>NC_051182.1:1744278-2088057 GCF_013339695.2 Rhipicephalus sanguineus | reverse complement strand
AAAAAAATCATCCGTTTCAGCAAGAAAAACAAACGTGGATCACGCCTTCGCAAACAGTTCCAAGAAACCACTCCAAAGGAGCTGCCTGAGCCGAAGAGCTTGGAAAAATGGTGCCTGCATCACAAGAAACATCACCCCCTTGAACGGTGTCGCGCTTTCCTGGAAAGAGCATTGGAAGAGCGGATAACCTTCCTCAGACCGCAGGGTATCTACCTACGATGTTGTTTATCCACAAACCACACGCAGTGGCAATGCAAGGGTGGTTGTGAAGTGCCATGTATGCAGCAGTGGTGACCATGCAACAGCGCTCCACCCATCAGCTCCGTGTTCAGAGTCGCCGAAGCCTGCTGAAACGCGATAACAGCTCTGCACATCATTCGGAAGGAAGAGTCACATCTACGCGTACCGAGGTAGCAAACGCGAACGACAGCTACAGATCATGTGCTAAAATCTGCCTCGTGGATGTGATTCATCAGCCTCAGCCTGAAACGACACTCCGAGCATACGCTATACTCGATGAGCAGAGCAACCGTTAATTGGTGAGGCCAGAACCTTCTCCACGAGCTCAGTGTGGAGGGGACACCCACCAAGTACACACTACGTACTTGTTCCGGCAGTACTGAAGTTGTTGGAGGATCGCTCACAGATTCTTCGTACGGAGCGTATCGGGTGATGTCAAGCTTCCCCTCCCGCCTCTTCTCGAGTGCGACGAGATTCCAGACAACAGGGAAGAAATTCCAACACCAGATGCGGCACGGAACTACCCTCACCTGTCAGCCATTGCAACTCACATTCCGCTTCTAGAGGAGGCGAGAATACTGCTTCTCCTTGGCCGAGACGTACTCAGAGTTCACAAAGTTCGCCAGAGCATAAACGGGCCGCTTGACGCTCCTTATGCACAGAGGCTCGATCTCGGATGGGTCATTGTCGGAGACGTTTGCGTGGGTTGTACACGCAAAACAGGCACTATAAATGTGTTCAAGACACACGTTCTCGACAACGGACGACCATCTCTCTTCAGCCCATGCACAAAACATTTCATCGTGAAGGAAGCGCCGGTTCTCTGCGCTACGGATAGACATCGGGCCCCAAATGGTTTCTCATCAGTAACACCATCAGATAACACCCTAGCACCTAATCTATTCGAAACAACGCGAGACGACAACGAGCGTGCCCTCTCTATAGAAGACAGGGCATTCCTCAAGATAATGGTTGAGGAAAAATAAACCGAGACAAGTCAAACAACTGGTCGCCCCTCTGCCTTTCCGCTCGCCGAGTGGTCGGCTTCCGAACAACAGAAACCAAGCTCTTTCTCGACTGTACTCGCTGCGACGCACGTTACGAAAGAACCCGGAGACGAGAGAACGCTTCGTCAACTTCATCAAAGAGCTGTTCGTCAAGGGTCACGCAGGAGGAAGCGCCACCCACTTAACGCGGGCGAAGAGTGCTGGTATCTACCCATATTCGGCGTTCACCAACCTCAAAAGCCCGACCAAATCCGTGTGGTGTTTCACTCCCGCGCTCAGCCACGAGGAGTATCCCTGAACGGTGTCCTCCTCACAGGACCCGACCTGACAAAACAACCTTGTGGGAATACAGATACGCTTCCGGCAAGAACCAGTGGCGATAACAGCAGACATCGAGCAGATGTTTTACAATCCTGCTGTTCGCGAAGACCATCAGAACTATCTTAGATTCCTCTGGTTAAGGACAACGATATCTCCCGGGAAATCATGGAGTGCCGAATGAAGGTCCACGTTTTCGGCAATAGTCCTTCGCCCGCTGTCGCAACATATGGGCTTCGGCGGACTGCTCAAGAGGCTGCCAGCAATTTGATGAAGACGCCAAGAGGTTCGTTGAGCGAGACTTCCTACGTTGATGATGCTCTCAAGTCCCTTCCGTGCGAGGAAGACGCCATCAGCCTGCTGCAAAGAACGCAGGAAATGCTTGCAACATCTAGCATAATTTAACAGTATGGAGAGCTGGGCGAGTTGGTTTGAGGACATTCTTGGAAACATTTCGGCGCGCACACAAAAGCCGAAACGAAAGGCGAGTAGACAAACGGGCGCGAACTCACAACTAAGTTTATTGAAGGAAGTACACGAAATATATATAACCCAGGGTAGCTCAAGAGCGCATGTGCGTAAAAAGAATCAAACAAACAAACAAACAAAACATAAGGAAACATAAGAGAAAACACATCATGACAGTAATTTTTGCAGAAGTATCTACATCGTGCAGTAGATTTTAAAAGTCAAGTGCTACTCAAAAAGGTGAACTCTTTGTCAGTTAGTGCAATCGATGGGTTGCTTATGCATTTATCAGCACATCTTCTAATATGAAAAGCTTCAACTATTTCCCTAGTTATCTTGTCTTTATGATAAAACAAAATGTTAGTATCACACCACACAGGATGACAATGGCAGTTCCTGCAATGCTCGGCTAGATGGGAGTTATTGCTATTATCCAATGACTTTATATGTTCATTAAGGCGAGTGTTGATACATCGGCCTGTCTGACCTATATACACACGACCGCAGGTTAAGGGCAATAAATAAACTGCCCCTATCCTGCACCTCACGAACTTTCCGCTTTCTTTTGAATGGCAAACACATTTATTCTTCTTGATTTTATTGTCGAATTTTCGGTCCACCGCACGACAGATGCGTTGAATCTTATTGGGTGCACTGAAAACAACCTCTACACCAAACCGATTGGCTATATGCTTTAGCTGATGGGAAAAACGATGAATGTAAGGTAAAACAGCGAAGCGTTTGCGTTGAGTGTCTTTCTTTGTTGAAGTATGCTCTGATCTAGCCTTTAAAAACTTAATAATCTTTTTTAACAGCTCTGCGTACAACATTGTCTGGGTATGCAGCCATTTTTAGACGGTTGATTTGACGGGAAAATGCTAAACTCATGGTATGAATGCATGACTTTGACAAGGCACTCCTCCGACAAGACACTGCGATACCATTCTTTACAATCTTGGAATGGCCTGAGCTATAGTTGAGAAGCGATTTTACTGACCGAGGATTATACAGCCTGCATGTGTGTCCTGATTGTAGGTGCAGTGTTAAGTCTAGGAACTGCAACTGATTATTTTGGGCAACCTCATGTGTGAACTTGAGACCCATCCCATATTCCCTAAACACCTTCAAAACATTCACAACATTGCTGCCTTGCACGTCTTTCTCAGAAATAATTAAAAAATCATCGACAAACCGAAAAACCTTTTTAACCAAACCAAGCAATCCTTTATGAATATTTCTGTCTATTCTGGCCATGAAAATATCGCTAAGAACGGGGGCTACTTTGAGCCAATGCAGACCCCTGAATTCTGGACAAACAATTCACTTTGCCAACCAACGAATGTGGATTTTAAATAAAAGGACAAGATTTCCAGAAGTTGGCAACTGATACCCCGCTATCATTCGTAAATTTAACATTCATCATTGTCATCACAGATGCACGACTTGACACTTTTCATTAGTTCCGCGTGGGGAATAGAATAGTACAGGTCTTGTACGTCGACACTGAAGGCAATGCAACTGCCTGGATTATCGTGGCTTAAATATTTAACGACAACTTCCGAATTTGGTATTACTAGCGGGTCACAAATCTTCAGCTTCGAAAGGTGTTTGTGAAGATAACAAGCTACTTGCAGTTGCCACGTGTTTCTTTCAGACACTATCGCTCTAAACTGTTGATCTGGCTTGTGAGTCTTACAAGAGAAGAATACTTCTAAATGCATGCTTTTTGCTCTTTTGACTGCTGACGCCAAGATTTCTAGGTTAAGCGAATTCAGAAAAACCGCAGCTTGTTGCTTGACCTTTTGCGGTTTTAAATCAATTTTCTTGAAATTTTTGGTAACGGCTTGATTCGCTTTTTCACCAAAGACACCATCCGGCATTAACACAAAACAGCCCTCTTTATCCGCCGTGGCAACGCGCAGTCCTCTAGAGGAAAGATCTGAGGCAACTGAATCCAGTTTTTTGCTAAACCTCCTTACAGTCCCCGTCTTAGTTAATACATCAACGCATTCCGACACACACCTTGAGCGTTCATCCTCGTTGACAAGCCTGGAAATGGCTCTTGAGGCGGCTAGCTTTTCCGGTGGGTTCAAGATTGGTTCCACTGCAAATTTTGGGCCAAGCCGCAGTAGTCCTTCGTCATCTTCCGGCACAAAGTAGTTTCCAAGGCGAACTACCCTTCCCTCGGCGCTTGGAGCCTTCTTGGCAGTCGGCAGGTGTGGTCGAACGGTGTTCCAGAGAAACTCAGTAGTCCTGTCCGAGGTTTTGCACCAGTCTATAAACAGGCGTCTGCCAGAGGAGTCGCCACACCGTTCGTGGCAGGTTACGCGCAAGCAATCTTTGTAAAAACGAGCTTGCCTCCATGATTCAGCGGCCACAATTCTGCAGATTCTTCTAGCGTGACCAACCGAAGGTTTCAAGAAGCCACACATTGCTTGAACATCCGCTGGGCACGTCGAATGGCGAACGTGCCAAGAGGCCACTCTTGCCTTGCATACGCACACTGCAATTCTTGAAGCCAGGTCAGCTGGGTTAGCAGGGGGAGGGTTATGACACGCAAACGCTTCGCTGTTTTACCTTACATTCATCGTTTTTGCCATCAGCTAAAGCATATAGCCAATCGGTTTGGTGTAGAGGTTGTTTTCAGTGCACCCAATAAGATTCAACGCATCTGTCGTGCGGTGGACCAAAAATTCGACAATAAAATCAAGAAGAATAAATGTGTTTGCCTTTCAAAAGAAAGCGGAAAGTTCGTGAGGTGCAGGATAGGGGCAGTTTATTTATTGCCCTTAACCTGCGGTCGTGTGTATATAAGTCAGACATGCCGATGCATCAACACTCGACTTAATGAACATATGAAGTCATTGGATAATAGCAATAACTCCCATCTAGCCGAGCATTGCAGGAACTGCCATTGTCATCCTGTGTGGTGTGATACTAACATTTTGTTTTATCATAAAGACAAGATAACTAGGGAAATAGTTGAAGCTTTTCAAATTAGAAGATGTGCTGATAAATGCGTAAGGAACCCATCGATTGCACTAACTGACAAAGAGTTCACCTTTTTGAGTAGCACTTGACTTTTAAAATCTGCTGCACGATGTAGATACTTCTGCAAAAATTACTGTCATGATGTGTTTTCTCTTATGTTTCCTTATGTTTTGCTTGTTTGTTTGTTTGATTCTTTTTACGCACATGCGCTCTTGAGCTACCCTGGGTTATATATATTTCGTGTACTTCCTTCAATAAACTTAGTTGTGAGTTCGCGCCCGTTTGTCTACTTGCCTTTCGTTTTCGTCTTTTGTGTGCGCGCCGAAATGTTTCCAAGAATATCTAACATAAGACTGCACAAAATCGCGTCGAACAGGCAGAACGTGTTGAATGCCTTTTCCCTACAAGACCGTGCGCAGGGACTGAGGAGCCTCGACTTCAACAAAGACGCATCGCCTATGCAGAGAAGCCTTGGTCTACTTTGGGATGTAGGCAACGACACCTTCGTGTACAGAGCTCCTCTTCAAGATAGGCCTTACACGCGGCGAGGGGTGTTGTCGACCGTCAACACATCATTTGGCTTCAGCTTTGTATGTCTCATACTCGAGACAGACGCGATCTTCACCTCCTACTAAAATATGCATAGTTAATAAACGCAAACAAACGTGTTGCCAGTAACGAATGGCACGTCGATAATGGAAACACCGCTAATTTTATTTTGCAATTCACAACGTAACTCCAAAAAGATGGTTGATCCTTCTGTCATAGAAATCGGTAGAACACGAAAGTGAAACGTGTCGTCACATAAGTAGTTGGTTGCTTTCGTGCGATGTTGTGTCAGACTTTGCATAAAGTCTATTGCTGTTTGGCAGATGTAGCACCGTCTGATGTCGACGCACTCACGTTGACATCTAGTGGCGCATCTCCGTACCGACGACCGACACCCATGATCATGATGTAACCCTTGCGGTAGCTGAAGTTCTTAACATATACGTGGACACCGCATATGATGAATCCCGCGCAAGTATGGCATCAACAAGCGCATAATAAACACAGATACTCGATGTGCGCTCCTCCAAAGCGTCGTGAAACGCGAAGAGAAACGCTACGCGCGTCGTGTTTTCCCTCTAGCCTGGCAGTTAGTTCTCACAGGGCGAGCGGGGAACGCGGTGCGACAGGCAGGCGAGCGTCGGAGCGCTATTTTTCGATATGGATGGATGCTATGAGCGAGGCTAGGGCTAAAGCCACCACCTCGCGTTGTGTTAAACTAAATTATACTTCTATTGGGAACTGAATGGGACGGTTGCAGCAACGGCGCGTTTTTTGTTTGTTTGTTTGTTTGTTTGTTTGTTTGTTTGTTTGTTTGTTTGTTTAGATGCGAAACAGCTTTTGCTCGGGGCTGTGTCCGTCTATTGGCGACCGTCCGCTTTTAGGAGCGAAGCTCCTTATGCCGTGGGTCTGTCCATCCTCCGTTTGTTTGTAGCGTTGTAGTAGCCACCTCTAGCTCTTGAGAAGCGCGCGTTCCGGTATGCAGTAGAAGAAGAAGACGACGTTGACGAGTGAGACTCTCGTGCGTGTTCGCCTGTGTGGCATTTTTTCTTCTTTACTGCGCGTTATAGTATGCAGTAGAAGAAGAAGACGACGTTGACAAGTGACACTCTTGGCACGCTTTCTCTTTAGCTCGGAGTCGCCAGATGGAAGACAAGGCTGCTGAACGGAGGGCACGGAAGGCGGCCGCAGCACGCGCTCCCAGACAGAATCCTGAGTTGAGAGCCCGCGAGGCCGAAGCTGCACGTCGACACCGCGAAGCAGATTCCGCCGTTCAAGCCCTCGAAGCCGAAGCTGCTCGACAAGCTGCACGGCTGCGGCGAGAAGACCCCGCCGTTCGAGCCCGCGAGGCCGAAGCTGCTCGACAAGCTGCAGGGCTGCGACGAGAAGACCCCGCCGTTCGAGCCCGCGATGCCGAAGCTGCTTGACAAACTGCACGGCTGCGACGCGAAGATCCCGCCGTTCGAGCCCGCGAGGCCAAAGCTGCTCGACAAGCTGCACGGCTGCGGCGCGAAGACCTCGCCGTACTAGAAATGAAGTACTAGAGCTGAGCTCTAGTACTTCTAAAAAGACAGGGCGCCCTGTCTTTTTAGAATGAATACTTACCAACTAGCTCAGCTCTCTGTTTTCTAAGCTTCATTTCTAGTACTCTGAGCCCTTTTCCGTGTTCCCCTACTTATCTGAACAATCCTGCCTCTTTGGCTTCTTTAATTGCTATTTGCTTGGTCCGTGCTAGAACTTTTTCATGGTTTTCTAAGAATAGAGTTTGCCCAGTTGAAATTCAACTTTTGTGCGGCTTTCTGCAACCATCTACCGGTCATGCCAGGAGGATATGTGCCATATTGACCGCGGAATCATGGCGTCAAGTGAGATTTTACCAGGAATGCCTCAAGGTCCATTGCTCGACATCGCGTGACGATCGCCGCCAGAAGCAGATGTACGCCGACTGGATGAGGGTAGCTAACCAGCATGCGGAATTCATATGGAGGGTAAAACTTCGAGAACTTCAACCATGTAAGAGGAAGACAATTTCTATTGTTTCACCGCAAAATAACTTGCTAGTCCTTGGAGGAGCTGCCTTAGATGATACTCACTGCAAAACCCTTGCCTTAGGTCGTAAATACTGTTTTAAGGCGAACCTGAAACCAATAGACGTTTTAAGTTTGCCGCGTACAATCACTAGACTTGTTCCTGAAGAAGAGCGTTCCCACTGCATTTCAGACTGCGTTGCTAGCATCAAGGGTTCTAATATGCATCTCAAGTGTTCTGATCCTATCCGGCATTTGATTAATTACTGTGTCGAGAAGAAACTCAGGCCGATAATTTCAGATAAGGAAGGGTATTTTGTAATTATGCCGGACAGTTTGTTCTCAGAAAAAGCATTAGCAGCCATACAAAAGAATTTTAGGACGGTAAAACTTAAGCCATCGGTAGTTAGGCAACGTGCTGTCGACCTTTTGTTAAGACATAATCTTGAGAGAATAGCTTGTAATGTCAAGAAGGCTAAATCACTTACTTTAGAATTGTTTTTTTCAGCAAAAACACATAAGAACGAGATCCCCTTTCGAGCAATCGTTTCAGAGCAAGGCACCTGGCAAGTCGCTGTATCTAGTTATTTGCAGAACTGCTTAACCTCTTTGAGTTTTTCAGACCCTTTTCGTATGCGTAATTCTCAGGCGCTAGTTCAGTTCCTCTCAGAGGAGAACCCCGGCTGTTGTAAAGCTTTTAGTATGGATATTGAAGACCTGTATTATTCTTTGCCGCATGAGGACTTGTTAAATTGTGTTAATGAATGTATTAACGAACAAGCGCACCTGACGGTTTTCACCGATAAATGTGGTGTTTCTACCGGGGCATTTCTAGAAATCCTTTCCATGTATTTAAAGTCGACGCTTGTAGGTTGGAAGGAAGGCGTTTATGTGCAGAAATCAGGGATATGTATTGGTTCTAAGGTTGCTCCGGTTCTTAGTGATTTATACCTTAGCAAGATTGACAATCTTTTGGAAGGCGCCTTAGGTAATTCGGTTATTAAGGTTTTTCGTTATGTGGACGATTACTTGATCTTTTGTAGTGGTGAGGACTTTGAAAACGTGGTACTTCCGTGAGCGAAAAATTTGAATTAAATGGAGGTGGGCTGAGCTTTACTAAAGAGGTGCCTCAGAATAATAAAATACAATTTCTAGACATTTCCTTAACGTTCCAGAAGAACCACGTGTGCTGGCAGTATTCTCCTAGATCTTCGAAACCGCTGTTAAATTTTTCGTCGAAGCACTCGAAGGTTGTAAAAAACGGCATCGCCATGTCTTGCCTTAAATCAGCCCTCACCAAGTCGTGTGAGCACAAAATGAGTGATAGCTTTAACGCACAGGTTACGCGTCTTTTAGATGTAGGGTATCCTCGTGATGCAGTGGCCACGGTCGCTGAACGTTTAAAGAAGTCTATTGTGTTAAGTCCGAGCATGGTTGCAGAAGCGATAGGAAGAAACGTGTCGTAGGTATACCGTACATTCATTGCGTATCTCACAGGCTAAAGAAAGTAGGAGGTAGATACGGCGTTAATGTTGTTTTCACGGCTGCCAATAAGCTAGGTAAGATTTGTGCCGCTGTGCAGAGGAAGATTGAGCCAGTAAATGAAAAGAAGCGGACCGATATTTGTTTCGTAAAACACACCAACAAATTCACTGATTGCCGTACGAGTGTGGTGTATAAGGTCCCTTTCAGCTGCGGCCGCTTCTACGTAGGACAAACGGGCCGATGCATTAACCACAGATTGTTGGAACATAAGAGATCGCTAACAGGAGGCTCACCTTCTAATCTATCTTTGCATTGTCGAGATTGTAAGTGCACGCCAAAATTCGATGAATGCGCAGTGTTGTACCGTCATAGAAATGAAGAAACGCGCCTGCTGATTGAAGCATGGCATATCGAGAATAGTGGTAGCGCATGCGTGAGCCAACCGTCGATTAACTTGCATAAAGATGAAATCAAATGCCTTAACAGTTATCTTCCACGTAGACCGCCACGCGTGCCGGATTGATAGGTTCGCCTGTTGCATGGGCATGCGCAGATAAGTTTTCGTGCCTTCTTTCTTTTCAGCCGTTGTGCGTCTCTTCAGTTGTTAGTCGGCGTTTGTGGTGTCCTGACTTCTTTCTTGTGTCCTTGTTTGCACGCCCTGTCTTTTTAGAATGAATACTTACCAACTAGCTCAGCTCTCTGTTATTCTAGTGACAATATCTTCCATCAAGAAGGACCACGCTCGTGCCAATGCCATCGCCGTGCTGCAGCGCGAGTTCGCTTCGCCCCACTCATCATCATTCACCACGTGGATATTCTGTGATTTTTTTACCACTTAACATAGCCCTCTGTAGCATATTGAGCGCCAGCTCGCGCCAACGAGGTCTTGTTCCTCTTGTTCTTCGACCGCCTTGATGGTTATACGTGCAGAGCACTTTAGGGGCCCGGGATGCTGTATGCTGTCCAAGCTTGGCGTATAACGCCGGCAAAACCATGTGTGCTCGCACGCGCTAACGCGTTCGGGCCTGTGTAAGTGCCTGGGTAAGACGCTGTGGCCTCTCCACCTTACACTCTCTCAGCAATCACGTGATGGCATCGGGGAACGAGATTCTGCAGACGCGCGATGAACCCGCGTGGCGTGCTCCAACAAGAGTTGTGGACGAGTAACAGCAACAGCAACTACAGTGAATTCATGGTGTGCTCCACTTGCAAGGACGCGTTAACATTGGGCAAGATGCCCGTGATGAACGGAACTTTAAGTCGACCCATGCGCTCCTTCGCATCCCCACATGGTTCCCTTTAGTGGGAGATGCTGTATTTTTTTTCGAGCATGGTGGCGCACATGTCAACACCCCGTTATAAAGGGAACGCTCATGGCATCCATCCATCCATCCATGCAAGAGCACTGCCAGCGGAAAGTGTGAAAGGTAAAAGGCGCGTTCATGCAGCCTACCTTGTGTGTTTGGCGGTAGCTCAGTGGGCTAAACTCCTGCCTTGCGTTGCATCCTTACCTTTTGTATAGTATGAACTAACTATCCCAATAACGTGTTTTGTCAGTTTCGCTGTTTCGACTGCTTTCACGGAGTGGAGGCAGTTGCATTTTTTTATGCAGTGTGTATGTGTTCGTACAATGACCGTGCGACAGATCGCGTGCGTGTTGGACGGACGTCATGTGAAAGGTTCCGCGCGACAAACTTGAGACCCTGCATTGTTTCCTGTGAACATTTTTTTAAGCAAGCCTCCTTTCATCTGTGAGACCCAGATTTCCAACAAAAGTCACAAATACGCTGCTGTAGAGGTGTCAAAGATAAATCTACACCAAATAGGAGGGTCCTTCAGTAATACATTCTGGCAGGCTAGTTGGTTCATAGCGATAAACTGTGTTCAACTGCGCGAGAAGACGAGGACACAAGTAAGAAAAAGATTCAGAAAAAAAACTGCGCTCGTGGTATTTCTGAATGTTTTTTTATTTATTGCGATAGCATTTATATGGACAGTCTCGGCCGGATTTTGCCGTCGCCGTCGCCGCCGTCATGCACTGCATATGTATAAGTATGTATATATATATATAAAAGTCCCCAAAAAATAATTCAGAATAATGCTTCCGAAGCGCGGAATCCAACCAGGGACCTCTTGCTCCGCAGCGAGTGGCGCTATCCACTACGCCACGAAACGCAGATCCTCCACGTAACTAACGGCGAGCGTTATATACACACCCTTTAGCGCTGGACGGACTCGGAGACAGCAGGCGATAATAAGCGTTTCTTCATTACCAGCGAGATGGCGCTAGGAGCCCGACGGGCGTAGAGTGCCTCGATGCGCGCGCCCCCGCTTAGAGTGATGTCAGCTTTTGAAAGGGCACATGCCGCCTCCTCGGCCTTGGCGGCAGTGTGGCCGCCATTTTGAATCCCCCACCCGGTCGCTTGTGCGTGGCGCGCGTGCTGTTTTTAACTCGGTGCACGTTTCCCTTTCAGTTTCATGCGCTCACTACCGTCACCATTGCCGGGTGTTGCGTGCCGCAGCGCACCAATCGTTCCAGGAACGCTGGAAGTTGTATCGTTTTCCAAGGGACCCGAAAAGAAGGCTTCTTTGGACAGTAAAAAATCAAACGTGACATCCTATGAACACATCATCCAATTGCAGAGCAAGTTTCCAGCCGGTATAGGCTTCCAAAGCAACGTCGAGAGTCGCCACTGCTCTTATCGCAACTGGGAATATACACGGCGCGTCTCCTTTCGCTACAACACTGCCTCCCCCGTTTCCGCGCACGCGCAGAGCTCTCGGATTGCATCTGTGGTGCGTCACAGTGTAACTATCGCTGGCTAGCAGTGCTCTGGGCCGAATGAGGAGCGCATACGCGCACGTGTTCTAGCCATCGCCGCTGCCAAATCCGGCGACAAACCGCCTTCGCCGGAAGCGCCTATCCCGTAACGCATAGCTCGGCCGCGCGAGCGTCGTGCCCAAACTTATGCTTAGATTCCCTATTTCGAATGGACATGCAAGCAAAACTTGTGCCGGCGTCAACCTTGCGTAAGAAATTGACACCCTGATATTATTTGTATGCTTAAAAGATATTGGTTCACATGTGCATGAATCCTGCACCTTACTTCGTAAACATTCCTTACTGCACTTGGTTGATACTGTATCTTCCTTTGATTTTTGCTTTCGCTATTTCTTTTTTTGTTATGTGAAGTGTATTATGCAATATATTATGCGTGTTTGTTTGCAGATGATACCCTTCATTCCAGATGATATCCTTCATGTGGGAATTTGCGTCCCGAAACCACGATATGCTTATGAGAGACGCCGTAATGGAGGGCTCCGGAAATTTCGACCATCTGTTGTTCTTTAACGTGCACCTAAATCTAAGTACACGGGCCTCTGGCATTTCGCCTCTATCAAAATGGGGCCGCTGCGGCCGGAATTCGATCCCGCGACCTTCGGGTCAGCAGTCGAGCACCATAACCATTCGAAAACCACGGCGGGTTCTTATTTTCTATATTCATTTCCGTGGTTTAAGTACGCCACCTGCGTTGTCTGATGCCCATGTATGTGTGTGTACAGTTAATCTTCTTTATTCCTGGCTGTTTCTCTGTTTCAAGGTTACCCTTTCGTCCTGTCCTAAATCAATACGCAGTTCTTGTTTTAGATGCGTAGCAGCTCTTTGACTAGCCTGTGTAACGCTGTCCGTCCGTCCGCACAAACGCGAGGCAACGCGCTTCCCTCGGCGCAGGTGTTGGAGCGGTGCCAAGTAGGTCACGCCGCAGCTGGGCGTTGACGTCACGCACCCCTCGCACGCTATACCTCGCAGGTGCGCGCGTACGTCACTCTCTCCCTCACCCGCCGGAGCGCCGCAGCTGCCGGCTCCAACGCCCGCTCGCCTCCCGTGTCTGCGTTTCAAACAAACGTTTGCACTAGTAAACGCTACACCGTGTTTCGCTTCAAACGAATCTTCCAGCGCTCACCGCAGCACCCGCGTTAGCGCCGTTCAACCCGTGACGCCACCCGTGCGCAACGCTGCTGCTTCACATCTCATCAGCGTTCCCTTCGGGGAGATGGTCCATTTTTTTTTAATGATGCACGATCATTGTGAGGCGACTAGTGCCAGGCCATAGCAAATTCTGCCACGGAGCACTTTATTTGTGTAAATGCTTCTATGAGCGCAGTGATAATGCGCTCAAATAAATGACCTGTACACTGGATATGGGAGCGGCAGGCGTTTACACACACACACACACACACACACACACACACACACACACACACACACACACACACACACACATTACTTCGACTGGGTAGCGCAAAAACACGGAACAAAAGATAGAGACGTAGACAGCACAAGCGCTCTATCTTTTGTTCCGTGTTTTTGCGCTACCCAGTCGAAGTAATGCAACTTTACCAACCTGCCCAACTTGCCGCACACACACACACACACACACACACACACACACTCAGTATTTAAATCCTTTGAGCAAGCATAATTTATTTATTTATAATATAAGCCATGAAGAATCAAACAGGAGTGCACATACAAACAGTACTCGCGAAGGATCTATAGAAAGAAGACGCATGAAAACAAGAAGACGGGGCAGCATTGTGTACGGTAGACACGCGATGTCAGTAAAAAAAATGCAAGAAACAAAGTCCAGTTGTACAATGAGTACCTCATGGAAACCGGTTATGCAATAAAAAGTCACAGGGTCCCTTATGCATTCACTTAAGACGACTTGAAGGCGAAAGCCATCTTCTTTTTGTTTTTTGCGCACCTAGCGTAGTTTTGCATTACCTCCAAGATCGGTGGCACCTCACCTGGTTTTGCACTGCCTCCGTGATCTGGCCACTTGTGACCAAGCTACGATGTCATGCGATAACGGCATCATGTGACATCACGCCAAAATTTGTGAAGTCATGATGATGTCACATAGTGACGTCTCACATGACGATGGTTTTTTTTGCATTCCTCCTCCCTGACACCGCGGTACGCTGACGCCGTAGACGCGGGATGCCGACGGTCAAATTTCGCGTTTGATGAGGCGTTTAAGGCCTTCGCCTTAAAAAATACGTCCGCCACGGTGGTATAGGGGTTACGGTACTCGGCTGCTGACCAGAAAGTCACGGGTTCGATCCCGGCCACGGCGTTCGCATTTAGGTGGAGGCGAAATGCTAGAGGCCCGTGTACATTGCGATGTCAGTGCAGGTTAAAGGACACCAGGTGGTAAAAATTCATGGAGCCCTACACTACGGCGTGCCTCATAATCATATCATGGTTTTGGCACGTAAAACCCCAGATATTATTATTAACAAAACAGACGAATAAACGACGCCGTGCATCTGCCGCACAAAGTTCAAAATAGTATTGGAAACACTCGATAATATGTACATGCAGGGGCATGCAAAAAACGAGAAAAACTGCAGATACAAAAAAGAAGGAAAAACAGAGATACTGCGCGTATGCAAAGCTTTATGGCATACTACACAACAACGTATTCATCGTTTTGATAACGACTCGTGTGCCGATACAAAGCGGCCACAGATTGTGAGCAAGAAATGTCAGCAATAGTAATGATAAAGAAGCTTTCATTTCATTTTAGCAGGATATTCGCACCATACTGCCCCTTGGCCCTTTATTCTGTGTACAATATGTGTGATGCCATTTATAATAAACGAGTAAACTGTTTGCAAACTTAGCAAAATGAGCCACCTTAATCGCGCTTCGGTAGCTTCGCAAAACTAAATTGTGTGTGTCCAGATACATATACTGCTGCTGCTGCTGACATGTATACAAATACTTTAAACGTATATTTGCGTATTTGGAATGCAGAGCTTACGAGAAAATTAAGTAAGGCTTTAGATTTTGTCGTTTCCGGCGTAAGGAAGATGATTCGTTTTCAACATACCGGAGTCTACGTCTACCCCTAGCGCATAAGACATGCACAGGCCGTCAGGTTACGCGAACTACATGCTTCCTTAATAAACATTTAGGCAACAGCAATAAAAGCTGCCCAAGCTTCAAAAAAGAAAAGAAAAAGAGAAAGCTCACTAGCGTGCACTTATTTCCGGACGTATCCGCGCACCGCAAGCGCTTTGTGTAGCGCGTTTCGCATGCTGCCGAGCTGCGGCGGGATTCGCAATGGCGGCCGTCGTAGCAGACGACGCGCCTGTCCTCACCCTCAGCGGAGCGCGCGGGCATCAAGGCACCCTAGACGGGCGCATTTAAAAGTCGTCGGCTCGCTCGCTCGCTTCTCATATTTGCGCATGGGAGAAGCTTGCCCTTCCGCTGTCTGCTCGCGCGGCTTTCTCGTGGTGAGGGGTAGAGGAATGTTTCAAGCTTTGACCGTGATGTCCGCGCTCATGTTACGGCGCGTACGAATGTCACTCGAGCTCAGGGACGCCGCTAAACGAACAAACAGAAGCCGTCTTGGCCCTGGACTTAACCAAGGCCTTTGATCGAGTTGAACACCGAGCGATCATGGCGGCTCTCTCCCCCCTCAATGTGGGCGTTCGCATGTACGCCTACATACAAGCCTTCCTGTCGGGACGCACGGCTGAGGTTCATATGGGCCCCCATGCGTCCCCTCCATACACCCTCAGTGGAGTTGGTACTCCGCAAGGTTCGGTCCTTTCCCCTTTTCTCTTCAATGCCACACTCATTCCCTTAGCCCGCGCTCTTCACAACATACCTCACCTTCACCACACCCTCTATGCAGACGACATCACACTGTGGACCACACACGGTAGTGATGGCGACATAGAGGAAACCTTACAAACCGCTGCAAACATCACACAACAACACGCACAAAGCATTGGTCTCTCCTGTTCCCCAGAAAAATCTGAGCTGTTTATCATACGCCCTTCACCACGCACTCTTCCCACTGCCCCGATCATTGTAACTCTGGCCGGTCGCCCTATCCAGAGGTCGACACAATCCGGATCTTGGGCCTTCACATCCAAAACAACGGCCGTAACACTTTCACTATCCGGATACTCAAGCGGGTGACGGAAGCGCTTTCGCACCTCGTCCGCAGAGTTTCTGGCAAACACTATGGCATGAAGGAACACGATTTGTGTCGCCTCATTCATGCCTTCATACTGAGCCGCTTCCTATATACAATCCCGTATCTCCGACTTCGACAAGAAGAAATAGCCACCCTGGATGCCATGCTTCGTAAAGCCTACAAGGTGGCCCTACACCTTCCCCCTAACACACAGACCGCTAAACTTCTTCAGCTTGGGCTCCATAACACCACACAGGAACTCATTGAGGCCCACAGACGAGCGCAATACACTCGTCTAGCTCAGTCTTTCACCGGACGCTACATACTTGACACCCTCAATATTCACATACCAGCAGCCGACCCCACACTTATACCAATCCCCCGACCCATACACACACAGCTCATAGTAAAACCTCTCCCAAGAAACACCCACGTTACCTACCATTCGGCCCGCCGCAAGGCACGTGCAAAAGCTCTCCACAAATACTACGGTTCTGAAGAGGACGCCGTATGGGTGGATGCAGCTTGCACGGGCGACGACGCGGCAGTTGCAGTCGTTGATCGCACACTCCGACCCATCGCAACTCTCCACCTTCCTCCTGCGTCCACACCGGAATCCTCGGAAGAAGCGGCGATCGCGCTTGCCCTCACACAGACTGACGCCCGGTACGTTCTTTCCGACTCGAAAACCGCGATCCTAAATTTCGCGCGAGGACGAGTCCACGAGACTGCTTTCCAAATTCTCAGCTCGCCCACCAAAAACCCGGCCCGCCATGTGGAGCTGATCTGGGTGCCTGCGCACTCTGGGAATCCCGGCAACGAAGCCGCCAATGACCACGCCCGAGGTCTCATCAACCGGGCGGCGGCGGAATCGGAGTCGGGCTCTTCTAGGGAGCGCATGCATTCCTTCAACGAGATTACCCAGTCATACCGTGCTGAACGCCAGCTATACCCCCCACCCCACCGATCCCTAAAAACTTTCACCAAATATTATGGCGCCGCCTTCAGACCCGCACCCTTCCCTCCCCCTATTTCTTTTCCCGCATTTACCCGGGAGCGTACGCCCCGTCCTGTGCTCAATGCACTCATCCCCACGCTACCCTTACCCACATTCTCATGGAATGCCCGGCGGACCCTCCCCCGCGGGGCCCGGAGCCACTGACCACATGGGAGGAATGGGAGACCCTGCTGCGCTCGACGGACCCGGCCAAGCAGAAGATCGCCACTGACCGGGCCGCCCACGTCATGGAACTGCATGACCTCATGAACGCATAGCGCAGTGGGGTCGTGCGGGGACCCTGGGACGTACGTGCCCAAATCCCTTGGTCCAATAAAGTTTTACCTCCTCCTCGGCAGCTAACGCTTCTCTAGGTCGCGTTCTGTGAACGTACATGATGCGGCGAAGACGAAGGCACAAGACAAGAAAGTACGAGAAACAGCACTACTGCTCTTCCTATTCGTAGCACCTTCTTCGTCTTTACGCTTCAAGTACATTCGTGGATACTTGCAAAGAAGCCCAAGTTTCAGTTCTCTTACGCTGTGTTCGGTGTTTACGCGCTGGGAAATTTGATGTTTAATATATCATTCAAGTTCATGGTTTGTCCAAAATATATTTCATCAAGAAGAGCCTGCGTTCGGGTGCCAAGATTAACTTAACCCCTTTGGCCCTGGCGTCGTCAATTGATGATACCACGCAGAATTTTTCCTACCACTTCGAAAACGATACCAAAACAGTTAATTCTTGGAGGAGTATTTCTTCAACGATCCCCACTGCGATCAACACCACCATTGCGGCAATTTTCAGGAATCGGGAGCCGCAAAGAACAAATGATGGTTGATACCTCCGTCATAGAAATTGGAATAACGCGAAAGTAAAGCGTGCCCTTATACAGACGTAACTGAATGTTTACTGGACATTGATATAAGAGAGTTTTCACAATGTATATTGATGTCTGGCAGCTATAGCACCGTTTAACGTGGATACACCCACTTTGATTATTGGCGGTACATCTCCATCCCGACGACTAACGCCCGTGTTAAATGATTCAACGAAACCTTGTGCTAGCTGTAGTAGTTAACGGTGAAAGCGTAATCAGAGAACGAGGTATGATAGCCAGAAGAGCGTCCCATATTGGATGCAGAACTTGGTCGCCATGCCGCGGCATGTTAAAATGTCACCACGGCGGACTAGAGGGAAACGCAAAGCGCGTCGTGCCGCCCCCCGGCCGAGATTTTTCTCGGAGCGAGTGCGTGAGCGGGGAACGGGTGTTACAGCCAGGTGAGGCAGGCGCACATCGCAGAGCTATTTTTGGTTTGGATTAGTGTGATGCTATGAGCGAGGCTGACGCTTTTACGACGCTTGGGCTAAGAACGCCACATCGCGGTGTGTTAAGGCATTGACAAAACTGAACTTCTATTCAAAACTCGCCGCATGGAACGTGTAACGCGTTGCAGGTGTTAATCGCGGAGGCTACAGTAATGACGAATTAATTTACTTTACCGCTCCCAAAGGGCAACACTACCCCGCCGACCGGGAGAGTGGTAGATATAAAAGGCGCCTTTGTAAAACTGGCAGAGTATGTGACCGTGGCGCAGTGCATAGCGTGCCCGGTATCTGTTCTTGCGGACCGAGTGGTCGTGGGTTCGATGCCCATTGACGGGACTTTTTTTCTTTGCCATCTGATCGTGTATATTTTTTCGACGTCATTTCCGTTATGGAAATGCGTCACTGAAGTCTTGTTGGGCCCCGGCATCAAACACTTTCGTGTTAAAAGTAGCTTGACCGAAGTCATTGGTGACGACTACGCGGGTAAACTGCGGCGGGTAAGCGCCGTGTTGGGGATGAACTCCTGAAGTTGTTTCGAGAACTTCCACACTTCCAAACACGGCGTTGGTTCAGGTTTTGTCTACTCTTGTCAGTAGCACGAATAAAAAAGCTATTTTTCTCATTTCATGACCACTGGGCCCTAATGATTTATTATGAGGCCATGTCTGTAAATCCATAAATACTTACACCACTGGCTCAATTTTTTGTTTGTGGTCTTCTGACGTCTCAACTATTAGTAAAATAAGTGCTAAAAAGTCTCCGGCAAAAAGAAAAATTCCAGGGCTGAAAGGGTTAAAGCGATTTATTTATTTTTCTTTATTCCGAGCCGCGTGCACCTTTCTAGTTAAGGTAGCTGAATATGATCTTTGCTCAGCCGCACCTTTCGTAGCTTCTGATTGACAACATAAAAGCTTGACGAAGCCTGACTGTTTGCTCTCCGTGAGCCTCATCTCCAAGTGGAATGTGATGTTTGAAAGTGTGACATAGTTTTCATTTCTACGCTTACGATATGCTTATCGTTATGTTGCAAATATTCGTATCCATAAGCGGACGGCCTCCCTGCTGACCCCTAGGTGAGCATGTTCTCGTTTTACTCTTTGCCCGAATAAGTTTCTCTGCATTCCTTAAAACGAAAGCAATTGTGGGCGTTAGCGTCTCGCGGATAGATATCATTGTGCTTCAGAATTCCTGTAACGCCTTTAATAACTTTGTTAATTGAAGGAGAACGACAATTGCTTTCAAAGGAATAAATTTGTAGTAGCTCTCAACTTCCCTTCACTACATTGTGGAAAAGGTGGGATTGGGTATGAAAATACAAATGGTACCTTGAAGCGTTCTGTCAGGACGCGTCCGAAGCAGGCCGGCAGAACGCGTTCCACAGCCACGAGGCATAGTGCCTCGGTGTCATCTGCGTCGTCGACAGTCCTCCCAAGAGCGTACTTCGCGAAAAGCTGGCGCAGTGAGCGAAGATTTTCCGGTAAGAATGGTGCCACTTGCACGAGTACAAGGAACCCGAGGTAGTTAACGGTTGCTCGTGGTCGCAGCTCTCGCACAGCCGTGGGCAGGAAATGGCGCACGTAGTCGGAAGACCACAACCTCGGTGTTCACGTCGTCGAAAGACCGTGTTCCGTTAAACGCGACACTAAGAAAATCACGGTATCCAGGGTCAAGGTTGGCCAACTTCGTCGCGTATGGGGTACTGAGATCGGTGTCTGGTACAGATGGAGGCAGCGGCGCCGAGCCAAAGCGAACGAACGCTGTAATGACTTCGTCGAGCAAACTGGTAGACACTTGCGAGGCCACGTCTGTTAGAGCAATGCGAAGCAGTCTGGTGACGCTTTGGCGAGACGCATCACTGCACGAGAAGATGAATCGTGGTTTGTCTAGTAGAGTCGCGGCGTTCAAGTAACTGCGAGGATCTTTGATAATGGAAGCACTGACAAGAGCATCCAGGCCCATATCGCGCACTAACTGGCCACCGAACGTCCACACGTCTGAGATGTTCACGTCACCACCTCTTGGCCATTCTCCAATCTTCCATCTCTTGTACAGCGCTTTCATCTCATCCATGGCGGCGTTTTTCTTTCCGCGATCACAGCAGGCACTGTACAGGGAGGCAGCAAGACGAACATCATCGCTCTTCGGTGCCGTTAACAATGGCTTCACGATCTTTGATAGGTCGTCTTGGATCAAAGTGTCGGTGGAGACTACATCCCCCGCACCCGAGCCCTTCACGGGGTGCTGACTAGTCCAAATATCGCAGACGTGGTCGTAGAAATTGTCGCAAGGTCCTTTGTTCTTGCTTAGTAGACCTCTAATGTAGCTTCCCTCACGGTTGCAGAATTCTGTCTCACAATACACAGTGCCCGCCCCAGGAACCGTTGGTGTTGATGTTGAGAAGGTGACGCTTGTGGGAGGCTGTGCTACTGTGGAACATGTGGGACTTAAACTGGGGGCAACATTCATAACGAGGTCAACAGTAAAGAAATATAGAAGAAGCAACGCGGTAGTCAATCCAAAGCAGCAAAAACCGACTGCGATTGTTGTTGTTTTTCCTTTGGAGTCATCCGGTGGCGGTTGCCTTTGATCGTCGTTCTCTTCCTGCTTATTTTGGTCGACTTCGCGGTTGATTGCCACTTGCCTCTTTTGTCTTTCTCCTTTTTTCTTTGACAAGGTAGAAGAAATCTGTCGATTATTCCGTGGTGAAGCCGCGCTGGGGTTTACAAACGTTTTGTATGAATGTTTTGCGACGTCATGTTTTTTCGTTGCCTTCACATGGACTTTACTTAATTCCTCACACGGTTTGTCATTTTGGTGACGTCCATGCAGCACTGATGCGGCATCGTGTAGTATTGTTCGCCTGTTCTCTGACTCAGGAGCCACTTTTCTATGTACTGCGGTCCGGAGTACCCGAACATCGTGGCCCACAGCAACAAAATTAACTGCAGCACCACTCGCTGGTTGAATCGCATCATCGATTTGTATTTGCTCCAGCAGTTGGACATCAGTTGCATTTCGTAACGACGCCATTATTCTACATAGTGCCCCTGCTCTGGCAGCTTGAGTGCACATCGCGCCGCTGCAGCAACATTGAATACATTGTTCATGTACTGGAGTAATTGCATATAAATGAGTAGAGGCGTGAGTAAACACGCATTCGTTTTCGGTTAGCTTGGCCACGTATGTCGACAGCCTTATATCTGTGCGCGTCGATAACGAAGCCTTTCTAGATGAACTCGAGAGTAAATGAAGTAGGCATGAGAAAGAGGAGATGACAGGCGCCAGCTTTTCGTCGTGACGCAATGCTTTCAAAAATAAAGAAATGCGCAGCTCAGACTGAAATACAGAACAGAAACTTGCACCAATATTTATGACTCCTACTGAGAATGAAAATTCATCAAGCGATGTGTTAAGTAATCCGCCTAAAAGTTTCGTGGAATATATTCGTTCCCTTCGGGAACGATCTTCCCATTGCGAGTTTAGTGCTGGTGAGGGAGGGACCAAATGACTAGATGAGCATGGTCGAAGCGATAACTTGACTTGCTGTAAAGATGTGCACGTGCCGACGTTATGTACCTTTAGTTTGCAACCAAGCGCATCTTCGTATACAAGTGCAGCAACATTTTCTGCCGTTTTGTCTTGAGCAGCGCACTTTCTGAACGGCGACGTACAAATAAACAAACTGGCACATGTTGTGGGCGGAGAAGCTCTGTGTCTCTGAAGTAGTGAAGGGGCAATTTCAGTAGAAAGTGCGGACGAATACTCGTTGCACAACATATCATTCACTCTAACGTTGAGATTCTCGTTTCTAACACGAAGCCTGGAGCTGTTTCTGGTTGCATGAACCGCTTTCATCATAGGATCCTCTGTTGCTTCATTGAACTCAACAAAGCGTGTCGTTTGAGCCTCACTCGCCTGTCCTATTCTGACTGCTGAAATCTGCGTTGCAGGCTCGGTGGTCATGTTTTGCGATTCAACATATTTTTTGGAGAGGTCGCTTGCTACACGTGCACCTGAACGAAGATGCAAAGTGCAACGTGAAGCAGTGATGCTTCTTGAAGTGGCGACGGTGGGGAGAATGGCTGCATCACAGGCTGGCTCGAGGAGTAAAATATGACGAGAATTCGTTTTAGTTGACATAATTTTCTTCAACGCGAAGGTCATGATCTTCGTTTCACGAGCTAGAATGATGTGGTCCGTGGACGTACCGCTCGCGGCAAAACTTGTGCTCGTTCGTGTTCTCGGTATCTCTCTGATGTTCCATGTCACTTCAGCAGTAGGTTTAATAATCTGCACTTCGTGACTGCGCTCAGTGAGAGTAGATGGGGAGTGGCCCTGTGGAGGAGAAGCAAAAAATATGCCTTTAGGTAAACCATTCCTAAGGAATCCTACAAAAAAATAAAATCTCCGCAGAATTAGGATGACCTCGAGTGCTTACGCGCATTCTGAAATCGTGAAAGGCAAATTCATAGCGGTCCCTAAAACTAAAAGTGCAGACCCATTGTAATATTGTACAAGGATGTAACTTGAAGGACGACAGACGGAATAACGCAGAAATTTGACGAATTAAACAAGACGCAACGTGTTATGCAACGAAAGAACTTCTATCGTTGCAGCTTTTTCTGAAGCGCTGTTGTCGTATGGCATCGACGTGGCGCCTTTCAATTTACTTCTAGCGTCCGTCAGCATCCCGAATGGCCTAATAGAAGGCGCATGGCGCGCACACAGAAACGTGTACATCGCCTCAAATTTTCTTAAGTCCTACAATGACCGAAAGCGGAGCTAGTTGGTGAAGATTCTTTTTAAAAGATGGTAGGAGTGGAAAAACGGACAAAGGAGGGAAGTTAGAACAATAGAAGTGCCCACTATCTACTGAAAAGGCGCACAGAAACGGAAAAGAGAGTAGACACAAATATTTATCTGCGCATGCGTAGCCATGGGGCCACGCCTATCAGTCCGCCACACGTGGGGGACGCTGTCGCATGGAGTTCTGAGTGGCACGGGCAAAGTGGAGAGAGAGAGAGAATTAAATTTCTTAAAGGTCCTGAAGGGGCCTGGACACCCCTTACGGTGGCCGGCCCAGTGGCTCCGCCCATGTGGGTACTGGGAGTCGAAGCTCGCCAGCCACCTTTTGGGCCTTCTGGACGGCCTGATGTTGAAGGGCCCTGCCGGGGCTCCTGAGGTGGTTGATCCAGTCTGCCTCGGTGGCAGGAGACCCGAAGCTAGCTTTTAGCGCGGGACACTGTCACAGCTTATGATTTAAGTCACACCGTGTATTTTGGCATTTAGGGCATTCTGGCCTTATATCTGGGAGGTATTTGCTGCAGATGTAGGGGCTGGGGTAACCGTGTGTTTGCAGCAGTCTAAGCGTTAATTGTTGTGCTTTATTTAGTGTTGAGTGAGGTGAGGGGAATTCCTTTCTAGATAACTTATAGTGCGAGCAAATGTCGTGATAGGAGAGGAGTGGCTCCCGGTGCGTGTTGGGGTCCTCGGCCGGAGAGCCGGCCCGCGTCCCCGCGCGGCGCGTAAGATCTCACGCGAGGTTATGGGCCAGCTCATTACCGTTGGGGACCCCTGGTTGAACGTTGAGGCCTTCATGCCCCGGGATCCAGTGGATGTGCTTATCGACGTTTATTTGAGCGGATTCTAGAATGCTTAAGGCCGCCTGGCATATTGTACCGCGGCGGTATGCCAGTGCAGCGGGTTTGGAGTCGGTAAATATTGTGCCGCGCTGAGGGAGCGCTAGAGCAAGAGCAATGGCAAAGCAAGAGCAAGATCAAGAGCAAAGTAGAGAGCTCTGGCGGGCGGCGTAACATTCAATCGGGGAGCATCGGGCAAGCCGATTAGTTTTTCGCTACTTGCAGAGGAAAATTTTCGCCGCGTTCGGCTTGGCCGCTTTGGCCGCTCTGCCTTCAGTATGACCGAGTCTTTAAAGGCCCCTATTGCGCTATTGTACCTAAGGAGGGGGAGGTGGGGGGGGGGGGGGAGAAGGCATACATAGAAAAACAGAACATTGAAAGAGTGAAGACTTAACAAATTACGGGCGATGCTTACAACTTTCGAAGAATCTGAAGGAAAAATTCCGGCACATCCCACGCACTGTGGGAATCGATGTAATGCGAAGCAGCCAGAAAAGAGCTGCATACGTCGCCTTGTTTGCCTTTGAGGCAAATGAAGTCATTCATGTCATGAGTCCTAGAGACCGGATTTTAGGCAAATGCCAATTTTGTTCCTTGCGCTACTATCGCGCCATTTTGATATATGATAATGAATTAGAGGTCAAGAAGGGATTTTATACTGTTCTTATAGTGCCTATAAATGCCTATTTTTGGCGTTCGTGCCTAAATTCTCATAAATGCCTATAGATGCCTATTTTCAAAATTGGCGCTTATATGAACGCTATTTAGCCTCAAGTTTCGCTCCCGGGGGCTGTTTGAGACCACTATTCATGTTACCACGTAAGGTTGACTGTTGGGAACTATCATCTTTTATCCCGCTTACCCCTTCCCCCAGCACAGCGTAGCCAGCCGGTGCAAGAACTGGCTAACCTCCCTGTCTTTCCGCTTGTTTCTTCCTTTCTTCCTATGGGGTTCAACCTAGTCCTCTAGTTCAACCATGGAACCAACACCGCTAGCAGCAGTGAAGCGGGACACGCTGGCGAGCATTCGCCGCCGCGCTGACATGGTCAGAGCGGTTGGCGAATGCGCGGAGAGCCGTCAGCGGAAAGGAGAGTGAAGAGCAAAAATTAAAAAAGAAAAGTGTGATGTGCACGCAGCTTTTGTTTTGTTTGTACTTTACTTTTTAAGGTGTTCACTGCAGTAGCGTAGCCATAAATCTTTTCCAGGGGGGGGGGAAGGAACCATACTTTACTTATGTTCGTGCACGCGTTTGCATGTGTGCGTGTATATAGATACACGTAAAACTGAAAAGTTTCGGGGGAGGGGAGACGGAGGGGAGACGCACTCATGCCCTGACATACCAATTTTGGCGTATGTCCAGTTAACGAAACGGCCGGAAGCGCACCAAGACAGTGTGATGTAAACCGTGCCGTACATGACATACATACTGCGATTTACATGTTATAGCCTATCATTTACGTTCATCATACAGCCATGTTGTGCCATACCAATTTCGGTATACGTCCCATTAACGACACGGCCAGGAGAGCACAAAGCCGTAGGCGGATAGATAGATAGATAGATAGATAGATAGATAGATAGATAGATAGATAGATAGATAGATAGATAGATAGATAGATAGATAGATAGATAGATAGATAGATAGATAGATAGATAGATAGATAGATAGATAGATAGATAGATAGATAGATAGATAGATAGATAGATAGATAGATAGATAGATAGATAGATAGATAGATAGATAGATAGATAGATAGATACACTCGAAGTCGCAGAAGTTCGCTAAGAAATGCTTGCATTTAAAAGCCTAGTTGGACTTACAGCGATGTAGAATGAAACACTGAGCCCACGCGTCGATGTGCATGGGAGTTATCGAAATGCAGTTGCAGTTAAAGAACCCACCGCCTATGAAGCAGGAGCTCTGCTTTTGTCGGTGGGTTCTTTTGCTGCTATATTCTGCTATAGTCTGCTATAGTCGTTGACAACTATGAAATATCATCAAGACGCCAGAAGAAGGAAAAGAAGACTTCTCTCTGGCGCGAGCGCGTGCTACTTCACTTCTTAAAGCTGAACATTTTGACAGATTTGCCTGTCTGGTTGGGTTAATTAATTAAGACTTTCAAAGGGCTCCAACCAAAAATGGGTTTATTTCCCGGCGTTTCGGAATCAACTCGATTCCTTCTTCAGGGGGAGTGACAGCGGAAGGGTCGAGGTGCAGTTCTTAACTTCTCTTTCGAACCAGCTGTGGAGAAGGAGGGAAGGCGCGTCTTCTTTGGTGGTGAGGGTGTTGAGGGGGTTGCGGTTGCTGCGGTTGGCGTGCCAATAAACCGTTCTGGTTAAAAGCAGTCACTGGTCTCGATCGTCTTATCAATGGTGCCGTGAACCAGGATACTAGCTCCTCGCCGTCAAGAAAGGTACACCTGCCGCGGAGCAGCAGCGAAGAAAACGGCGGAGGAGCAGAGGATCGACCTGGATCGAGCGACGAGACCACGGTAGCCAGAAGAAGCATCGAAACGGATGACTGACAAGTAAGGCGTCACTGTTACCTGCCTAGAAATGAGGAAGGAAGTCATAACGAAGAAAAGGAAAGCGCTTCGCTCTCAAATCATGCAGCTAATCAACGCTGCCGAGCAGCAAATAAATGATGGAGCTAACCGGGAGCAGTTGCTAACAACGCAGGCGCAGATTAAAGGAATAAGCGACAGCCTGATGAGCGCCAACGAACAAATGGAGAAGTTTCTGAGCGAAGAGTGTGCCGCAGCTGAATTCGAAAGAGTAATAGAGTATGACATAAAAATACCGACGATCTTGTCTGAAATAAAATTCAGACTTCGAGAGCCAGCACAATCGAATGCAAACGATAGTGCAAGGCAGGCCACGTCATCAAATGCAGTACAGGATGCGACCGAGCTTGTTAAGCTACAAAAGATTGAAATGATAAAGTTCGGCGGAAAACCTTTGGAGTGGAACCGATTTTGGGCGCAATACGAGTCGTCAGTTCACCTGAGACCAAACGTGAGCAAGGGACAGAAATTCAATTACTCGATAGCATCGCTAAGCGGAAAGGCGGCGGCTGCTATTGAAGGGCTGCAGTACTCGGCAGAGGATAATTACGACGAAGCAATCAAAATACTGAAAACAACGTTCGGAAATCGTGAGCAATCCATTGAGATGCATATAACGAGCTTTTGAGTTTAGAGAGAGTGAGGTCTGCTTAAGATACCGATGACCTAAATAAGCTAGTGCAGAAAGTGCAAGTGAACATCAAGTGAACATGCAAGTGAAATCACTAAAAGTGGAAACCGAAGGCTACCCGCCGACGTTGTTGCCAGTGCTGAAAAAAGCGATTCCGCCAGAATTATCAGTGCAGTTTAAGTCAAAGGAAGCTATGACGAGCAGCACAGTTTCGGCAGACGGTGCCAATAGCAATCCAACAGGAAAATCGTGTAAAGAAAAGCTGAACAGGCTTACGATATTCTTGAGAGAGCAAGCAGCTTTTCGGGAAGAAACGCAACGTGAACAAGAGATAATAACGGCAAAACAACGGGATAATGGCCGACCGATACGCACAACTTCAAGCTTCTATAGCTCAGCTGACAGGAGCTGCTTATTCTGTAAGCAGAAAAACCATGTAACTAAAGACTGTCGTCGGAGCATTCCGATGGATGAAAAGAAAGCTATGCTTACTGAAAATAGAGCATGCTTCAGATGCACAAGACCAAACCACACTGCGCGTATTTGCAAAGCCCAAGTGAAATGGAAGCAATGCAAGGGACGGCATGCTACGTCAGTGTGTAAACCTAGGCAGAAAGCAAGGCCAGAGCTCGTAATAACAACGCAAGCCGAAGCGACGACATCTACGCTACACGCTACTGAAAATCTGAAGCATAATTTTGTGCTGTTGCAGACGGCTGTAGCACGCACAGAAGGAGAAAAATCTGGCCGACATGGCCGTTTGCTATTAGACAGCGGAAGTCAGCGTTCATGCATTGAAGCCGGATTAGCGAAAGAAATAGGTGCGAAGGTATTGCGACAAGAAAGGCTGACGATTGGGTCATTAGGAGGAGACGAAAAGGTAAGCTTATGAACGTGGCGCTCGTGACTATAGCGCAACGAGAAACAAAAACAAGAACAGTGATCGAAGCGTTACAAGTCGACGTCATCTCACACAGTTGTATACCCGCTCCAAGTCAGAAACTCAGCGAGAAAATGAAGCAACTACAGATGCAAGTGGCTGATTACAGGACGGAGACGACTGCAACAGACTCCATAGGACTGCTCATAGGGTGAGATTATTATTGGGAGTTCTTCACTTGTAGAACCCGAAGCATCGAGGGCCGACTAATGGCCGTCGATACTTCGACACTGGGCTGGGTTCTGCAAGGTCCGTCCGAATAAATCAGGACACGGTTGACCCAAAATCACGCAGTCATGGTTCTGAAGGTAGAAACATCAGAAACAGAACTAAAACAAGAACTACAAAAATTTTGGGACCTGGAGTCAATGGTGATCACAAGGAACAGTCTGGATGCCACAGGAGATGAAATCGTCGAGGAATTAGAGCAAAATATAGTGCAACAGAACGGTCGCTATCAAGTAAACTTGCCATGGAAACAGAACGTCAATTTGGAAAGAAACAAGGAAAATGCAATGAAAAGACTACAGCGACTAAAAGGCTGCAGAAAAATGAAGACGTGCTGAGTAGCTGTGACAAAGCTATAACAGAGTATATGAATTTGGGAGTCGCAGAAGAGGTTCAAGAGTCATCAGAACCCAAAAATGCACTTTGTTATTACATGCCACATCATGCGGTCATTAGAGAGGACCGAGCCACGACAGAGGTTCGAGTAGTGTTCGACGCCTCGTCACACTCTCAAAAGGGCATGTCCTTAAACGACAATCTGGAGGCAGGACCAAATTTGAATGAGGACATGTGTCGCTGTTGATAAACTTTCGAAAAGAAAAAGTGGCGTTAGTTTGAGATGTAAAAAAGGCATTTCTACAAATTTCTATACACGAAGAGGATAGATGCGATGAGATTTCTGTGGTGGAAGCATGACTCAGAGGGAAAGCTACTGAATGAAGTGCAAACCTGGCGAATGACAAGAGTAACATTATTAATTAGAACTAACAGACAATAATGCCAAGGAAAGTATAGGGGATGTTTTTGGTAGTAAATGTAAAGTAATTGTGAAGAAAGAAAAGTGGACGAAAAGATAGCTTGCCGCGGGCAAGCTATCTTCATTCGGCACAACACCGAGCACATTTCTTCTGGCAGCTACATTAAATCACCATTTAAAACAAGTGGCTGGCCGCTTTCCGGATACTACAAGGACACTGCAGAAAGCGATCTACGTGGATGACGTCATTCTGGGGGCAGCAACGCTTGATGATGCAGTGAAGTTGTACAAAGAGGCAAAGCAAGTGTTCAGAGAAGCAGCGATGAACTTGAGAAAATGGACATCCAGTGAAGAGAGATTAAAAAATTAATTGAAGAAAACGAAAGGGACGAAGCCCACATTGAAATTCTATCAAAAGGGTACACATTGCTTCTGGGATTGATATGGAAACACTGAAAGGACACAATTTCCTTCCGTGTTGAAAAGTGGGAGTCATTAACAGCTACCACGTACATGACCAAAAGGACATTGTTGCAAGCAACAGCAAATATATTTGCTCCGCTAGGTTTGCTGTCGCCGTTCACAGTACGAGCAAAGATAGGCTTCCAGAGGCTGTAGAAAATGAACGTCACGTGGGACGACCAACTACCTAAAGAAGAATGTGACAAGTGGAGGAACCTCATGTCTGAAGCGGAGGACCTTCGAGTTATAGAAGTCATCAGATGCTACGCCAGCAAGGACCTAATAGTACAAGAATACAAGCTGCATGCCTTTGCCGACGCGAGCCCGTCAGCATACGGAGCGGCAGCATACCTAATAGTATTGTACGACGATACAAGCAAGGAATCAAGGCTAGTGACAGCGAAAAGCCGCGTAGCTCCAATTAAAGAGCTAACTTTGGCGCGATTTGAACTGATGGCAGCGGTGGTGCATCAAGATTATGCGACTACATCAAAGGTGACTTCAACGAAAGAATACAGGAAATACACTGCAGGACGGACTCAGTGATACTGCTTCACTGGATAGAAGGAACAAGCAAAAGGGATCCGTTTGTTACCAACAGAATAGCATAAATAAGAGAGAAAACACTTCAAGCAAGCTGGTCATTCGTTCAAAGTGAAGACAACCCTGCTGACCTTCTTACACGAGGAATTAACGCAAAGGCGTTGATAAATTCAAAGCTATGCTGGCACGGACGCGAATGGATAACATCACTGGAGAAAAACACAGCAAGCATGATTCCGACGACTGCAGAGCTGGAACATCAGCACGGAACGCAATGTCACCAATGCACGGGAAGAGAACAAAATGAACCTATACGCGAAATCTAAAGGTATTCTTTGTACGTACGGCTTGTAAGAGTGACAGCATGGGTGTTCAGATTCATTGACAATACAAGAAAAGAGCGTCACAAGGGATCGTTGACAAGGAAAGAGGTAACAAATGCACAGAAGTATTGGTTAAGACAGACCCAAGTACCACTGAGACAAACAGTGGGAGAGGCTGATCCAAGCACGAAGTTCTTTCAAATTAAAGGACATGAAGTCTACATCGATGAGGACGGAATCACCAGACAAAAGGGACGATTGCAATACGGATCCCTGAAGCACGGATACGGATCCCTGACTGTGGTATTTTGCCTGCCGACTGGACGAGTGGGAAGGTGGTCCCCATTCACAAATCAGGTAGCAAGACTTCGCCACTCAATTACCGGCCCATATCTTTAACAAGCATTCCATGTAAGGTATTAGAGCACATAATATACTCGGGCATTGCGAACTTCCTAGAATCGAATTCATTTTTTACTAACACACAGCACGGCTTCCGTAAAGGCTTATCGTGCGAAACCCAACTAGCCTCGTTCACACATAAGCTTCATCTCATTCTTGATCGCCGCCATAGGCGTATCTACCGGGGGGGCAAGGGGGGCGCTAGCCCCCCCACTGAGAAATGTTGGGGGGGCGGAGCCCCCCCCCCACTTTTGACAGTGGTTATTGACGGCTGCAGACTGGGAAACTAACAAGTCAGGCAAAGTTTTACTTGAACGCACCAATAACGCAATTTTGTAATAAAATTTGCCCTACGATTCTGCTGTGACGGCTGTCCTCCGTGTGTCATATGACCACGCACTGTAGGCTACCTGCGGTGCGCTTTTACAAAAATGTGTTTAGACAGTCTATAGACTGTCTAAACCCATTTTTAGACAGTCTATAGGTTGTCTAAATACATTTTTGTAAGGGCGCGGGTTGCCCATTCCACGCTTGTACGTCTTGCACTCGAACTTTGCAGAGGAGGATATCGCTCAGCAGGGGCTCTTAACATTACAGCAATCTGTCATGATTTTATTTTGTTCTGCCTTTCCTGAAATTTAAGTAATCCGTGACGCAGATGGACGGGAAGCAGTAAACGTTTTATAGCCCGATCAAACGCTCTCCCTTTTTCAGGGAATTCAGTTTCTTTCTTTGAAAACGAATAGCATCGCCACTGCTCCATACTCAAGCTGCCGTGGGTTGATGAGTGTGCAGAAGTGTCCAGTATTTTCATTGTGCCTAGCCAGGACAGCTAAAATAGATTCCCACTTTAGTCTCCGATTAGCCCGCTTCACTTGGCTTATAATATGGTAGCCTGCAGCGATCCTGGCGGCTTGTAGCAAGGCAGAGGACTCGAGCACATTTAGAAGCCCAGCTTTCAAGTTTGTCCCGTTACTTGATCTACCTCACCGGGGAGATGATCAGCGTCCACGGTTTTCTGGACTAAGAAGGCTGCCTACCTGCAAAGGATTTGTGCCTGCTCCTAATAATGTTTATTTCTCTCTCTACCTCTTTGTCAGTAGCGATGAGTTCACAAAGAGTTGTACACGCGCAAAAACAGCTCAACATCGTTATACTACAACTGAAAGTATCTATTATATACATATGAATTCATCTCGCCCGCTGCTATAAGCAGCCGCTGCCAATGTGATTGGCTGGCAGCCTTCTAAAATTACGTTCAGAAAGAGACACTGTCTGGCTATTCCGAAAAAAATGAGTTATTGTTCAGCACAGTAATGTGCTGCTGCTTCATTTTACGCCGCGAGTTTTTGCAGACTTGTGACGTCGCGTAACAAGGAGGCGATTTTATGGCACATTGAAAAATTTTGACGAATAGCGAAGAACCAATGACAAACAATACGCCGTATTAAAAATAGTTCATTATTATTATTTTTTTACGCAGTCATGCGTACGTGGTAATCACTTGGTGGATCACTTACGCGTCATTTGTTGCGTCGTTTTACGAGCAGGTGCTGTGAGCATGACCCAGAAAATTTCGACCAATCATTAACAGCTAACGACCTATACAGAAGGAAACAATGCGGGGTAGTTTAACGTTATATTCGCCCACATTTTTTCAAGAAAAATTTGAGCTTACACAGTTTAGGTTGGCTATTTACTTGGAGGAACCGGAGGGGAGGAGTAAAGGGCCACTTCACCGCTTTTCCAACCACCCCCCACCCAAGCTGAGAACAGCAGGAAAGTAAGGAACGACACCTATTATAAAATTCGTAGTCATTTATAATCTTCTAACTATACACAACCAGCTCAATGCGGTTTGCTTAAGTATTAATCGACTGAACTTGGTCTTCTTTTTAAGAAAAGATTTTATATTAGAGGGCTCTAACAGTAAAGAAATTGGCACTCGGCTTATCCTGAAGACTTCTGCCACGTGCTTCTGCGAAGTACCTTGCTTTGTCAGGCACATGTTTTGTTTCATAAGTGAGAATTTAAGGTACTAGAGTCATAGCAGGTTCTTCATACTCATCGTATCCACAACGGCAAACTAAGACTTGGAAGTTTGCTGATGCAAAGCTCAGATGATGAGGCTAAATTTGGGTGTACTTTTTAAACTGCACGGTAATATTTCGAAAATGTTATCAAACACTGCTGTGTTGTCGCGGTATAGGGCGGCCCAGCCTCCACAATCTGTTTGCGCAGATTCTTCCTTGATTTAAAACAGATTTGAAAAGCAACTCATCTGATCAGCTCTAGGAATATAAAAAATCGCTTCAAATATGTATATATAAGATATATATATTGACGATACCATCACACTTCCGCCGCGAACCAGTATGTTGGTAACTGTGGAGAGCGACTGCGATAATAGCAGTAATGGTATCGCCGAAGCGAACCTGTCGGTGCTCTTGGCTCGGCAAATCTGCGTCGCCCGCGGTATCGTCCAACTGAAACGTAAGATCACTCAGCTCTTGATCACGAATTTCAGCGGCGAATACCAACACTTGACAAAGCGAACAGCAATCGCGCACTTCGAAGCCATTGGCGACGAAGCATTTTCTAGGATTGCTCCGATTGCCGCAGCCGCCGAATGTGACACTGCAGTGGCCAGCACAGTCGATGTGAATCCGAAGCTCACATGCGTGCAGAAGGAGCAGCTACGCACTATGTTACGCATGTTTAGTGACTGTTTTGCGTCCACTTCAAAGATAAAGCAGACCCCAACCGTAAAGCACCGCATTATAACGGACCCTACCGAACGACCGGTACGACAGCACGCCTACCGGGTGTCGCAAAAAGAACAAGAGGTGATACGTTCTCAGGTGAAGCAGATGCTCGACGATGACATAATCCAACCCTCGACCAGTCCATGGGCGTCCCCCGTCGTACTTGTAAAAAAGAAGGACGGCACTCTTCGATTTTGCGTGGATTACAGAAAACTCAACACAGTGACGAAGAAAGACGTCTACCCTCTTCCACGCATAGACGACTCACTGGATCGACTTCGACATGCCCGATATTTCTCATCCATGGATTTGCGAAGCGGCTACTGGCAGATTGAGGTCGATGAACGCGACCGTGAAAAAACAGCGTTCATAACTCCCGACGGCCTCTACGAATTTAAAGTGCTACCGTTCGGCCTGTGCTCTGCCCCAGCGACGTTCCAAAGGATGATGGATACCGTGCTGTCAGGCCTGAAGTGGGAATCGTGCCTTGTCTATTTAGACGACGTCGTTGTTTTTTCGCAAACATTCGATCAACATTTACAGCGACTTCAGTCCGTCTTCGTCGCAATTCGCAAAGCAGGCCTATCACTAAAACCGGAGAAATGCCATTTCGGTTATGACGAACTAAAGTTCCTCGGCCACCTTGTCAGTCACGATGGCATTCGGCCAGACCCAGACAAGACAATGGCTGTTGCTGCATTTCCCCCACCTTCCAACAAACGTGATGTGCGCCGATTTTTAGGCCTCTGCGCATACTACAGGCGCTTTGTGCAGAATTTCGCGAACATCGCCGAACCCCTCACCCGCTTAACGAAAGAGGATATTCCTTTTGTCTGGGGTCCCGAGCAAAGAGACGCTTTTTCCGAGCTTCAGCAGTGCCTCCAGACCGAGCCCGTACTAGGACACTTTGACGAAGATGCCGCCACTGAACTGCACACTGACGCAAGCAACATCGGTCTTGGTGCAGTGCTCGTCCAGTGGCAAGATGGCGTCGAGCGTCCCATCGCCTATGCTAGTCGCATTCTGACATCTGCGGAAGCTAACTACTCGACCACGGAGAAGGAATGCCTTGCTGTTATCTGGGCGATATCTAAGTTCCGACCGTATCTATACGGCCGTCCGTTCAGAGTCGTCACAGACCATCATGCCCTCTGTTGGCTGGCCAATCTCAAGGACCCTTCAGGGCGTCTCGCGAGATGGAGCTTGCGCCTTCAAGAATTTGACGTAACAATCGTCTACAAGTCTGGCCGGAGACACGCTGATGCCGATTGCCTTTCGCGCGCTCCACTTGCAACGACATCACGCGATGATGATACCGAAGGCCGTTTTCTTTGTGCTGTCAGTGAATCTGACTTGGCCCAACAACAACGGAACGATTCAGAGCTTGAACAACTTATTAAATACCTTGAAGGCCGTAGCTCGAGACCTCCGCGGGCATTCGCGCGTTCAGAATCCTTCTGTCTCCGTAATAACATCCTCTACAAAAAGAACTTCAAACCTTATGCGACTGAACACCTGCTCGTCGTTCCATCGGTGCTGCGTGCCGACATTTTATCTGCCTGCCACGATGAGCCTTCGTCCGGCCACATGGGATTCGCGCGTACCCTTGCTCGGATTCGTCAGCGCTACTACTGGCCAAAGCTCACTCAGGATGTCAAGCATTACGTAAAAACGTGTAATGATTGCCAGCGTCGTAAAGCCCCACCTATGCGTCCAGCTGGTTTCCTGAAGCCTGTTGCACCGCCAGCAGAGCCGTTTCAACAAATCGGCATGGACTTGCTCGGGCCCTTCCAGAAGTCTCATGACGGCAACCGCTGGATCGTAGTCGCTACTGACTATTTGACGAAATACTGCGAAACAAAAGCCCTACAACGAGGCACTGCCAATGAGATTGCGTACTTCTTCGTGAACAACATCGTCCTCCGCCATGGAGCGCCAGCAGTTGTCATCACTGACCGTGGAACAGCTTTTACAGCGCAAATGATGCAAGACGTCATGAGGCTTAGCGGAACCGCTCATCGGAAAACTACCGCATACCATCCACAAACAAATGGTCTTACGGAGAGATTAAACAGGACCCTCGCTGACATGCTCTCTATGTACGTTCACCAAGACCACAAAAACTGGGACGACGTTTTACCATACATTACGTTCGCTTATAACACTGCGGTTCAAGAGACTACGGGGTTCACCCCTTTCCGGTTGCTTCACGGCCGAGAAGCAATTACGATGCTGGATGCCATGCTGTTACCCGATAGCTGTTACATTACCACCGATGCGAACGACTTTATCCGGCTCGCAGGCGCAGCTTGCAAGCTTGCACTCGAGCGAATCCAAAACCAGCAACACATCGACTCGCACAGGTACAATTCTCGTCATCGCGAAGTTATTTACCAGCCCGGTGATCAAGTGTGGCTGTGGATTCCTATTCGCCAAAGGGGCCGCTCGGAAAAATTACTCCACCGCTACTTCGGTCCTTATCGAGTTCTACGTCGCCTCAGCGACGTCAACTACGAAGTCCTGCTTGAAAGCACAGCTCGCCGATCTCGTCGTTTAAAGCAAGCAGACATTGTGCATGTATCGAGGATGAAGCCGTACTACCCCCGTTGACTATTCGTCAAGTCTACTTGGATGATCGTTCGAACACCTCGACACTGCTGCATCATTTGTGCGTGTGTGCGTGTGCGATTATTTTCTGTTTCATTCACCATTAAGCATCGGGACGATGTTTTTTTTTTTGGAAGGGGAGTAATGCCATGAGCATGGGATGGCATTGCGATATTCCGCTGTGTGTATGTGCCACTGTGAAACTGACGAGAGGAGAAGGAAGTGGAAAAGACGAAGAAGTCGTGTTTCCTGTGTCGGTTCAGCTCGACGTCCTGGTGCCCCGACAGACAGAGCTTCTGTACCGTTCGTAATAACGTGACAATATATATATATATATATATATATATATATATATATATATATATATATATATATATATATATATATATATATGAAGCAAGCTCAAGCAGTTGAGGAAGAAGACGATAGAATTCAGGCCAGGGGGACTGTGGAGAATAAAGAAGAAGTTAGAAAATGGCGACATGAAGAGCATCGTTAGTTTATTATGTACAGTCTTGTTACGTAATTATGTGCAGACTTGTTACAATATATATACGGCGGACAGATCGAATTAGCGACGCCAGCCCCCCCACTCGAGAGCGAGTTGGTACGCCACTGTCGCCGCTCCACTGTTGACTGCGTCTTCCTCGATTTCGCGAAAGCCTTCGAAAATGTATGCCACAAACTACTACTCCTTAAGCTAAGCAAACTGAACCTTGGTTCTATCTTTTTTCCTGGCAAGAATACTTTCTTTGCAAACGCTCCCAATTCGTAACTGCTAACAATACTACTTCATCGCAAAGCCCTGTCCACTCTGGCGTGCCTCAGGGATCCGTATTAGGCCGTCTTTTGTTCTTAATTTACATTAATGACTTACCCAGTTGCGTGTCTTCTAACATACGCTTATTCGCTGACGATTGCGTAATCTTTCGAGAAATTCATGACAATAACGACGTCTGTATTCTACAAAATCATCTCACTTCAGTCTCAGAATGGTGTAACTCATGGCTAATGCAACTTAATTCAGCCAAATGTAAAGTACTATGTGTTTCTCGCACATCATCATGTTTTCCCGGCACATATTTCCAAAATAGCACTTTAATCGAACAAGTCGAGTCATATCGCTACCTTGGCATTCATATCACTTCTTCCCTAACGTGGTCTCTTCATATCAGTACCATTATCAAGAGTGCTAACAGCATGTTGGGCTATCTGCGCCGTAACTTTTTCCTTTTCCACCGCCCCTTCCTCTCTGAAACTAACATTATACAAAACGCTTGTTCGTAGTAAACTAGAATATGCATCAGCCATTTGGGACCCCTGTTCTGCTAACCTAATCAATGCGCTTGAACTCACTCAAAACAATGCAGCCCGTTTTATTCTAACTAACTACAATCGTACCGCAAGTCTTACTACCATGAAAAACATGCTTAATTTATCAAATCTAGCATCTCGTCGCAGTTTCCTAGTTGTGTTTGTTTCATAAATTTTTTTACCATTGCCCCAATCTACGCGATGAAATCATCTCTCTCCCATCCTTCATCTCACCCAGGCTAGATCATTCTCAGAAAGTAGGCGTACCTTCGAATTACAGACTAAATTTTGTTCACAGTCCTTCATTCCTCGCACATCAGTCGACTGGAACCACCTTCCGGGTCCGTCAGCCCGCATCGAAGACAACGCCTGTTTCCGCAATAACGTAGCTAACATTGTACACCAAGGCTAGCAAAAATTTGTTCATTTGCTGTGTACTACCTTAGTTATTTTTTCTTAGTAAAAGCTCACCGCATTATATATGCTTTTATAACCACGGAACATAACGCTTGTATTTGAACTTTGTTTTGCTGTATTGTATTGTTTATGAACACTCCCCGCTGTAATGCCTTTGGCCTTGAGGGCATCAATAAATAAATAAAAAAATAAAATGCAGTCAAGAACACAGCAGGCTCGTCATAGTACTTCCAAAAGAAGGGCACTCCACGGAACTGTTCGTAGGTCACGTGCATCAGATGGTATTGCACGGCGGAGTTCAAGCGACACTCGCGCAACTGCGTACCAAGTTCTGGGTATTGCAGGGTCGCCAAGCAGTAAGAAGAGTTTTGCGTAGTCTGCAAGAGGCATAACACCAGACCGGCCTTTCAAAAGATGTCTCCGCTCCCGGCGGACAGAGTAACCGAAACAGAGCCATTCAAAGTCACGGGTTTACGCAAAAGACAAGTACGAGTTCGTGAAACATAATGTCCTGATATTCACCTGTGCAGTAACGAGAGGCGTACACTTGGAGGTTGCAACCGACATGTCATCGGCATGTTTACTACAAGCTTTCCGGCTATTTACAGCTCGACGGGGGATGCCTGCAGTTATCTACTCGGACAACGCCAAAACATTCATAAAGGCCGAGAAGAAAATCAACCAAATGCTTGAAGCTATTAGACACGAGGTGATAAAGGATTACTGCAGCGGCAACCATATACAGTGGAAAAGGATAGCCGAGTGCGCACAGTGGTGGGGAGGATTTTACGAGCGCCTCATAAGAAGCATCAAGACATCGATGCAGAAGATAATATCGAAAACGACAACTTCGGTAGAGGAGCTACGCTCTATTGTAGCAGAAGTTGAAGGAGCACTAAACAATCGACCGTTGACGTACGTATACGGAGAGCCTAACGAGCCAATGCCACTAACGCCAGCAGACATCATAGGCGGACACCGACAGCTTCAAGACGTAAAACAAAGGCTGTACATTGGTGAAGTTGAAGACGAATGGCGAAGCAGATGCAAAATAGGGCGAGCTTGGTGGAAGAGATGGCATCGAGAATACATTAAAGAAATTGGAGCTCCTGTCAAAGCCAAGACGCGGCAAGCATGAGCACTGTCACAGGCCGACATGGTGTTGATTGAAGACAAGGGCCCAAGAACATTTTGGAAAATGTGCAGGATTGAAAAACCTACCCTGGGCGAGACGGAATAACAAGAGCCTGTCTCCTTCGACAGGAAACAAAGAACTTATCAGGCGATCTGTAAACCACATATACCCTCTGGAGGGGTGTTTCAAATAACACGCCAAAGCTTATCCCATTACAACTTGGGCGGGCGGGAGCCTATAAAATATCATCATCAAGACGCCAGAAGAAGGAAAAGAAGACTTCTCCCAGGCGCGAGCGCGTGCTACTTCACTACTTCTAATAAACCGTTCTGGTTAAAAGCAGTGACTGGTCTCGATCGTCTTATCAACAACTACAGGAAAAAAAACTAAACTGTACCGCTGTCCATCTGTAATGTGCGCGTCCAATAACAACCGCTCTTTACTACGACGTAACGGTTAAGGCGAACCAATAATAATATCTGGGGTTTAACGTCCCAAAACCACGATAGGATAATGAGGGACGCCGTAGAGGGCTCCGGAAATTCCGACCACCTGGGTTTCATTGACGTGCACCTAAATCTAAGTACTTAAAACATTTTTAAGGGCCTCAAACATTTTCGCCTCCATCGAAAATACAGCCGCCGCGGCCGGGATTAAGACGAACCAATGAAAAACGCAACATCGCGTCGTTTTATGCGACGAAAGACGAAGCACCGCTGCACCGAGACATAGAGAGGTCAGTTCGATTTTTCTCTGGTGTATGGTGCTTCCAAAAAAAAAAGCTCCTTTGTGCTGTTATCCCGACGTAAGCATCATCTTCGCCGGTCGTCATTCGATGCAGTAGAAGTTTGTGACTGTGCACACGGCTTTGGAGTACACAAAAGCGGCAGCAGCTCCGAGGTAAATTATTACGTTATTTTTCTTTGCATGGATGAATGTGTGGCGTCATCACCATCGCGCTTCATCATTATCATCATTTTCCAGTCACCGCGCCGCGCCTCTCACGCAGCTCATACGTAGCGCTCGAGGCGCGAGGTAGAAAAAGAACGCGCTCACGCTCGGCCGCCTTGAAGTCGTCTCACGTCTCTCTCCTCTCTCGCTACATTGGTGACCAAGACAACATGCCCTTCGACGAGCGGCCGCTGCCATGCTTCCACGACTTCCCGCCAGTGCCGCCGTTCCACCTGGTCTAGCCCCGAGCGTGGTTCATGCAGCTTGATGCCATTCTCACGCTGAATGGCGTCGCCGCACAACCGCCGATGCACGACATCCTGCTCGACGCCCTCCCGATAGAGCTGCGTCATCTAGCCGCTGCGTCGTCCTCCAGCACGCAGCCATATGAGGACCTCTGCGCTGCGGTGCTTGCCGGCTACGGGCAAACCTGCCAGCCGCTTCCGGCGCGCCTCGAGTTTCAGGCTTCCCCCCCCAACGCTGCGAGTGGTGCCAACTGGCCCGTGGCCCTCTCCTGTCCAAGACCTAACTCCCCCGACAACGGCTCCTTCTACCTCGACCGACCACACGAGCATCAATTCCTGCGGCCGACCACCCCGACGAGGTAGAAGACGCCCATAGTTCGTGCGACCTCTCTACCGAGCGTTGCGTCGCTTCGAAGCCCTCGTCCGAAGGTTTATCACGCGCGCGTGCCACTTGCACATCTTCTCCGACCTCCATGGCTCACGATACCTCTGACACGTCAGGCTCCAGTACGGCTACCTCGCCCCACGACCTGGAGTCTGCCACGGCCACGGACATTGTCTCGCCCGCTGTTAGCCCCCCCCCCCCCCCCCCCCCATCACAGAGGCATCGCCGTCGACGATGCCCAGTGAACCCGACTTTTCATCGATCTCGACAATCTGTACGTTTTGCAAACTGCGACCACCAACGTCCTCGAAGTCTCAAGCAGCAGAAATTCGAGCCCCTCACCAGCTACGGCGGAAAGTCCGTGATGCTGCGACAATGGCGAAAAATTCCTAAGACTGCCCGCCTGGCTTGCCACAGGTAGAGCAGACCGCATATGCCCTACCGGCCACGCAGGCAGACAGCCCACCTGCCGCCCCGCACACGCACTCTGCTTCACCTACTACGCAATGTATTTCTACGAATACAGCTCACGCGCCTTCCAGTCCCTCCAAAACGGCTCGTCATAACACCAAGACTGGTCGCGCCATACCGGTCTACAGTGCAAGACTGGCGACTAGACGATGCGGCAGACGCAGTCGGTATTGTGCCGCGTCTCCATATATCAATCCAGTAAGGACAAATTTATTAAATATGCGATTCACACAAGAAATTTTTATCAAGAACTTCCCATGAAAGAGTTTGCAGGGGGATGTCATGGCACCCCTTCCCCTGACTCACGCCATTGATCAATAAATATTGAGGTGGCGCATGAACACATATGCGTGAATAAACTTGAGGATAAACGTAAGCAAGTATAAGGCTGATAGTAATGCTGAAGATGAGTATATAAGACCATACGTCGGCAACAAAAGGTGAGGCTCACTCGGACTCACTCAAAAAATTTATTTTTCACTTAGGGCTCACTCGGACTCACACTCGCCATTATCCTCCTCAACAAGGACTCAGTCGGACTCAGACTCACTAAACTTTTCTTCAACCGGACTCACTCGGACTCAATCTCACAAAAACATTACTTACCCGGACTCACTCAGACTCAGACTCACGGCCCGATCTGAGTCTGAGTGAGTCGACTCATGAGTGAGTTTGCCGACCTATACTTACGGCCAAGTAGGCCGCCAGCAGGTCTGATTAAAAGTGTTCTGTCCACTCTCGGCCTATGAGCGATTCCTCGAGAAGGACGTGACCGGCTGCCACACTTCATGGACCAACTGCTGCAGGGCTCTTCCGATGGTGACATCCGAAGCGTCTACTGTGAATGACGTCGGAGAGTCGCACTTGAGATGTGCGTTTAGAGTCACGTTGGTGACGGCTTCCTTGATGGAGCTGTTAGCTGTCTCGGCATCATCTGTCCAGAAGATGGTAGCGTTCGCTTTTGTTTGACCGGTTGCAATACGACAGCGCAGCGAGGTATAAACCGCCGGTAATAACGCAATACCAAGGAACTGTCGTAGTTGCTTTGTGGCCGATGGTCGTAGGAATATCTATGGCTTCCGCACGAACTGCTGGAGGATATACCCTACGGGCATCGACGCGGTAAACTAGGATGGGCACTGACACCGATCTCAATCTTCGGTCTGTTCACGACTTGCTCGTACTTCAGTAGTCGTTGAAACACAAGGCGCAGATGATGTTCGTGTTCGTCTGCTGAAGCGCTCGAGACGAAGATGATGTCAATGTATGCGAAACAGAGGCTTAAACCACGGAGAACTAATCGACAAACTGTTGAAGCATTTTCGCGGTGTTTCGCAGATCCCGTGTAATTGTGGGTAGAATCCTGGTAGCTTGATGTTGTCTACGACAAGGTTCGTTGCCGTGGCGTTGGTCGCGACGTGGGCGTAGCGTAGCCAATAAAACAATAATGGCCTTGCGAACTCTGGTTGATGAACAGGTGGCGTATTGCCGTCCGGCGCCCGAGTCACAACTTGTACGAATACAAGAGGTTTGTGATCTCCCCTATTGATTATTCCAACATTCACGGCCTATAGGTGACGCCGCTGTACTCCAACATGGTGGTCCTTAAGATTTATCACAACGTTGCAGACGTTAGAGCAGCGTACATGTTTCGAGAAGAATGCGCCCCAGTTGTGCTTCAGTTTTTCCTCGGATTTTCGGTTGCTCGTCACGGTGGTCTAGTGGTTTATGGCGCTCGACTGCTGACCCGAAGGTCGCGGAGTCGAATACCAGCCGCGGCGGCTGCACTTTCGATGGAGGCGAAAATGTCTCAGGCCCGTGTGCTTAGATTTAGGTGCACGTTAAGGAACCCCAGGTGGTCGAAATTTCCGGAGCCCTCTGCTACGGCGTCTCTCATAATCATATCGTGTTTTTGGGACGTTAAACCCCAGATATTATTATTATCGAATTTCAGGTTTTCTTTTTTTGTGAATGGAGGGGAGTGGTAACATAGTTACATCGGATGAAATATCAAGTACGCGAATGCAACCACATCAGGGACAAAAATGATCAATCATTGCCGTCGTCCCCTCTGCCGTGGTGGTCTAGCGGTTATGATGCTCGACTGCTGCCCGAAGGTCGCGGGATCGAATGCCAGCCATGGTGGTCGCATTTTCAATGCAGGTGAACATGCTTGAGACCCATGTACTTAGCTTTAAGAGCACGTAAACATAGGCTCAGAAGCAAACTTTGGACCCTACCTGACTACTTCTAATATAGAGACGGGAACCGATTCATTCATTCATTCTTTATTCTTTAAAGACCCTAACAGGGGTGTTACATAAGGGGTGAGATTACAAAAAAATAGAAAATTTTATGGCGAGATAAATGCAGACACTTCTTCCGTGAACTACCTCGTCACCGAACACCAGGGCTTTGTTTTGACCGGGCTGCTCCTTCCTGGAAGGCAGGCCTGGGCGCATGGCATTACAAGGCTGTTCTTCTGTCAGGTCTGCAATGAAGTACCGGTCTCGATACCGATGGAAGCCCTGCCGGGTCGCTGTTTCGCCGCACGCCACACGTAAGGAATCCTTCAATATGCGGCTTTGTTACCACCGCTCGTGTTTCATGTGCTCCTTCGTGTTTTTAGATGCCAAGCAGCGTTTGCGCTGGGTTTTGTCCGTAGTTCCGTTGGCGACCGTCCGCTTTCTAAAACCTACCATAGCCATCTGTAACATAGTGAGCGCGCGCTCGCGCCAAGGAGAAGTCTTCTTCGTCTTGTTCTTCGGCCGCCTTGGTGATGATACGTGGCAAACTCACAAGGTGAATGGGGATGAAAAGGAGGAAGGGAGAGGGTAAATCATAGCAGAGCCATACGTATGGCGTCACTAAGGCAAAACCGTCAATAGCACAGCCATTCACAAGTGGTATAGAAAGGGTGCGGGAAAGAGAAGTGAGGGTGAGGAGGAGACGCTGAAGCATGCGATAACCATGTGTGACGTCCTGCAGGCAAAACCGTAAATAGGATAGGCATGTATAGTATGGTACAGTAAGGGTCTGAGAAAGGGAAGTGAGGGTGACCAGGAGTGAAAGGACGTGGGGTAGGGTGAAGCATAGCATACCCGTGTATCATAGAGTATTGGAAGGGGGTTTGAAAGGGAAGTGACGGTGAGGAGGAGACATGTGCGGGTGAGGTGGAGGGGAATGAGGGAAACCATAACCGTGTATAGTATCTATAGCACGTGAGTGAAAAAAGGGAGTGAGGAGGAGAGAAGTGATAGTGATGAAAGAAAGGAGGAATGGAAGGGTAAAGCATGCATATGCAGCTGTACTGCAGTATAGCAAAGGCGAGGAGGAGTGATCTCAGGGGGACGATGACGAAAAGGGGAGGAGGGGTAAAGCATAGCACAGTGATGTGTACTACAGTATAGCAAGGAGGGGAAAAGAATTGATGGCGAGGAGAAGTGATGTGAGGGGGAGGAGATAGGAAAGAAGAAGGTAGAGTAGAATATAGCATAGCCGTACTGTGTAGGAGAGGGATGAGAAAGGGATGTGATGGTGCGGAGGATATGTAAGGAGGAGGGGGACGGTAAAGTATAGCATAGCTGTCTATATAGGAGGGGGTGGTACTGTATGGCAAGGGGACTCTATGGCAAAGAATGATGGCTAATCACTCCGTCATAGGAATCAGTATAACACGAAAGTGAAACATGTCGTCACAGAAGTCGTTGATTGTTTACAGGGCATTGGTATATGAAAGCTTGTACAATGTCTACTGTTGTTTGGTAGATATAGCACCACTTGATGTAGACGCACTCACCAATATCTGGGGTTTAACGTCCCAAACCCACGATATGATTCTGAGGGACGCCATATTGGAGGGCTCCGGAAATTGTGATCACCTGGGGTTCTTTAAAGGGAAGCTGAAGCACTTTAAAAAAAAATGACTTGGGAATGTGTAATCATAGTTTGATCCTTGCTGAATACGAAAACCAATGTAAGAGTTCACAGAAGTGAACGCAAATGGCATTTCTTGGCAAAAAAAACAGCGGCTGCAGCCGCAGGGCTTCTTGAACTGCTGAGGGAAGGCGGTGACGTCAACTTCGGTGTGCCGCGTCAACGGCGCCATCAGCTCTGTAAAAGCATGACCTTCGCGATCAGTTCCACCAACGCGCGCAGCCAGAAGTAGTCACGGAGGCCACGGCTCCACCAAAACCACGGTGGTAGAATAAAACAAGTGGCCCATCGAGCGCCGCGAGCGCGTTGCCGTACTGCTCGAGTTGCTCGCGGCCGCCGCTAGGTACGCGACGAGTTTTGGAGCCGAAAGACGCGTACCGCAAGCTCTCGCTGTGCTGTAAAAACCGGTTTTTCTAGCTAATTTTGTGGCTTTAAATGGTTGTTTGTGCTTTTACTAGCTTGTAGTGGCTCTCTGCCAGCTTCGACCGCAAAAGTAAGAGCGCCAGGCTTTATGAAGCTTAAAATTTTTTAATCGACGCGGGTAGTCCCGATATGACTGTCACAGGGTGCCGATTGCAAGAGACGTGCGCGTATTTTTTTTTCGAAAGCGTGAAAATTCCTACCGGCGAGTATACAGAGTAAACAAAAAAGCATTTGGTTTTCACGTTATCGTATGTATGTCGGAGAACTGTAGCTGGCGGTCTTTCCGTGGAATTGCATTTTTCCACAACTGCAGCCGCTTTTCGTCTTTCGACGCGGAGAAAAGACACAGCTTTTCATTGCACGTTTTGTAGCCAGATTTGCAATTTGGAGCAAAGCATTTTCGTCCCATGGTGGCAGCCGCATCAGCGGCACAGATCAAGGCACCGTGGTTTCAGCCGTGGTTCCAGCTTACAAAGTGAGCGGAAACACCGATGCGGTCAAGCATGGTTTGACAGAGCGCAACAAACGCGTCGCATCAGAGCGGATCTCAAGCCGTGGGATCACCTAATCACGACCACAGTGATCTGGCCGTGATCATGACTCGAAGGCTGATTGCGACTTTGCGACGCTGGTTGCGTCACATAGGGACGCTCTTGCTCTTCGGACGCTTGCACCCACGGACGCCTCCGCATTTATCGAATATGACCAAGCAGAAAGGAAGAGACGCGGCTGCAACGCTGGTTGCGTTGCATGCTTTCATTAGTGGCGCGTCCGTTCTAAGCGACGACAACTCTTCAGTGTTGCTCTAGGCCTCTCTGGTGTAATAAATACACCGCGGATCTCTTTCTCAAAAGATAAAGATGTAAATTACAGTTTAAATGCTCGCGACGCACGCTGGCCACATGCTTTCAAATGCGCCGGAGCGGAGATATCGGCCCAGGGTATACCTGCTGCCACCTTGCGGAAAAGCGGCGGCAACTCGAGCACCTCCGTGACACGCGCGGCGCATTGGCGGAGCGGCGCGTCGGGCCACCTGTTATTCTACCACCGTGGCCAAAACTACCGACGATGACGTAGTTCCGGTCACGCCCACACTTTCGGCGCGTTCGCGTGGGCGGTGCAAGACGAACTTTTCTTTCGCGTATTTTAAAGCTCCTGCTGCCACAACAGCGAAAAAAATTACGCCATCATCGACAATAATGTTGGTCCTTGTTAACAACAAAGTTTTACCGAATTGTAAAACCACTTCAGCATCCCTTTAACGTGCACCTAAATCTAAGTACACGGGCCTCATACATTTTCGCCTCTATCAAAAATTCAGCCGCCGCGGCCGGGATTCGATCCCGCGACCTTCGGGTCAGCAGTCGAGCGCCAAAATCACAAGACCACGGGGCCGCGGCGCGGACGCACTCACGTTGATGCCTAGTGGCCCATCCACGTACCGACGACTAACATCCATGATCATGATTTAACCCTTGCGGTAGCTGAAGTTCTTCACATATACGTGGGCACCGCATATTGTCAGGTTGAATGACTGTCCCGCGCAAAGATGGCATCAAGAGTGAATTCCGAGCAAAGATAGCATTTAACAAGCACATAATAAACACTGATACTCGATATGCACTCCTTCAAAGTGTAGTGAAACGCGAAGAGAAACCCTATGCGCGTCGTGTATTCCCTCTAGCGTGGCCGTTAATTCTCGCAGGGCGAACGGGGAACGCGGTGCGACAGCCAGGCCAGCGTCAGAGAGCTATTTTTCGACATGGATGAACCCTAGGAGCGAGGCTTGGGCTAAAGCCGCCACCTCACGGTGTGTTAAAGCATTGACGGAATTACACTTCTATCGGAAACGCCCTGGATGGGACGGTCGTAAAAACAGCGCATTTCTTTTTAGCCTGATTTCTCACATGTCACCGCTCCGCTATAAAGGGCACGCTCTTAGCATCCATCCATCCATCCATCCATCCATCCATCCATCCATCCAAGAGCACAGAGAGGAAAGTGTGAAACATAAAAGGCGCGTTCATTTACCTTCCGCTGTGTTTTTCAGTAGCTCAGTGGGTTGAACGTCCGCCAGCCGTCGTCGCGGACCTGGAGGTCATGGGTTCGACTCCTGACAACCGAACTTTTTCTCTTTGCCATCTGATGGTGTTCATTTTGCTGACGTATTTCCGTGACAGAAATACGCCATGAAAGTCTAGGTGGACCCCGGAATAAAACACTTTCGTGTTAAAAATGTGGGGATGTATGTACAAGTGTCCATAACACGAAACAAAGTGTCCGTGGGCAGTCCAGGTCATCAACGTGAAGGGACCGCCAAAAATCACAAGGTCTCCGGTGGGCGAATGTGGGAGTGGAGCAGCTGGCGAGGGTCGTGACGAAGGGGCGTTGTTGGCAGCAGCGAGTGCAACCCACAAGGTGAAAATCAGCAGTGGGCCAAGAACACACATAGACTGGGCCGGTGCGGTCCGTTTCCGCGCAGACTCGGGCACTGGTGTCTGTAAAATAGAGCGTAGCGGGGGCAGGGCGAAGGGTGTTGTTGGCAATAGCGAGTGCAACGGACAAAGTGGAAATCAGTAGTGGGCCAAGAACACATATATGCTGCTGCGGTGCGGTTGCTTCCCGCTCAGACTCGGGCACTTGTTTCTGGAAAATAGAGCGTAGCGTGGGCCTAGTAGGGCCAAGGCAGTGGGTTTAGAGGCACGTTGGTGCTCCTGGTGGTACGAACGTCGCCGTGGTGGGTTGGCGACGCAGGTGGGCGAGCAGGTGGCCTGCCAACGTCGTTACCGGTGGCTGTAATGGCATATGATGCTGATGATATATACGGTGATAACTCGTACGTGAAGGCACAAGACCAAAGGCGTATCGTAGGACACCGATGGTGTGAGATATTGGGGTTTAAAGACGATTGACAACATGATCAAAACAGCTAATTTCACTCCAACGGACTCATGAGTCGATTCACTCAGTCCGGCTGAGTAATGTATTGGTTAGCTTGAGTTTCAGTGAGTCCGGTTGAGGAAAAGTTTAGTGAGCCTGAGTCCGAGTGAGTCTCGTTGAGGAAAATTTTATTGAGTTTGAGTCCGAGTGAGCCCTCAGAGCAAAGCCTATACTTGAGTGAGTCTGAGTGAGCCCTAACCTTTTTGCCTACCTATGGCCGCGAGATATTTCCGCAACTTCCTTGAAAGTCGGCCATTTTACGTCATTACTGACCACAAGCCACGCATGCTTAGACCACTGCCAACTCTGCCAACACTCTACGTGAGATCCTCCAGCTGGCCTACATCTCAGTATTTACGAGCGACATCCGGCAGATCAGCGGCAGATCAGCGGTGTGCGACGTGCTATCCAGTATTGTGGGGTCTAAAGAGACGCTCATGGAACAAACGGACAAAGTTAACATTACCGTACAACGAGCACATGGAGACTTATTAGCACCTTTCACGCAATGGCGAGACCCATCTGCCGAAACTTACGAATAACTACAGTAACATGACAAATAATACACAAGAAGGTCGTTGTAGCACACACAAACAACATAAGAGACACAACTTCACACGAGCACCGCGTCGCTGACATTAGACTCGCCGCGCCAGTCTGCGGGAACGAACCGCGGAATCGCCCCGCAGACCACCGACGAGAGACGACCGTCTACTAGAAGCGCCAAGCCCCAAGAGAGTAAATTGCTGCTCCTCATGCGCCCGCCTGACCTCAGCTGCAGGGTGGTGCCAGCGCCGGAAAAGCGTTATCCCTCGTACGGAGGCGGGCATGCTAAACACGCTAGATTACCACGCTAGGTTAAATGGCTCTTGTCATTCTCCTTATCCAGTGTATTTTGACGAGCGTGTGAGGCAATATGCTTTACGTATGGTTACTACACTCCAAGGAAAAAAAAACGTCACTAAAGAGGGTCAGCATATCCAGCTTTTGTGTAAACGTAACAGCCAGCGCCCCAAGCGGCCGCGGCGCGAAGCTAGCGCGGTTTTCCATGGCCTCCGAGATTAGCCGGCGGCGCGCCGTTAACGGCGCGCCACCGGCTAATCTCGGAGGCCATGGGTTTCAATCGTACTAGTGAGTTTTTCCCGAAAAATTAAGTGCAGAGGGTGAATGTTGAAAAACGCAGACCATAGAGCGCTTGTGGGAACCTAAACGCACGAGAATACTGCAGCGATCATGTTGCACTAAGCTTCAGATTTGTTCCCAGAGGAGTTAAATATTGTACAATGGGAGTCTATAGAACCGGCGAAAAATGTGGGCTGTCTTTCGAGACAAAAACGGTCACTGTAGTTAAACTAAGCAAGTTATGTCAATGGTCAGGAAATCAAATGTAGTCCTGACATTCAGCTTTCGCTTGAATCCATTCTCAACATGCCGCAGTTGGCATAACTGTTCCCTAACGCGTTTTTTGAAACGCGGTCCTTCAAATGTTTGTGGTAAATTGATAAACCCTTGCTTACCACGAGCCACAAGGCGCAGACCGTGGCCGAGCGAGCTAATTGCTCAAGTTCAGAGCGCTGCGTCACTGCGCCGTCATCGGTTCGATTCCTGGCGACGGATCAGCATTTTTATTTCAGCCCATGACTTAGTCCCACAGCTTCGCACAGGATGTTGCCGCCAAAACAAAAAAGAGCTTTCGTTTCGGTTTTTGACTGTAATTTCGAGCTGCCGTTTCTTTTTCTCTTTATTTTATGACTTTTTAATGAATGTTTAAGCAATCCACGCGTATGAGATCATTCAGATCTACATTGTAATTCTTACTTTATTCTTTTATAAACGTCCTAAACAACAGAACGCCCGATCAAGTTATGGTGAACAAAGCTCTTTCGGACTTTCGTACGCGTATTGTGGTGGAAACTTATTTCTCCGTTCTCATGATTTCGTTGTGATCTTCTCAAGTACCTACAATTCAGCAGCTTAAAGGAAACGAACTAAGCTTAGAAAAGCGAGGCATATAGTAATGAAATGATAAAGTTAAACGTTTTTGCAGTTGTTTTTTACTTTAGGGCTAACGCAAGTATGTGTCGTAATCTTAACGAAAGACGGGGAGTTGTTCGAGGAGTTCTATTCTTTGTTAGACACAGCTAATGAAACCAAGACATAATTAAGCAAAGCAAAGAATAGGAAACATAATTTGTTTGTTTGTTTTTCAACAGCAGTGCAATGATTTTGCCCTAACTTCAAAGAAATCAAAATCGCTATCTCGACAGGCATCAGCGGACAGCTCGTATACCCTTCTACCTGCTGCGCTGTCAACGCTAAGAGACTGTGCGAAATCCCCTTTCCTACCTGGAGTGGCTGTGTTCGGTTACAGCAACATTTTGTAGAGTTGCGCGAGACTGGATATAGAAGAGTTAGCTGCCAGCCTTACTTCATTTGTTGCTATCGCACTCATTGCGTCGTCTTTGCGGTGAAACTGGGGTTTTTATTCATCTGTTGTCATATCTATAATCCTAACTCAACGGAAAAAGACCAGCATGCCTTCTCCTTTAGCATCACAAAGCACTGTGCACTACATCGGATAGGTCCGTGTGATATGACATGTGTGGATCAAAGCGTGTGTGGATCAGACTGGTGCTGCCATTACAAAACGAAAATCCTGTGATTCAGCAGCTTTTCGCGCGCACTCGCAGCCCACCTCAACGTACCGCAGTAAGATGCCATTTTAAACATCTATAAATAAAAATGTGCACAGCATGTACTAGCCCCAGGACAGAGCCCTGTGGCACCCCTGATGTGATGTTTACAAAACTTCGTTTCTTGCCATTTAATACCACGCAGTGTCGGCGGCCTGAGAGATAATTTTCTATCCATACCAGAACTGCGCGGTCAATGTTTATCGCTGCAAGTTTACTTAAAGAACAGAGTGCGAAACAGTGTCGAAAGCGTTTTGGAAGTCCAGGAAAAGGCAATCGATTTGTCCACCGTTGTCTGTTTCAGATACTAAGTCATGGTAAAATTAAATTAATTTTGTTGTGCAAGATAAGCCCTTACAAAATCCATGTTGTTGAGAGACCAGCAAGTTGTTTGTTGATAAATTTATACAGAATATGTTCTAATGACTTACGGGTTATGAACGTAAGTGAGATAGGCTATAGTTGGTTACGTCTTTCTTGGACCCACTTTTATGAATAGGAAGGAGACGTGCAATTTTTCATTTATCTGGGAGGGAATAAGTCTTGGTGTAGATTACGTGCAGATAAAGGGAAATCGACTCAGAACACTGCTTTGAGATTCGAGGAGAAATTCCGTCCGGTCCAATTGCCTTGTTATCGGTAATTTTGGTTAGTAATGCCCTGATTCCGTTCACACGTAACTCCACTGATTGCATATTTGGTACAGAACTTGTGCATTGCGAAGCACTAGAGCTATATTTCGGCAGGTATACGGAAAGAAAATGGTTATTTAAACAAGTTGTTTTCTCAGTATCATCTAATACCTACTCATTATTGTAGACAATTTTGGTGATTCCCGATGGATCTGCTCCGTAGCATTTCATGTATTGCCAGAACGCCTTCGAATCAGTTTTTATTTCGTTTCCGAGTTTTTCGTAGTAGTGCCGCTTAGCATCCTTTATATTGTGCTTGAACTCACGAGCCACATCATTCAAGCTTTCAAAGTGACGACGGCTATTAGTTCTTTTATGTTTGAAATATATGCGAGTTCTTTTTCTTACTATTCTTAAGATACGTGCAGTCATCCATGGTTTGTTTCGCTTTTTAATGGCGAATTCCATTGGGAGAGCAGGAGCACTCAAAAGCACGCTGAAAGTGCTCTCTTCAGAGCCGGCGTGTTTCAGTGGTCGAACAGGAGTTGGAACACCGTCATCCATTGGTAGAGCGAGAGCGCTTTTGCTGCGCCGAGAGCAGCGAAGAGCGGTTCAGTCTGCTCCCCGTTGAAAAGCGGAGTGAGCGGAGAACGCAGGAAGTCACGTGACTTGTTAACGTCATATCTGCTCATACCCTCCAAACAATCCTCCTCACTTGTTTGTATTTCGCTTGCTGGTGTACGGCGGCAATGGCGGCAGCGAAGCGTGTGTGGTGCTCTGGCTCCAACAATTTTGACGTCGTTGCGGTAGATTCTGGTAGTGTTCGCCTACCTTGCCTGTCGTCAAATGCACGGGGGACGGTGGCAGCAAAGCGCCGTTGTCTTGCCGAAATACTTGAAAATCTTGAATTTCGGTTCGGGACAAGCAAGACACCCCCCCCTCCCCTTCAAATCTGGTCGGATTATCCTTCCCCGTAAGGGGGGCGCTTGCTCGGCATTTTACGGTAAGACTAGTGGGCTAGGGTCCCTACAAATAATCACTAAACGCGTGGCCGCGCGCGCAGAAATGCATGTGCGACGTGCGCGCTCAAACAAGCAAAAAAGCAATCAAATTCACTTTAACTTCTGTAGTAGGTGGTGGCTGACGTTGCATCAAGGAAAGCAGGATGCGCTGAGCTTGCCATTTCATCATGTAATAGTAGGAAGCGGCAACTTTGCAGGATGGCGAGCAAGCGAGTGCGTCCTACCGATCACTGCCACATGTGCTTTCCCCGACCGCCCGGCTGGCCCGGCTCAGATCACACGTGCTTCGCAGCAGAGGATGCTGGGATGCATAACACTTCTCCTCACTCGTATTTTTTTACTCCCTCCCACCTGCTCTCTGGAAGCGTGCTGCATTCCAGTGGCAGATCGAGTGACACTGCTCTCAGTGCTCTGCCCCCCACTCCTCACTGCACGGCGCCCCTACTCCTGTTCTCTCAATGGAATTCGCCATAAGTCTACCGCATTCGATACCGAGAATGTGGGTATCAGTAAGCTCCTTGATTTTTTGTTTTAACTTATTCCATAATTATTTTGTGTCATATTCATCTGAGAGGCATTCATAAAGCCGCAGATGATCAAGAAGCTTCCTTGATATGCTAGCGTAATCACCTCTGTCAGATAGGTACACTGTTCTTGTTTCTTGTTTCGTTTGTCTTCTATTTTTGGTTTGAGCAATGGCGACGACAGCATGGTGGTCACTTATTCCTGGAACGACATTTACTGAATTCACCACATTAGGAGAGTTGCAGAAAACAACGTGTAATATATCAGTGCCACGTGTTCGAGTAGTAACATGTTGGATTAACCCACAAGAATCTACAGTAAGTTTCATTTCCGGGTTTAAGATTCCACCCGCTGTCATCTCACAAGTTCCGTCACGCCAAGATAAGTCAGGCAAGTTGAAGTCTCCCGCCAGAACGAACGTGTGGCAAGAAGCTTCCAAAACAATTTCTTGGAAAAAACTTTACCGCGGTTACGGACGAATTAGCAGATCGATAGAAAATGCCTGCTACGAACGAGGAATTGTCTCGCATAGTAACTATGCACCACACGGATTCTACTTCTTCATGACCTATATCAAATTCAGGTGAATTTATAGAGCGACGAACTAAAAGAAAAAGCGCCCCACCCGTGCGGGATCTACCATTTCGATATGCAGCAATCTCCCAGAAACGCTTCGCTATGTCTAATAGAAGGATCCAGCCATGACTCAGTTCCGAATACTAGCTCAGCTTTTAAAGAGTCGATAAGAGCCGCGAGTTCGTCAGCTTTATTGACTACGCTTCTAGAATTCACTGTTAATGTAATCAGATGCTGTATTTGACGCCCCCTTTTCTCTGGAGAGGGCCATTTTTTACGATTTGAACGACTTCTTTTTCTTTGTCCCTCTTACACGTTTTACCGTTCACAATTCACTTACTAGTGAAAAGCTCGCGCTAGATTGAGCTTAATTAAAAGCTCAATCTAGCGCAATGCTTGTCATTTATATTGTTGGCCTTAACATATTCCCAAAGTCTTTTCTAAATATCTTGTTTCAGGTGCATAATCTTGTACGACACTGTACGCCGTTCTCTTCAAGTTCTTAGCTTTAGAAAGAACACTCGACTTTTCTTTGTAGGAGGTAAAGTTGACGATGATCGGTACATTAAAGCGACCTATACGATGAACGCTTTCCTCTGACTGCAATTCGAAACCCAAGTTTTCTTTACAGATGTTTTTGAGCAGTAGTTCAGACTGTTCCCACGTTTCTAATTCAGAATCATTGACGCCATAAAAGACCAGGTTGTTTCTCCGGCTTCTATTTTCCGATTCAACGCTCCGATCATGCAACTGTTTACCATTTGTTATCGTCCTAATGTACTCTCTTGCTCATTTAACAGTTCTTTAAGCGCTGTCGTTTGGCCTTCTGTCTCCCGTAGTTTGCCGTTAATTTCTGCCATCATTTCTTCGTGCTTCGCCAATCTGGTGTCAGTGGCCTCTAACTTACTGAAAATTGTAGCCTAACCATTTTGTAAGGTTAAGCTACAATTTTGAGCATTTGAGCACTTGGGTATTCAGAGGACCGGGATTCAACCCAACATAGCCGGAAAGTATTAATAACAATGCAAGGTACAGAACCTTATGCACGAAAAAACGAAAGCGCTTGCAACGATACATCATAGGCTTATGCGTTCGCAAACAGGTACATCCCTTGTGGGACATAGAGCCGGCAATGCCCTGAATAATCTACAACTCATAATTTAGTAATTATCACCAACCTGCAGAAATAGAAGAATCGTTAGCTGCATGTGGGCTAGTGTGTCGGATCCATATCCCAGTAGCCAATGTGTCGCTCGATTAAATAAGGTTCATCGGTGTCACGTTGCTTTCGTCGGCCGATGGTGATTTGATGGCTATCTTCGTTGATAGTCGCATTCCTATGTGGCTTGGCGCTAATAACCGTCGGAGGTGTCACTGTTCCACAGGTCACTGGCGCCATCCATGACGATTTTGTCGAAGACTGCATGTCTCGAGCGTGAGCGACTGCTGGTCCACGGTCAAAACTGCAACTGCGCGTAGATGCGCCAGCGCCAGCAACGTGCAGCAACAGAAGAATCGTTAGGTGTATGTCGGCGAGTGTGCCGGCTCCAAATTCCTGTGTTCTTATATGTGGCCACGCCTCCGCATCTGCAATGAAGCCGCCTGTTGTGGAGGACGCAGTGGGCTTATCGCTCCAGGTTTCAGAAAGGGCTAACGCGACAGTTTCTGTGAGCAGGGCGTCCTTTTCGAGGTCGTGCACGTGCGCGTGCACAGACTGTACGTTGAGAGCGGCGAACCAGAGGTGATTTTTTTTTGGTTGTGGCATCGAGTCAAGGTGGTAGCCCGGTCCAAGACAACGTCTTGAGGCCTATTTGCTAGCCGAGTCATGTAGTGGACAGACTGTCTGACGATAGAGCCGGCGACATGTCGGAACCTTAAGTCACCTTTTGCTTTGGTGAGGTATAGGCCATCGAGGCCGGTAGCGCTGTAAAGTGCTATGTAGGTCAACTTCATTGGTTGCCAATTATTGTATCCGTACACTACGTGGGCGTATGCGACCCTTTGTGACATATGTGTAATGAAGACAGCGGCGCTCGGGCACCGGCGCATGCTCGGCTAGGGCGAAGACGAGAAGGACGAAGGGGCAGAATAGAACAGCTGGCCTAGCGAACAGGCGTTGTCTCTGTTCTCTTCTTCCTTACAATGGCGCAGTCGCCGAAAATGAAGTGTTATGTACCTGCTTCTTCGTCCATGGCAGCCGCCAAGGTACAGCCGCAGTAAGCGCGGGTTGAGGACGGCGTCCAGGCCTCCTCGACACCTGTTCACCTGCCGCCAGTGCCACCACCGTTCAGGGACGGCGTCTAGGCCTCCCGACGACGCCGCACCATTTCAACGACGCCGTGATACCTATTAACGAGCAGGGACGCTGTCCACGCGTCCATGACCATGAATTCATCCGCTCTGAGGACCGGGACCGCCGCGTACACCATGGACACCACCCATGGCTCCTCGGGCGCCTCAACCGACAACGGCGCGGAACTCTTGCGTGTCCTCTCGGAACTATGTCGTCAACACCACGGCGTGACGTCGTTGAACTCCGGGTTCTTGCCTGCCGCTTCACCATCTTCGGCTGTTTGGGCAGTGCCGGTGTTCCGCGGCTTCCAGGACGACGTCTTCGGGTGGGTTGAGTCCATCAACTCGCTCGGCACCCACCACGCCTGGTCGGACCATCAAAAATGGCTGGTTGCCACCGACCACCTTCGCGATGCCGCCAAGGCATGGCATGCCTACGAAGGCGTCCGGCAGCGATCCTGGTCGGAGTGGTGTGCGAAGTTGACGAATCTCTTTCGCCCGCTTTTTGATGCCGGCGACCCCCTGCCTACCGTCCCACTGTCTACCGCGGATGGGAGCTGTGAGACGCACAATCCCGACGGTGTAGCTCGGGCCCCCACCACCCTGCCCTCTCTCGGTGACCGAGATCGTGAAGGGCACGGCGCAGTTGTGCCCGTGGTAAACAACGTGCCCACTCTCGGAGGTAGAGCTCATTTCGGGCGACACGTCGATGATTCATCAGTTCCCTCCAGCCCCATGACAGACTACAACACCAACCTGAAGACACAGCAGTTGGCGATGCCGCCTCCAAGCTCGACAGCACTTGGGCACATGGAAGCGTTGGCCCCTGTCGTGCAGGACGAGCCACGAATCCACGGACCTCTCCAGTCTACGAATGCCTGTAACAGCAAGGCCTACTCTGGACCGCTCCACAAAGTAGACCTCTCCAGTGATGCCAACAAGATCGGCCCTGACCAGTCTGAGCCATATGTCCAAACGCCGCAGTTTTTGGACGAGCGCGCGGACGCTCATCCTTTCCTGGACGATGTCTCCTTCGAAAAAATTGAGGTGCCTATCACGGTTGAGGTGACAGTCATCGATGACTTGTCGGGCCAGACCAACTCTCTTGCTGGCAGCACTGCTTTCGAGCTGGACAGCTCGAATACACGCGGCACATCGTCAAGACCTGCCAGCTCGACCGCCTCAAAGGGCACTGCAGCGACAATGCTGCAAGACCATGAGCTGCGTCGCAGCTCATCTAGGGAAATCAAGCACTCATTGACGCAGAAGCCTCGCTATACACCTCGCTGGAGCTCGACCAACCATGAAGCAGGCAAACGACTGCAAATATTCCGACACTCGCACTCCACTCTATGGTAATTTGCAGATCTTGAGCCTTCAGCAGTTCCGCATGTTCTTTTTTCAGAACGGCGACGGGACAAAGCTCAGCACTTTGGGTTGGCCCTGCGACCATGTCGAAATAGTCAGGGCCGCCCGCCAGAATCGTCGCTGAAGAACTTTCATGCCAAGTATAATCATGACCAGGAACTACGACTACAACGAAGCCGCCAATTACGTCCAACAGAGGGAAATGAGGCAGGTTTCCAAGGAAAGTCACAGCGTGGCCGAGGACGACCGCCGCGGCACAGCCAATGTCGTCCCCCAGAGCCATCATCGGCAAAGAATAATGCCAAGCCCCAGCGTCCACAGCGACAGAGCCAGCACCGACCGGCACCGACCGCCACAGAGTTTCAGCAGCTGTCCATGCAGTGTCGCCGCGTGGCAGAGACCGGCCTCTGCGAGGCAGACAATGCTGCCCGCCAGAAGCATCAATGCTACCTATGATGGTTCAGCGCCCAGGACCCCTGAATGTTTCAGCTAGGAAACGACCACCGCCAATGAAGGGCCATTTTTTGGCAGGACACCGAGCTCGCAATGTGGCCGAGTGTAATGAAGACAGCGGCGCTCGGGCACCGGCGCATGCTCGGCTAGGGCGAAGACGAGAAGGACGAAGGGGCAGAATAGAACAGCCGGCCTAGCGAACAGGCGTTGTCTCTGTTCTCTTCTTCCTTACAATAGTTATGGCGTTTGTATACGCAAGGGGGAACTGTTTACGCTCAGCCCTTCCCGATGTAGCGTCTCGAGAAAGTGAAGAGGTACTGCTGTATTTCGTGTTTGCGACGAGCGCGCCTTGCCGAGACGCGGTGAGCTTGGCTGCAAAACGACGGCGAAAACCAAGGGGACGCACCTTCACGCTCCGGTCAGTTGGCTTCACGGCGGAGCGAGAGATGCGTTCTACGTTCCGCCGATCGCACGGTCGTTCTGCGCGCCCGCACTATATACCTCCGTTTTCACAAGTTGTTGGCAGCGTTGTGGAAGGTACGGCAGCTCTCAGCCAATCATTACAGAGCGCACTTCATAAGTGTTCCTACGCTGATGTCGCGTCCGTTAATTTGACCTGTGGCCCCGTCTGTATGGAAGTAGGTGTACTATAATAACTAACTTTTAATTTTTGTAGTAGATGGGGCTTGGTACCTTCTTTATCTGTGTTGATCTGTTTTGCTTATTTACGGACGGGACGACCAGCCTTGCAATGAAACTGGTCCGACCTTCTATATTTATCGTCACCCGGTTCGTATGAGTTCTTGCGGCGTTAGAGTTTTTGTAATTGTTTATGCAACGTGTATAAGAATATTTATTTCAGTCACGGAATCACTTAACGAACGAATGATTGAATCAATCAATCTGAAGCTTTATTTTCACTCCTCAGTGTGACTTGCTTGATTCCTTGTCATAATAGCAGACAGTTCTCTGTTTTCATTTTGGCTACTCTCACTACGATAGTAGTCAATGATCCTGACCTCTACGCACACATGTAATGATAGACGTGAGCTTGTTACAAGAGCTCACACGTCATGGTCCTCATCACAACTTAAATCTGAGCTGCTCATTGTTTCGTCTTCCAGGGTGATTACGACAGCTGCATCAGTGTCAACAACGTCATCGATGAAGTGGTCCAGTTTTCTCATTACGTCTTCCTGAGCGATAATATGCTCCACATATCTCTTCGCTTATCAGCGGTTACTTGCTTAATTCCTTGCCATAGTAAAGTGTGAACGTCTTGAAGCTTAAATGTCTTGTTTGCCGCTGCTACGAAACCCTTCACGTCACTCCAAACAAGCTCTATGGGGTTAAGCTGGCAGTGGTAGGGAGGTAGGTGCACAACGAGGTGACCAGCAGTCTCAGCGATGCACTCCACATGGTATCGGTCCCCGCTTGCGTGTACGTTGTCGACAAGCTTCGTGAGCTCCGCCTTCACCATGTCGCTGCTCCACGGAACACCTTTTTCGGAAAGCCAGGCCTGTATGACCTTTCTTAGGCTACTTATACGCGACACTTTTTCCTGCTTCACATAATGATAAGGTGCGTTATTCATGACTATATAACACTGCCAGGTAGTAGTAGTGGCAGCAGCTTCTGGGAGAACCCCTTTTCGTAGTGGTCCCCGTTCATTTCCTCTTGGTAGTCGCCTGAGCTTTTTTTAGCTTGGAAGACTTCCGCTGCGCCTTCAACGAAACCATGTTCGCTACCGCAGTGCGTGCCAATCAGTCTGCCTCCTTTGCCACTGGGGTTTCGAAGACCAGTCGACAAACCAGATCGACGGCCTTAGTACGTAGACTGGACAGTGCCGTCTATCCACACCCGACTACGCGTACGACCAGCGTTGGCCCACGTTTCGTCGGTGAAAAAAATTGCCCTACCCTGGCGTCGCAGCTCCGCTATTTGGCGCAGGTACCGGCGGCGACTCTGGACAATGTGCGTCGCGTCTATGAGAAGGGCGTTCCGAGAGCGTTTCTTGTAATTGAAGCCAAGCTTTTTCAGCATCATCTGCATCGTCGTCGTGGACACGGTTGGTAGCGTCGCTTCTATGAAACGTTGCACCACTTTGGTGATAGTTGGAATTTCGCCTTTCTCAAAAAAATCACAGCATATCCACGGGGTGAATGATGATGAGTGGGGCGAAGCTACGGAGGGAATCATCTGTAAACCGTGAAACTCTTCCGTGAAATGCGCCCAGTACATAATATAAAGAGTGTGAAACATCGTGTATATATTAAACATCAAACTTTCATTGTACTGTTGGTTTACGTGGTCCCTTCGTTATCACTTGTGATCGGTCAAATGCAAGGAAGAAGTCCGCTCCCGAGCGAAAGAGCGCCAAGAGCGACCGCATTCCCCGCTCGCCCTGTGCGAATTAAAGGGCAAGGCTAGAGGGAAGACAGGACGCGCGTTCCACGACGCGAGGTCGGTAGCATGCCCAACGAAAGCCAACGGAACGCATCGTGCAAGGGCTCCCGCTTCGCATCGCCTCATGGTTCCATTTAGCGTCCCAAAACCAAACATATTGCTCAAGGTGTGCCTTGCGTTTTTCCGTAGAAATATTTCTTATCATGTACATAAGACGAAAAGTTGAAAGCTCACTAGAGTGTATCGCCCACAAAGTATGTCTTTTAGTGTGATTAACTCTCGTACGGCAGGGTCCTCGCGCCGTTGCCGGTCCACCTCGCCCGTTGACGATCGGGCGAGGTGGCTACATATAACTGCTACTACTACACTTTAAGAAAAACATCCGGCGTTCTTCGTTCTGCTTTTACAAAACATCTGGGCGTCTTTCGTTGGTTTATTTCATCAATCAACGGCGTTTTGAACAAAATTTTTATTGTTTAATCACGCACAGGAGAAATCTCACCAGGCACTACCTTGGAGGTAAACATGGCTGCTAATGGCAATGAGAGACAGAAGAAGTCGGCTTTTAGCTAACACTTACACTTCTACTTCTACTAACGTTTCCTACTGGAACATGCCAATGGCTGCTAATGGGGAATGAGAGACAGAAGAATTCGGCTTTTAGTTAACGCGCACGCTGCGAATTTTTTATTGTGCAACAACGCACAGGAGAAATCTCCCACCGGCACCACCTTGGAGGTCAAAGCGTAAGACTTGTTACTCACTACTACGAACACGACGACTACGGGGGACGAACGGGTGCCGCCTTAAGGAGCTTCGCCCCTAAAAGCCGTGCACCACTCTCCGCAAGATGCTGAGGTCAAAATCGTCCAGTTTTTTTTTCCGATCACGGCCTTTCCCACAAGAACGCTTCTTCGGTGGTAAGACTTCGCCGGCGTCTTCCATCTCCCTTTTCCACCGATACAGCGTTCGTTCGCTCACCTGGGTCAGTTTCGCGGTCCTCTTGATAAGTGCATCCACACTTGCACTGTCCCCGCACTCGACGCGAAGCCCTTCAAAAACATTTAAAGCTATCTGCTTTGCCAGCTTGGGAAAACCGCGCACATTGGAAGGATGGCTCGCTGGTCGCACAGCTTGAGAGGCATCTTGCACAGACGCAACCAACTCGGGCGACGCTATGATTCCGAAAGGCGGCGCATCATCACCTCACAACAAGGCTCCGCAGAGATGCGTACATGCGGGCTTTCTCTTTTAATTCCACTAATGATAAAAACACTCTGCACGCTTTGAAAAAGTGAATCCTAACAATATTTTCAATTTGTGTGGGTGTAGCTTGCGAAATAGAACTGGATTGCTAAAACATTTCAGGGACTATTTCTTGTGCCCCTACAGCCCTGATTGGACGAGAGAGCTCTGCTTATGGCTGCACTGCCAACAGCTTGTGAAACAGAGTATAGTTCTTTCAACGTGTTTGTGTGTTAATTGAGTCAGGCGCACTACAGATCCTTTTATGCGTTCGTGTACATTCGCCGGTCTGACCGAAGCGGATCGGAGCGGAACCCAGCTAAAAGTGCCTAATTTCAGTTATATTAAGGGGTGCGCGGTAGTGATGTGCTTCGTCCTGGTTGGGACGGTAATGCCTACCGTGGACTCAAGCCGCAGCCGCGCGATGTTGCCGTGTTCGTCACGCTCGAAGTACCAAGAGGAGCTCATGTTTCCATTAACGAGGCCGCCGTTTACATCGCTGTTGGTCGTGATCATGTATGGCTTGCCGATGCTCAGGCAAATTGAGGCCGGCAAGCCGCCCATGTTCTGCGTTCATATTACCCCCTTGGTAAGCGAATCCTGGGTACCTGCTCGTTCTTACAGCCAGTTATGTTATCGCATGCGGCATGACAAAAGACGTTGTCCACAGCGTCTAGATAGCGTGCATTCTAGCGGTCAACGTCCGCACTGCCGTACGATAGCCATATGCCGTCAGCGCACTAAGAGCAGCTTCTTCGTCACAAAAGCGGCTCTCAATCAATCTGACGTCATACTCAGTCAGCATGAGGCTATCGCCTAGTCTCACACAAACCATGAGACACTGCGCCATTCTGGCGGACCTCGTGGACGAGTGGATGACTGTTGAGCGTCTTCCAGGCGAGTTCTGCCTTCAGCTCCCTCGCTTGCCTTGCGTTTCAATGTGGATGTTCGCGGTTACTGTGTTCATTGAGACTGTAAATCACCTGTGGCCCATACCCGCGTAACATGAACTGTGGTAGCGGGTATGTACCACACATGACTATAGAAAGGGTTTCATGACGTACGCGACAGGCGTCTTGCGTTTATCATGTGATGATCAGTGAATCGTGTTCGTCATACACTGATCCCCTGCTATGCCGGCATTTACAAGTTATGGAGACGATCAGGAGAGCGCCAAGACGTAGGCGGATAGATAGATAGATAGATAGATAGATAGATAGATAGATAGATAGATAGATAGATAGATAGATAGATAGATAGATAGATAGATAGATAGATAGATAGATAGATAGATAGATAGATAGATAGATAGATAGATAGATAGATAGATAGATAGATAGATAGATAGATAGATAGATAGATAGATAGATAGAAACGGTCAAAGTGCTTGAAGTTCGCTAAGAAATGCTTCGCAAATAAAAACGAACTAATAAACGCTCCCGACGATGCCAGCTGTGCCTGCGGCATTGAGCAGCTTGCGAGGAGCGCACGCAGGGGGGCCACCGTGGTGATCTAGTGTTTTACATTGCTGCTGACAGATGCCTCGAAGATTTACAGGCCCCCAGCAGAGTCAGTCATGGGCATGTCCGGGTTTGTGAACGTAGTTTCCCTACTAGTATGATTGAAGAACCCTGAGCGCCGACGTCATACCCGCCGACGAGAAACCGGTTCGAAAGACCAAACGCTGTTCACTTCCCCGATGCGGAACCTACAGATTTTCCTAGATATCACTCCCTCGCAAACCGCCTCACTCACCTCAGGGTGGGCCCGAAGTGGCGCCAAAGCGTGCCACTTCGTTATAGCCAAACGTTCGTCAAACGCGTGCCGCGCGTTTGAGGCAGAGCATTAGCAAGAAACGGTCGGGCCAGCAGCGTTTGGCGATCGTCTAGCTTAGACTGACAAGTAACAAAAAATGTAGACCAGAAACCAGACGTCTTCCCATAAGTTTGTTCCGTGACTCCATATGGAGCGTCGGATGTTTCACTTTAATGCTTCAAAATAGACTGCTGGACATTGCGTGGAGCTGGGGTTCTTGGTATTCACACGCAGCGATCCACTGGAAACTAGCGTAAAATAGCTCCGCTGTACAAATGTGCTAAAAAGATTTATGACAATGCAGAAAGTAAAGAAGGGAGCTCCTATACGCCTATGAGCTTCACAGTATTGCAAGAGCACCTCATAAGCACCTGGAAGCCTCTGCTCTCGCTCAGTGGACATGCAAGTACAGCAGTTATACAGCCGCCATTCTGTAGGGTACATTTTAGCACGAACTATAGAAGAAAGCACGGCAAAGGAGTAGGAGAAAGCAAAACGGTCTTAACGCTCCAGCTTTCTGCTTTCTCCTACCCTTTTCCCGTGCTTTCTTTCATAGTTTGCGCTAAAATGTACCCGATAGATTTCAACCAACTCGCCCAGCAACAAGTCTTACTCAATCGCCATTCTGCTTTATCGTACAGGTCTTCATAAGCTTCTTCATGTGCAACCAGCAAAGCACCGCAAGTGCCCAGCTACAACCGCACCGATGTGACAGGTTGTTCCCCCATTGGACTGCCTTCGTTGTTCTGTGCCTGTTTCGATGACCCTGCTTCATTTCTTTGCGAAAGCCAGTCTGTGCTCACCCCAACCTTGTCTGCCACATCGCCGTACGCATCACAAGAGCGCCTCTTAAGCACCTGCGAGCCTCTGCTCTCGTTGTGATGCAGCCGCCTCAATCGCCATTATGCTTTATCTTGCAGGTGGGTTCTTCTCTACCGCTATACTGTAAAAGGTCCAGCGATCGTTGTTTGCGAGTACTTCTATGCCCACAAGTGTTATTCTCTCTTGATATGAGTGTTCACGTGGTCGTGACGTCGACGAAGGCAGCAGTCAGCACGTCAGAGATGAAACTTTATTTGGCCGAACTTGTGGCCGGGAAACTGAAAACTCATACTACAGCAATACACGCTGTACACTGATAGCGGTGAACTGGGCGTCGGCCGTCGAACAACTGACAAGCGGTCAGGCGCGTCGGCTTTTATACAGGCGCTATCGAACTTTCCAGCGATATCGCTGGTGGTGGCGACAAAGCTGAAACATTCGCGTGCGGCGCCCAATCTTAACGAAACGATCCACTACAATCGCGAAGCTTCTCGAACACTGCTTCGCGGACCGCGGACAGCGTCGAGCGTTGATAACCGTCGTTGCTGGTCAAACCTGAATGCATCAAAATAAAACAAGTGGGCATGGCAATATAACTGGGTTATTGTTCCTTGCGGGTAACGTGGAATTGAATCCTGGGCCGCCAAAGGAGGAGACAAGGAAAGAGCACAATGAAATTATTTTTCTTATAAAATCTCTTCATACAATTGTTGATGCAAAGAACAACAAGATTATGGCCTGTCTAAACGACATCATAGAAGCGCAGAGTTCGCTTGACGAATTTGCGACATGCTTTCTCTGGTAGAAGACAGTATGCGCTTGAGCGGAGGAAATGTGAGTGTGGGCGTGACACTGGAACTGGCAACACTGAGCGAACGCCTCGAGAGTCTTGAAGATCGCTCCCGCCGCGATAATCAGATATTACACGGCATTGATGACACTGCTTCCGAAACATGGACCCAGTGAAGAAAAAGTGTGAATATTCTTAACAGAACGTTGAAGCTTAACCTGGGTAACGATGACGAACACATATCTCGTGCGCAAAGGCTGGGAAAGCACGCCCCGGGAAGATGCGGACCCGTCATAATTAAATTCACATCTTTCTAGTTACGCGAGAGCATCTTGGTCGAAAGAGCCAAACTCAAGGCTTGTGGCGTGTCGGTTTACGAAGACTTAGTACGGTTACGGAAGTGAGCATATAAAGTTTCTCGAATATGGAAAACCTAGCAAACAGCAGTTTACAGTACGGTATAACAGACTATATATAAAGAGAAAGTGCTTTGTCCACTCGCGAACAACTGACAGTATCTGTGAACTGGAATCTTACAGAGAAGGAAGTGCGAACGACTATTTGTCTGCTTCTACGTCTGCACTTCATGGCCATTCTTGTCCTTGCACACACATCAAATATTACGACCCTCGATGTGGGAAGCATGTCCTTCCAACTATCAAATGTCAGAATCATAATCAATAAGCGAGATGCATTCATTGCCTGCTGTCATTGCCTCGTGTTGTACTGACATGGTGGCGCTTACAGAAACATGCCTTTCCCCCGATGTAGTCAGTAGCGAACTATTTGACTGCGACAAAAACTACACCATCCATCGCTGTGACCATAGTACCGAAAAAGGGGGAGGTGGACTTAGAACAGTAGCCTATAACGTAGAGTCAGGCATTCATTTATGTTTAATGAAGGAACATTACAGGAAGACTGGAAAGTTGCTAGGGTGAAGCCATTACACAAATCAGGGGACAAAGCTCGCATAACAAAATGACAGGCCAATTTCACTAACCTCTACACCCGTAAGCTCTTAAAGAGAAAGTGCTTTCACATATCATTCACAAACATATCATTAGTTTTCTTGACGAACATAAAGTTTTAACAGATATGCAGCATGGTTCTAGAAAAGGCCGCTCGACAACCACTCAGCTTGTTGAGATCGTGCATGACATTGCTAGCACTATAAACAAAGGGAAACAAACTGATGCCATGTTTATGGATTTCAGCAAAGCTTTCGATAAAGTATCTCGTGTTAAACTGATTCATAAGCTACGCACTGTGTTGAAAATGACAAAATGATAGCATGGATTGAAGCCTGCCTTACTGCTCGCCACCAATTTGTTAGTTTAAATAAAACAGTGTCAGATATGGTTCTTGTCAAGTCTGGCGTCCCGCAAGGATCCGTTCTTGGACCACTTTTCTTCTTGTTATATATAAATGATATCGTCGCTAACTTATCTGTGAAAGTCAGGCTTTACGCTGGCGACTGCGTGTTGTATGAAGAAATAACAACGGAAGAAGACAAACTTAGGTTAGACTGGGATTTTAATAAAGTAGTTGATTGGTGTCAGCAATGGCAAATGCGTCCTAATTTTGAAAAGACAGTATATATGCGGGGTAACATTAAAAAAGAAGCCACTAATATATTGCTATGGTACAGAAGACGTTCCCTTGTCAGAAGTTACGCAGTATAAATTCATGGGCCTTTACATAACGAGTGATCTTCGTGGTCAAAACACCTTGACACAGTGCTTGCAAAGTGCCGCCGTAAGTTTTTCTTTTTAAGACGAGAATTAAAATTTTGTACACCAACAATACGTCTCTTGGCATATAAACACTCGTCCGCCCTGCTTTAGAATATGCCGTAATTATATGGGACCCGTTCACTAAAACGGACGTGGGAAAGCTAGAAGGCTTACAAAAAAGCTGTCGGATTCGTCTACAATACGTATGGCCGTACTTCAATCACTGACCTTCTATCACGAAATGGCTTACCTGCTGTACTCGTCGAAATCGCGTATGTCGTTTAAAATTATATTTTCAACTAATGAAAGGTCAGTACAAGATCAACACGTCCCACCTTCTGGCATATTCGTCAGGATACGATACCAGGCACAGACACTCACTAGCTGTAACACCATTCACGACACGTGTGAACTGTTTTAAGTATTCTTTCGTTCCGAGAACGATAGCGGATTGGAACAAATTGCCCAATAAAACTGTGACACAGGATTCACTATCACAATTTGATTGGCACCTTCAGTAGGAAGGATTTTCTTGTTGGCTGAGGTGTTTTTTCGTGCGTTTCTTACTTTTTTTACTTTTTTTACTCATGCTAACTCATTGTCTGTTTGATTTTAAGAATTTTAGAATCACGTCACTTGCCTGTTTGTTTTGTTCTTTTAAGCGCATGTGCGAACAAACTCATTGATTGTTTTCCCTTGTTATTTTTCTGTTTTTGTGCACCTATATATGTACCACGCAGCCAATATCTTGTAGAGATCGCAGAATCTATAAATAAAATAAAATAAAGATAAATATCAGTGAATTCTTCCTTAGAACTTGTTTGTGCAGACATCCCTTCACGTCATCAGTGTGCTCCATTTGCGTGTACTACAGGCCGCCCAAACGGATCCTCATTTTGTAAAGAAGTGCATGATTTGTTCATCTCATTAGTCCTGCAATATCCACATTCTCATCTGTTCCTGTTAGGAGTAGTTGAACTTTCCTAAAATTAATTGGTCAGATATCAGCCCTACAAGCACGGAGGCGACCGCGGAGAATAAACCATTTGTCAATTTATGTTTAGATTTCAATTTAACTCAACTGGTGATAGAAACAACAAGAATAGCCCTTACGTCTGCTAATGTACTGGATCTGATCCTGACACGACACCAAACTTGCTGAACTCACTGACTTGTTTTCCTGGTGTAGTGACGACTTCTGCCTGCAATTTACTTTAAACGTGACATTTCACACCGAACTCCTGTTACCAAAACCATGAGAAACTACATAAAAGGGGACTATGCGGCAATAAATAAGGAACTTGAACAGTTATTGATAGCTACATGCCTGGCTCTTTTGACCGATCAGTAGAGCAGAATTTGTGCCGGTTTGGAGGCAAAGTTGCCTCGTTGGTCGACAGGCATGTACCACTTCAAGTTATATAAAAAAAGCAGTGATCGCTATGTCTCAGAACAAACCTAAAAATAGCTCCTAATAGATAAAGAACGCCTCTTCCGCTCTGCAAAGCACAACAGTGTTTATATTTGGAAACTTTATTGCGAAGCTCTCTCCGCGTGTCTCTCTTCCATAAAAAAATCACAGCATATCCACGGAGTGAATGATGATGAGTGGGGTGAAGCTGCGGAGGTTCATCGGTAAACCGTGAATCTTCCGTGAATTCTGCCCAGTACATCATCACCGACGTGAGATCGGGCGCGTTTATACTAAAGGTTCGATGAGAGTTATGACGACTTTCAGCTTACTTTAATTTTACATGTACGCTGTGAATTTTCATTGTTTAATCACGCACAGGAGAAATCGCACACACGCACTACCTTGGAGGTCAAAATCCAGTGCCTATATATACGGGGTGGTCAGTGAACGGTTGTGCAGCGCGAGCGGTCGGTTTTTTCAATCAAGACGTTGCCGCGACGCTGCCTCGCGACGCTGCCTGCGTCGGCGCCGCTGCGCCGCGAGTTGAATACAATCTATAAATTGTATTCAGACGACTCTGTCCTGTACCGTAGAATAACTCACCGAAACGACAACTTACTTCTTCAAGCTGATCTTAATCGCGTCTCAGACTGATGTAGTCTAATGACTCTTAACGTAACTAAATGTAAAATCATGACAATCACGTTTTTCTGGCACTCCGAAACGTTTTAACTACACATTAAATGGATCTGAATTAGAGCAACTAAATACTTACAAATACCTTGGTGTTTACATAGCAGATGATCTTTCGTGGCAATGCACATTACCTGCATCATTAACAGCGCAAACCGTTCTCTTCGTTACCTTCGCAATAACTTTCTCCAAACACCAACACATCTTAAACTACGGCTATATCAAAACACGAGTCCGGCCAAAACTTGAGTACGCTTCTGCCATATGCGATCCACCTCAATCAGCGTTAACTGAAGCTTTAGAAGCTGTCCAGAACTGCCCAGCCCACTTCATCCTCAACAAACATGCTCGTACTGCAAGCGTCACCTTACTCTTCACCTCCCAAATCTGCTAACCAGAATAACAAGTTTCCGTCTGTCGCTTCATAAAGTTTTCTTCCATAATCAAGTACTTTGAGAGGAATGATTCTCAGAACCTGCTTACTTTTCATCACGTGTTCACCACCCAAATAAAGTAGCCATTCCTTTCTGCCACGCCAACCTGTTTTTGCATTCTCTCCTTCCGAAAACAAGCAGGCACTGGAATCGCCTTCCCCCCTCCGTCGCTGCCACTAAGGACCAAGCGCTGTTCAAGTCTGCAGTTTCGGAACATTTTATGGTGTAACTGCAAACTATCGTTTCTTTCGCGTTTTTAGCTATTGCTAATTATTGTATTTGCTTCGCTGTTGTTATAACTGTTAGTTTCCTGAGCTGATATTGTACCCAAACCCCTGTGTAACACCATCTGGTTCCTGAGGGTATACTATAAATACTAATAAAAAAATATTATACAAATGCAGCACATTACCACAACTCTCCAAGCACATATTTATTAGATTAAGCTATACAAAGCGACTTGCTTAAAATGAGCCACCTGCTGCAACAAAAGCAAGATACTAAAGCCCCTGTGATAAATGAGCAAATGGGGAAGCATATGCATCAGGCAAAAAGGTACCAACAATGCAGGAAATTTCGGCAGATTCCACGCATTATGGGAATCGGTTTCATGCGAAGCAGTCAGAGTACTTCTATGCTGTAGTATATGGCGTTGAACCAATTGTTACGAGGTGTATCGACGTGTTTTTGTAAGTGTAATGGCTATGTGCACATCGTTGGCTTCACAGGCACGTCGACAACACTGGCGTTTAAAGGGTAACTTAAAGTGCGACGTAACGTCAGCCCTCACATTAGAGTACATACGTCAGTATTAACAAAACAAAGTGCAGTTTATAGTGCAATCATGTGAATATCACACGTAACGTTCGTTAAAATATTCCACCAGGGTCTAACAATGCTTCAATATAGCTTGCTGAATCATAGGAATACAAATGTAATGTTTATGAGACTTCATGCTTGTGATGCGCTGCCGGTGGACACGGACGAGAAAAAACTAGGAAAACAACACAGGGGTATTGCGCATGTACTTCTTTTCGTTCTGTGCCGTTTTCTCGCGCCCCTCAGTCATCGTGAACAAATACCAACTCGCCCAACTTTTTTACCTTACTGAGCATCACCCTGTGTTGCTTTCGTCGTTTCTTCTAGTTCGTGTCCACCGGCGGCGCATCACAAGCATGAAGATGTACCAACTAGTCCCCATTGCCGCGTTATTAGTTTATTACACTATTATAAAAGCGGAGCCAACACTGGAGCCACAATTGACGTGTACCTGACGTGACGCCTGTATCGCAGCAGTACAAATCTAATGTTTATTGCTTTCTTATGAAATTTTATAGCCAGCATTGCAACCGCAATTGGCGTTGCACAGACATTACGCCTGCATAGGCTGTTTTTTCCAAACCAGATCATAGACCTGGCGTGTTCCTGTGGCTGAATACCTGATTGCCACGAAGAATGCTTGGGTTCTATTCCTGCTGGTATCCGAATTTTTATCCTTTGCATTCCCCGGGTCAACGCTTCCGATGTCGGTTTTTCCTAACGCTCTCTCATTTAAATTACCAATCTCTGTTCTCGCCGTTCCTGGATAGATATAAACTGTCAATCACCTGTGGCGCATACCCGTACACCGCGACCGCTGGTAAAAGATAGGTGCCACACGTGTCTAGAGGAAAGGGTTTTACGACGTAGGCGACAGGCTTTTCACGTTATTCATGTCATGACCCGACGGTCATATTCCGTCGAATCCTCTTATCCTCCCATGCCAGTTTTCGTCTACACGAAGCTAAGGAGGCGATCATGAGAGCACCAGACGTAGGTGGCTAGATAGATAGATAGATAGATAGATAGATAGATAGATAGATAGATAGATAGATAGATAGATAGATAGATAGATAGATAGATAGATAGATAGATAGATAGATAGATAGATAGATAGATAGATAGATAGATAGATAGATAGATAGATAGATAGATAGATAGATAGATAGATAGATAGATAGATAGATAGATAGATTAGATAGATAGATAGATAGATCAAAGTGCCAAAGGTTCGCTAAGAAATGCTTCGCATTTAAAAGGTTATCCATACGGTCAATATAACCATTTTCCCGATTACCTCAGCCGCCCCGCCATGGTGGTCTAGTGGTTATGGCGCTCGGCTGCTGACCCGAAGGTCGCGGGATCGAATCCCGGCCGCGGCGGCTGCATTTTCGATGGAGGCGAAAATGTTTGAGGCCCGTGTACTTAGATTTAGGTGCACGTTAAATAAGCCCAGGTGGTCGAAATTTCCGGAGCCCTCCACTGCAGCGTCTCTCATAATCATATCGGGGTTTTGGGACATTAAACCCAGATATTATTAGCTCAGCCCTGCTTACCATGCCTATAAAAGGACGTCCCACTCATTTACCGTGCGTGAAAAAAAAGGAAAATTGGAAAGCATCAGTTCTGGTGCTGAAAGGAGTAAGGGACCTAGAATGACGATGTCCTCTTTCTCGGCTTAAGAGGGGAATATATAATCATCTAGATTTAAAAGGACCCTCTAGCACTTTTTCAGACCTCATTGTTTTAGATTTTTCACTTGCGGGTTGCGTAGACGGAAGGCTGAAGAGATTAGTGCAGCAAGAACGGCAGCGACAGGGGCACGCAGTCCGAAGTTATTAAGCCTAGAACACTCAAAATGCAATATAATGGAGGCCTATGCTCAACTTGATTTTGGCGGGGTCACCTGACCACATTTCACTTGCCCTGGGACATTTGATGGCGCGCCAATTCAATGAAATGAAAGATCCTACGTACGGGAAGCTTGCATACAATGTTGCCCTTTCGTTCAAACGTAATCTTGACGCCGTTGCGATAGTGACAAACAATGTGGTGCATGAAGAGTGAACTGCATGTGCGAAACGAGGCAAATCGCGAACGCCTCTATCATGTTTTGTAGTTTTAGTCATCTTTATTGTTGCGACGGCGTCCATATCAACGCTCTTACGTTTTTTAAAGACGATTGTCTTTCTTGGGATAACTGAACGCAGACATTTTGGTCTCTGTCACACGATTCAGCCACCCGGCCTAAGTTTAAGCAGTTTCTGAACCCGCAGCCATCTTGAACTGGTACTTGCGTTCATGCTTGTTGGGAACTAAATAGCCACACACATATAAGCAACGGCAAAGTGTGCGTGTTTAACAACGTGAGTGTGTATAGGGAGAGACCACATGGCCTCTCCGTGTTTACATCTGTGCGCGGCTGTAAATTATGTACTATTGCAGCCGCCGTGAACTAAATACATGTAGAGTCACGTTTCCCCGGGACGCCGCTCTCGCCATGTATTGTAAAAAGAGAGCGACGGAACGGCCCTCCTCCTCCTCGAGGACCCCGCCTCCATCGGGGCAGTCTGCTCGAGGCTCTACGAGCAGCTCAATAAAGTTTCTCTTCCGCCCTCTGATCCTGCATTCTTGATATACAACAGTTTTGGCGACGAGGATGGGATCTCGGATGGTATATCTGATGGAAACGAAGATGGCATCTCCGATTGACTTACAAGAGAAGTGTTAACAACATCTTGCTGTGGTGAAACTGGACTGTTCAATCATGGCAACATCGGCAGACGGGATAGCAGCATCAGGAGATCGCAGCGTGGTTACGACGCCGGTTGGGAGGCTTGCTGAGTTCAGTCCCGACACTAGAAGCATCGAAGTCTACATCGACGACACTGGAAGCATCGAAGTCTACATCGAAAGATTCGAGGTCTTCGCAAGCGCTAACAACATTGACGAGCCGAGGAAGGCGCAAGTGTTCTTGACAGTCCTAGGTGAAAAAGCCTACGTGACACTACGAAGCCTTCTGCTGCCTAAGAGTCCTGCTGACTCCAAGTATGCTATATCACGAAAGTGCTGCGCGAGCACTACGCACCACGGAGATCCATAGTCACGGAACGGTACAGGTTCCATCGCAGGGATCAAGGCCAAAGTGAAACAATTGGAGAATTCGTCGTCGAGCTCAAGAAGCTAGCAGCAACATGCGAGTTCGGCAGCTTTCTTGAAGAAAGTCTTCGAGATCGGCTAATCTTGGGTCTTCGCAGCGAGGACATCCGATGCCGTCTGCTGTCGTTACCGAACAAGCAGGCGACATGGGAACGAGTTCTAAACATCGCCACCGCCATGGAAACCGCAAAGAACGACACCAAAGAAATTCTCCCAGCTCCTGCGGATGTCAACTGGCAGAACAAGCCGACGCCTAAAAGTAAGCCAATGAGCAAAAGCAAAACAGCGTCCACAATGGGGACTGCCACCTGTAAACCAGGGAAGCCGCGGAAAGAAGGACTTTCTCGCGAGGGACAAGGAAAATGTTTCAGGTGTGGTGATGAGCATTTTGCTAGGGCATGTCCATTTTTGCAGAGTCAGTGTTTCAAATGTTCAAGAAAGGGCCATGTTGCTAAAATGTGTCGAACTAAACAAACGCATTGCATTGACCAAAGCACAACAGAGGCGAAACTGTTGGCAATAGGGCATAACCAGGGAGATGGTCAGACATCTCCTTTAGTAGTAAAGCTACACATAAATGGCAAAGAGGTTCCAATGGAACTTGATACAGGATCAGCAGTGTCTCTAATGGCGGAAAGCGAATTCGAAAAATGTTTTCCGGATGCTGAGTGGTCCGCAACTGATGTGCGCTTGGTCACATACAACGGAACACCTGTAAATGTGAAGGGTTCCGCGCAAGTTGATGTGAGCTATGGCACACAGCGCCATGAGCTGCCGCTTGTAATAGTCAAGCATGAATCGGGCTTGAGGATGCCAACACTTTTGGGGCGTAACTGGTTGTCGAAAATAAGGTTAGATTGGTCAGAAGTCGTACCTGTGTACAACATTCAGACAGAAAATTCTCTTTTGAAAAAGTACCATGAAGTGTTTGCAAAAGGATACGGTACAATCAAGGGCTTCAATGGGAGCATTGTTCTGAAAGAGAATGTGTCACCCCTTTTTTGTAAGGCTAGACCAGTTCCATACGCCGTGTTGGAGCAAGTTGAAAAAGAATTGCATGACCTTGAGAGAGCTGACGTCATATATCGAGTCAAGCACAGTGAATGGGCGACCCCTCTTGTGATAGTGCCAAAGAAAGACTATTCTGTTAGGATATGTGGGGACTACATAATTACTGCAAATCCGCGTATTGAAGTGGATCAATACTCACTGCCTTTACCGGAGGACATATTTGCATCTGTAGTAGGAGGCACAAATTTCACAGTTCTAGATCTCTCTAAGGCTTACCTGCAACTTCAACTTGATGAACGCGCTCAAGAGCTATTGACAGTGAACACTCATTTGGGTCTTTTTAGATTTAAAAGACTGCCGTACGGAGTAGCAAGCGCTCCTGCGATGTTCCAAGCAGTGATGGACCAGATTTTACGAGGAATTCCTGGCACTGCAGGCTACATAGATGATGTACTTATTTCAGGAAAAGATAAGCAAGAGTTCTACGAAAGAACCGAAAGAGTGCTTAAGAAGCTACAGGATCATGGAATCCGCGTTAATGCAGAAAAATGCTCGTTCTTTCAAAGTAAAGTGCGCTATCTGGGACACGTAATTGACAAGAATGGGTTGCACCCAGCACCAGACACAGTGGAAGCTATCATGCATGCTCCACAGCCAAAGGATGTTACACAGCTCAAAGCATTTCTTGGCCTCGTTAACTTCTATGGGAAGTTCATGCCAAATCTGGCAACTCTGCTTGAGCCATTACACAACTTGCTACGCAAAGAAAGTGCATGGAAACGGTCAAGTCAGTGTGACAAGTGTTTCAGAGAATGCAAAGAACTGCTGTGTAATAACCAGCTATTGCAGATTTACGATGTCAGAAAAGATTTGCGTCTGACATGTGATGCGTCTGCTTACGGCTTAGGGGCAGTGTTGTCTCATGTGGTTGATGGTCATGAAAAACCTGTTGCCTTTGCGTCTCGATCAATAACCCAAACTGAGCGCAATTACGCGCAAATCGAGAAAGAGGGACTTGCCATTATTTTTGGAATCAAGAAATTTCACAAGTACTTGTATGGTCGCAAGTTCGAAATTTTCACGGATCACAAGCCACTGACTGCTCTTTTTGACCCTAAGCGTCCAGCAAGCTCTGTGGCTGCTGCGCGAGTGCACCGTTGGTTACATGTACTGTCAAATTACCGTTTCCAGTTCACGTATAAGGCAGGACGTACGATTGGCAATGTTGATGGTTTGTCGAGGCTCCCCCTGCCTGAAACTACTGAAGAGTCTGAAAGCATTTTTTATTTTGCACCGATACAAGACCTTCCTGTCAAAGTTAAAGAGGTTGAGCTAGAGACAGCCAGAGATGAAGTACTCCGCGTTGTACGTGAATTCACATGGAGCGGTTGGCCAAACAAAGTTTCTGACGAGCTAAAGCCGTACTTTGTAAGGAAGTTAGAAATGAGTGTGCACATGGGTTGTTTAGTATGGAATAACAGAGTTGTGATTCCCGCTTCACTTCAAAGTGACGTTCTTGGATTGCTGCACGAACAGCACATCGGTATCACTAAGATGAAGGCAATCGCTAGACCAATGGTCTGGTGGCCTGCTATTGATCGCAGTATTGAGGAAATCACTAGAAAGTGTGATATTTGCCAGAGTGTTGCTTCGTTCGGTCAGCCCACTCCATTTCAACCGTGGAGATGGTGTGAGAATGCGTGGGAGAGAGTACACTTAGATTTTGCAGAGAAAAATGGCAAATCATTTCTCCTTGCTCTGGACTCCCATTCGAAGTGGCTAGAGGTAAAAATCATGAACTCCACAACAGCGCAAAAGACAATCGAAGTAGTGAGATCTATGTTTGTTGCATATGGATTGCCACACGAAATTGTTACAGACAATGGCCCTCAGTTCAGAGCCCAAGAATTTCTAAAAGCAAACGGTGTGAAACACACGCTAACTCCTCTTTACCAACCACAATCAAATGGGGCGGCAGAAAGAGCAGTGCAAGAGCTGAAGAAGTCGCTTCTACTGCAGGGAGTAAGTGACCAAAAGAAAAACCAGCAAACAACACTACAACAACAAGTGGATAACTTCGTGTTTGGGTACAGAACCACTCCCCATATATTCACAGGGCAGACGCCAGCTAAATTGTTCTTGAGAAGGAAACTGCGCACGCGGCTCTCAATGCTGAAACCAGACCTTGCACGAAAAATGAACGAAAAAACAACGCACATAAAGGAGAGCGCGGACAAACACCGAGGTCACTCAAGACAGTTTGCAAAAGGGGATCTCGTTTACGTAAGAAGCGTTCGAGGTGAAACCGTTAAGTGGTTTCCCGGAAAGATAGTCCACAGAAGGTCCGCCATGACATACCTAGTGTTTGTTTCGGGGCAAGTAAGATTCTGCCACGTAGACCATTTGCGCAGCCGCAGCGCGCCAGGCGATATCCCATTTCACGGGGACGATATAAGCTGCCCACAGACTGGTAATGGAAACGAAGCGCAGACCGTCGGCACGGCGCCATCAGCTCCAGGCTTGACGCCGTCGCATTCAGACGCGGAGCCCTCTCGGAATCACCTCCCAACACAGACAGTGGAAACGGGAACGTTGTCAGCCGTAGTACGCGCACGAGACGTTTTCCTGAACGTCTGAATTACGACACCTTTAGTCTTAGGGGGGAGGAAGATGTTGGGAACTAAAAAGCCACACACATATCAGCAACGGCAAAGCGTGCGTATTTAACAACGTGAGTGTGTATAGGGAGAGACCACATGGCCTCTCCCGTGTTTACATCTGTGCGCGGCTGTGAATTATGTACTATTGCAGCCGCCGTGAACTAAATACATGTAGAGTCACGTTTCCCCGGGACGCCGCTCTCGCCATGTATTGTAAACAAGAGAGCGACGGAACGGCCCTCCTCCTCCTCGAGGACCCCGCCTCCATCGGGGCAGTCTGCTCGAGGCTCTGTAACTACGAGCAGCTCAATAAAGTTTCTCTTCCGCCCTCTGATCCTGCGTTCTTGATATACAACAATGCTTGTGAAAACTGTCGATCAAAAAGCAAATGTTGCGCATATGTAAGGCGCAACATCAATACGTAAGTATTAGATGGTGTGTTCCTTTACTAGAAAATACACAGATACGTAATTCTAATGACCCTAGTGATTGTTAGGCTGTGCTGAAAATGCGAGGCTATTCAGGAAAAAGCCCTCTGCCGACAATATGGTGTTGCCACCTGGCAGTGGCCCTGGGAACGGCATCACTGGTGGCCGCGGGTGAGACCAAGACTCATATAAAACGGGCGGCAGAAGACTATCGTCTGTCGACGACCTTTGCAGCGAAGCACACAGATACGCGGCCATTTTTTTCCCTTCAGTTTCTTCGATCAACGGCGCCTCGAGCGTGCCCAGAGCGTTTCCTCCAGCACCGTGGCTTTGGGCCATTCTTTCGCGGGCGCTGCAGTCTTAAAGCTATAAAAGTCTAAGATCGTTCGTATATTTGGTGTTCAGTTAAAAAATGATGGTTCATCCCTCCGTCATTGGAATCGGTATAACACGAAGGTGAAACTTGTCGTCACAAAGGTAGTTTATTGTTTATAGCATATGAGAGCTTGTAAATGTCTACTGTTGTTTGGCAGATAGATAGATAGATAGATAGATAGATAGATAGATAGATAGATAGATAGATAGATAGATAGATAGATAGATAGATAGATAGATAGATAGATAGATAGATAGATAGATAGATAGATAGATAGACAGACAGACAGACAGACAGACAGACAGACAGACAGACAGACAGACAGATAGATAGATAGATAGATAGATAGATAGATAGATAGATAGATAGATAGATAGATAGATAGATAGATAGATAGATAGATAGATAGATAGATAGATAGATAGATAGATAGATAGATAGATAGATAGATAGATAGATAGATAGATGTGGACGCATCTCACTCACGTTGACGCCTTGTGGTACATCTCCGTACCAACGACTAACGGCCATAATTATGATTTAACCCTGGCGGTAGCTGAAGTTCTTACCATATATGTGGACACCGCATATGGGTGAATCCCGTGCAAAGATGGCATCAACAAGCGCATAATAAACACTGATACTCAACATGCACTCCTTCAAAGCGTCGTGAAATGCGAAGAGATCCGCTGCGCGAGTCATGTTTTCCCTCTAGCCTGGCCGTTACTTATTACAGGGCGAGCGGGGAACGCGGTGCGACAACCAGGCGAGCGTCGGAGAGGTATTTTTTGGTATGGATGGACGCTAGCTACGAGTGAGGCTTGAGCTAAATCTGCCACCTCACGGTGTGTTAAAGCGCTGACGCAATTAAATTCCTATTGGAAACGCGACAAATGGGACGGTCGTAGCAACAGCGCGTTTTTTTCCGGGCCTGGTGGCACAGATGTCACCGCCCCGTTATAAAGAGGACGCGCATAGCATCCATTCATGATTCCAAGAGCACTGTGAAAGAAAAGTGTGAAAGAGAAAAGGCGCGTTCATGTAGCCTCCGTAACGTGTTTGGCGGTAGCTCAGTGGGCTAAACGCCCGCCTGCCATCGTTGCGGACGGAGAGGTCATGGGTTCGACTCCCGTAAGCGGAACTCTTCCTTATAGTTTTTGTTTTTTGCCATCTGATGGCGTTCATTTTGCTGACGTACTTCCGTGACGGAAATACGTCATGAAAGCCTTAGTGGATCCCGGCATAAAACGTTTTCTTGTTAAAAAGCATGCTAAAGAAAACCTAAACCGAATAATAACCGCTTTAGTGATGCAACGCCATCATTACTTCTAACGTTACATTTATCCAATCACAGACCTGCGCTCATCTTCGTCATTTCCGCCCGCAATAGTTCTGGCGAGCGTCACAACGCGTTGATGTGGTTGGCAGCGATGTAGGCGCTTGAAAAAAAATTACACCATCTCCCACTAAAGGGATGCGAAGCAGCATTAGGGGTGCACACCAAGTTTCCGTTTACGTTCACTCGGCGTTTCCGTGTGTACGGTTTTAAATAACGTTTGTGTTATGATTACGTCGCGAGCCCCACGCTGCTGCTGCTGCGCGACGATCTCGGCAGAGGTTGGAGTGCTGCTACAACTGGCGCCGACGTTGACGTTACAACTCATCTGAACGGGAGCGAAGCGACAATGACGCCAACGTTGACGTTACAACTCATCTGAACGGGAGCGAAGCAAGAATGATGGAAGCCGACCGAATGCACGCGCTTATATGCACATGAAATGGGGGAGGAACAGGTGAGAGTGCGTTACAGGCTGCATTAGGCTGCGGCGCGGCTTCATCACGTGGGAGGGGAGGCTGCACCACGGCTGCAGCGCGGGGGAGGAGAGGAGAGAAGGTGACTGAACACCTGCGTAAAGGAGGAGAGTGGGAGAGAGAGTAGGTGCATGCGCAGTGCAGTGCGGACGCCACCGGATCAAGCTCGCTCATCACATGCTTCGCATCTAAAAAGTGTTGGAGGGCCCCTTTAAAGCTAGGGGGCTGTACCTCAGCTGAAAAAAAAACTTTAGTCTTTCAATCTTACGCTGCAGCTGCAATGTTCGCATACCGTGTTGACGAATAAGGTGGTTGTCGAGTTAGTCTGCCGATACTTTGATTAAGTAAGCCACATAGCTTTCAGCTGAGTAATCTCGAGTGCATCGATATTATGTTTCGTGTGTGGATCCGAAGCAATTATTCAACCTTTGTTCGAATAAGCTAGGAATATGCTAACTGTTTTGCTTGAACTGATGCCTCCTTTGTTTTATGCCTGAGAAAACCGAGTTCTGACAAGGAGGACTCCCAGACGTTTGATATGCGTGAATTTCATTTCAATGTATTTCTTATCATCACACCTTGGCATTTTTAGTTTGTAACTTGTAGTGTGCGCGTATCTCACAGGAGTACGGCCGCTAGCGTGGGTTCGTACTTAGCGAGCCACAGGGCAGCGTTTGCCGTCGCCTCGCGTGAACGCCGCTGCACACGTGCGTTCGGACGCAACAAAGGCGCCAAGCGCAGTGCGGCGAATACACAGCACCAGGGTGTCGGAACGAAATGTTTTTCGTTTCGGTTTTAGTTTCGTTCCACCGCAAAAATTTCCGTTCCGTTTATGTTCCGGAATGAAACAAAAAATATTCCGTAACGGCTCGTAACGGTATTTCTATGGAAAAATTTGAAGTTAAGGTAATCATTACGAATATTGGATTTTTGATGTAGTTACTTGCCCTGCTCTTAGGAAATTGGGACAAGGGTAAAATACGCTCTTCAGAGGAGCGGAAGTAACTGTACCACGAATTTCTACCAACTAGAACAAACCAGTATTAATTTCAAAGTCATAGTATTTATTTTCTCAAAAGACAAATACGAATTTTTCAGTGGGCTCAATGCTTTGTCTCAAGGGAGTGAGCACGATCTCAGAAGCAGCACGTCATTGAGTGTACTCTCTGATGTGCGAGAACCGCTGTTCTGATAAAGACATTGCCAGGCCTGCGCGACACACTCAGCACAATCACAGCGAAAGCTGGAAGAGCGGACTTTGTAGAGCCCGCTGGAGAGTCTCTTGGGGCAATATTACAAGTACACATGCAAGGTACCCACTACGCCATAAATCATCCCAATTCTTCTGAAGTAGAGAAGTTCCCACTATGCCATTTTTCGTCATTCTTCGGAGTCTCGTGGTACACGCTACACATATGTAAGGCATTATGTGCACTTTGCGCTGTGACTGATGATGATACAGAATTATGGCTGAGCACTTTGCAGTGGGTGGGAAGCAGTGTGGCGGAACGGGCGCCTCCATTCCATTTCAATTCCATTGCGGGGAATTTGAACTTGCCGCAATTCCATTCCTTTCAATTCCTCGGAATGAAAAAACTTAGCGCATTCAGACTCTGGGAATGGCCGGGCAGTTCAAGTTTATTCAAGTTTATTCAAGTTTATTCATTATTATTGCATGTACAAAGATCGGGTTACATAATACATACAGAATCAGGAGGTCCCAAAGTACGAGACTGTCAGGGGGACCTCCTATTATTAGTGGCGTGCATAATAGGTAACAGCAGCAAAAAGAGCAAACAAATAAAAAATGCAATCAAAGCAGAACAATCTATACTAAAAAAAGAAAATATATTTAACATAGCAGCATTATACAAAGCTTAAAAATACAAATACAGAACTGTGAAGTGATGATGAAAATAAATTTATTACAGATGAACAAAAGGTTCATTTAACAATATGTTTTTCATGTTGTGTTTAAACGATTGCAGTGACCGAGATGATTTAGTATGAAGAGGTATGCGATTCCAAAGATGAATACCATAGAAGCGAGCTGTAAATATTCCATAGTTCGATCTTATTGTGGGTAAAAGAAAGTTATTTTGCTCTGAAAACCTGGTATTATTGTTGTTGACAAGGACATGGTGAGGAATACTATCTAATGATAATTCACGATGAATGAGACGGTATGTGATGAGGGACAATCTGTGATAAAACAACTCTTGAATCGGTAGAATGCGCAGCTGTTGATAGATGGGTGTAGAATGGGAACGCAATGGGCTATACGTCATTAATTTTATCGCCTGGTTTTGAAGGCGTTGAAGCGGTTTGAGATGAATGGCGTATGTGTTACCCCATGATGATAGGCAGTATGATAAATGGCTGTTAATATAGGCATTATAAAGCGAGAAAAGAATATGAGGTTGAAAGCATGCACGTGTTTTAATGATAATGCGGATACCAAATGAAACCTTTTTGATGAGTGAGTTGGCGTGAACATTATATTTAAGGTGTTTATCCAGAGTAATGCCCAGAAATTTAACATTATCAGATGCCGGTATATCATAATTGTTCAGTGAGACAAGTATGGAGGAAGTAATCACCGTTTGAGGGCTATGAAAAAGCACAAAAGTTGTTTTAGTAGGATTAATTTTGAGTTGGTTATTTATACACCATGAGTGAACGTTTTTAAGATCTGTAGTAAGTATGTCCTGAAGTGCGGTGACTGATTTATGTGGTGAATAAATGGTCGTGTCATCAGCATACAGCAAACAGTTAGAAGAGGTAAGCGTATTGGGTAAGTCATTAATGAATAGGAGAAACAACAAAGGGCCCAATATAGAGCCTTGGGGAACGCCACAGTTAATTAATTTAGTTGATGAAAATTGACCATTAATATACACTACTTGCGGCCTATCGCACAAGTAGCTGCGAAATAAATTTAATGGTGGGCCAGCAATACCAAAAGACTGCAGCTTATCGAGAAGAATAGAATGTACTAGTGTGTCAAATGCTTTTGTTAGGTCAATGAATATGGCTCCTACGACAAACCCTTCATCAATAAATTGTTTAATGCTATCCGTGAAATTGAATAAGGCCTGTTCCGTCGAATAACCATTCCTAAAACCAAACTGGCGTGGGGAAAGAAGATTAAATTTGTTTAGGTAGTTCATTAAACGAGTGTACAGAAGCTTTTCAATGACTTTACTAAAAAATGGCAAAATACAAATTGGGCGGTAGTTGTTAATGTTATCACGAGCACCTTTCTTGAACACCGGAATCACTTTACCACGTTTCAACAACTCGGGAAATTTACCTGATTTGAAGATTTTGTTAGCAATATCTGCCACAACCATTGATATGTACGCAGCAACCAGTTTTATTCTAGAAGGCTGGATAGAATCCAGCCCTGGTCCCGTAACTTTGAGGGAAGAAATTACATTAAAAACTTCTTCTGAAGAAACAGGACGAAGGAAGAAGGACCGAGAGCTACGTGGAAGATGGGGTGGAACACTAGAAGAAGACGTATTTTGGCATGTGGCAAAATGATCACTGAAAACGTTAGGTATATCAGCCTCGTTAGTGTATTCCCTATCATTGTAAATTATTTTTTTAATACCCGTATTTGACTCTGTAATATTAAGAAATTCTTTAATGAGCTCCCAATTGCGCCTGGTATTTCTACCGTTTTCGATTATCCGCCGTTCATAATATTCTCGTTTTGCACGCTTAAGGATGCCGGAAAGAATATTGTTATAATTTTTAAATCTAGCTCGCAGGGATACGTTGAAAGGCTGCAGTTTGACCTTTTTAAGAAGATTGTTTTTCTTAATTATAGAGCGCAGCAACGCATTTGTGATCCATGGATTCCTAGGAGACGAGAATGTGTGCTTACGGGATACATGGGTTGTGCAGTCATTAATGTAGTCCGTCATTATTGACAGGAACATGGAATATGCCTTCTCAGGGCAATTTTCACGTAAAACATTATTCCAGCATGTGCCGTGCACCTTTCGTGTAAATAATGCTTCATTGAAGAAACTTTTAGTGTATTGGCGATGCTGCATACGTTTTCCGGTGCCAAGACTGAAGAACAGGGGATAATGATCCGTAATGGAATAATCTATCACTCCAGTGGTGCAATCGGAGGATGAAGACGAAAATATATGGTCTATTAACGTGCAAGAGCCAGCAGTGTCACATCTTGTTGGAACATCGATTAAAGAAGAAAAACCATAGCTAAATAAGCAGTTGATATAATCAGAGCACGACTGACAGTTGGGATGAAGTATGTTTATGTTGATGTCACCACAAATGATGATGTTTTTGTTTTCATTGGTTAAGATGTCAAGAATTTCTTCTAGCTGTGAACAGAAGTCCGAATACGAAGATGACGGGGAACGATAAATGCATGCCAGGATTGTATGTCTGTTGTTGAGTTGCAAGACATTCCGGTCGAACTCTAACCAGACAGACTCGCACAATAAATTACGGAATGAAATATAGTGTACGGAACTGACGAATTCACAAAAATGGCAGATCCACCACTTCTTTGGATTCCACGGTAGCTATGCTCACTAGTGTACCGTGGAAGATCAAATAGATTGTTATCTGCTTGTGTTAGCCACGTTTCAGACAAACAGATTATAGAAAAGTTATGATCAAGTATAGAAAGAAAGTTTAGCAGATCATCGTGATGCTTTCGAAGACTACGAATATTGCAGTGAACGAATGAAAATTTGGGGGGTTTATCACGCAGCAATGCTTTCGTTTTATCACACGAGAACATGCCTCTGTCCATGATCGGGATTCGAATGAAGGATGCGCAGACGCACTGATTATGCAAATATTACCAGATCGTTTACGCTGGAGATGCGATAAACGCGACTATTTTCAGTCTTTCTGGCTTTGATTACACAATTTTCGGTCCAGAGGAATCGCCACCCTTTGGTCTTTTTCAAGTCGAGAGCTTGCGCGAAAAGACGCTTGTTTTCTGGCGTGAGATGATCATTGACAAAAAAAGGTGAGTCACTGTTTCGCGAAAGACCAATAGCCGAAGTGGTGAGCTTAGCTTTCCGAGCCTTACTAATGAATTCCGCTCGCTTCGCTCTCGAGCAGAAGCGCGCGATGATGTTCTTGTCTTTTTTCGCGGGGACACGATGAACAATATCAACATCGGAGGGGACAACAGGACAGCCAATTTTTTCACCAATAGCCTGTATTACAGCCAGGCAATTTTCACCTTCTGTGACGGGAACACCTTTAACCTCTACGTTGTTGAGGCGAGAATACTGCTCAAGTGACGAGAGACGTTGAGACAGCTTTGAGTTTTCTTCCTTCAACAATTGATTTTCCTTCACGATTGTTTCGTTCTGAACTTTTACGGATTCATACAGTCCGTTAAACATGCTAAGGCTTTCTTGCATAGATGTCATTTCAGCACGTAGTGTTGCTATTTCTTTTGCTAGCTCAGCACACGACGGCATCTTGAAACACACACGAGACACTGATGGCAACAGGGGAGCGCCTAAGAAGGATTAGCAAATCTGCAAGTTTATGAGACAAACCTGTACGAAGGGTCAGGACGAAATTAGTTGCTTGCTCGCAGCCGCAACCCTTGCTGCCAAATGACGGGCTGGCGCACGGACACCCTCTTTCGTAGGCGATCCGTCAGATGAAGTTACTCCGGCAGGCGTCGCTTGATTTCACCGGAGCGTTGATAGCAGCAGGCGCGAATGGTGACGTGAACAGGGTAGGTGACGTCACTTCGGCTGATGCTCCTTGAAGCGACCGGACCGTCGATGACAGCAGGCGTGATTTGCAACCTTGAGGAGGTCTCTTCGTAGGAAATAAACTGTCGACTTCCTATCGGTCGGAATCTTCCACGTTAGAAAGGCATCTTGATAGTTTTATCGAGTTAAGAATGAACGCCCCATAAAGATGATGTCATCAGATGCATTAAGAACTGCAAGAGTACGCAAAACAGGTTACCAAGATCGAAGGATAGTAGCTTGGTTACATATCTCGTGGAGTACGGCAACCCTACTAATTCCCATAGGGGCAGTTCTCCCGCTACCTATAGTATTTGCATGGCCAGCATGTTTGAACGAATGGTGGTGTTTTAATATTGTTTCTGCTTAAATGTGTTAATGCTAAAATGACAACGTAGCCTATTTTTATGCTGACAAAAATAGTATTCAAGAAAACTAAGCAGTTTTGCCACGCGTCTGGAGCGGTTGTGAATATTGAGAAAAATAAGATTTGGTTAATGAGGAATACGACCCTCTAGATCTGCCGGTATTAGTTGGAACAGTGCACCGCTCGGGCACGTTGTGCCTTTGTATTGAATACGGAACACTGGGCCGCACTGCTCGTCAGCACTCACGCTTGTCAAGCGCTCCTCGCAAGCATAGAAGCACTAGCGTGGCACTGTTGTGGAAGAACCGACTGCCACGCAGAGGGTTCGGTTTGAAATGCCATCCGATCCTAGAAATTTGTTTCTCATTTATTTTTTTATTACAGCGAAAGCTGTTATGAGATCATTTCACCGGCCGTTTTTGGCGCCGTAGTTGTCCGCCGCCGCCGCCGCCGCCGCCGCCGCCGCCGCCGGTGTCCGTAACTAGTATCGCTCGAAATAATAAAAAAAAAACGAATTAGGAAAATAATTCCAGGATGGAACGAGGTTCGAATCTGGGCCCTCTGCGTGGGAGCCCAGTACTCAACCTCTGAGCCATGCCGGTGCTTGAAACTGCTTTGCAAAAAGGTCCTATACAGGCTTCATGTCGGGAAGGAACCACATTAGCATATGCAATATATCGTGGTAGAAGAGTAAAATAAAAACCAAGCGTCGCACAACGCGAATTCTGTAACCAGGCGTCACACAATGCGAAGTGCGCAACGAGTAGGTTGTTGAATGCTTCCAACCCATTACAAAGAGCTCTGCCATAATTCTTCGTCGTCATCAGGCACAGCATCAACAAAGTGAGCATAATGCCTTGCATGCGCAAAGCAGGTACCACGGCTCTCCGTAGAATGACGAAAAATGGCACAGTGCCTGTTGCCCTACTTCTCAAAAATTACAATGATTTATAGCGTAGTGGGTTCCTCGCAAGTGCACTTGTATTAGTTGCCAAGGATGCCCATAAGCGCATGATCCATTTCCTCGGGGTCTCAGTAAAATTACAATGACTTATAGCGTAGTGGGTTCCTCGCAAGTGCACTTGAATGGGTTGCCAAGGAAGTCCATAAGCGCATGATCCATTTCCTCGGGGTCTCAGTAAACTTACAATGATATATAGCGTAGTGGGTTCCTCGCAAGTGCACTTGTATTGGTTGCCAAGGAAGCCCATAAGCGCATGATCCATTTCCTCGGGGTCTCAGTAAAATTACAATGATTTAGAGCGTAGTGGGTTGCTCGCAAGTGCACTTGTATTGGTTGCCAAGGAAGACCATAAGCGCATGATCAATTTCCTCGGGGTCTCAGTAAAGTTCTTCACCCCTCCCACGTTAACGTATGTTATACAGCATGACGGGAGAGGGAAATGGCGACCGGGCGTCACCCAATGCAAATTACATAACTGGTGCGCCGTTTAAAGCTTCCAACACATTACAAAGGGCTGAGCCATAATTCTTCATAGTCATCAGTCGTCGCGTCAACAAAGTGCACATAATGCCTTACAGACGTGTAGCTGGTGCCTTGCTTCTCCGCAGAATGACGAATAATGGCTTAGTAGGTGCTTCCCAACTTCAGAAAAATTGTGATTTATGGCGTAGTGGGTACCTTTCTAGTGTACTTGTATTGTAGCCCCAAGAGAGCTTAGAATGGGCTCTAGAAACGCCGCTTTTCCAGCTTTCGCTGTGACTGTGCTGCGGTTTCAGCGCAGGCCTGGCGTTTTTTATCACGCGTTAGCGGTCATGGACACCGGCGGCGGTGGACAACTATGGCGCCAAAATCAGCTATTGTGATCTCATAACAGCTTTCGCTGTAACAAACTTCGGCGCCGACAATGCCCTCTCTAAGCTGGCCTGCGTGACAGGCGCGCAAAAATCGACTTGCGTTAATATAAACATCTCTAGTTGCCACTGTTTTCGTTTTTCGCACAATTTCAACATATATTTGCTTTGCAATTCCTTCCTGAGGTACGCGCTAATACCATACCTTAAGATATGCTCACATTGCACGAGCTCAGTTGCTCCGGATTGCGAAGTTTTCTCGTGAACCGAAAAACGATTGAAAAAATTTCGTTTTCACTCCGGAACGAAATAATAGATAAAGTTTTGGTTACGTTTTCGTTCGGGTCCAAAATATCGTTTTTCGTTTTTCGTTTTCGGTTTTCGTTCTGTTCCGACACCCTGCATAGCACTGCTCTCGAACTCCGCCACACTTTATTGCCTGCGGCAACACCACAAACGCAGTACAACGTCCGCTCCCCAAAGGCACCGGGAGAAGCAAAACAGGCTTAACCACGCCACGTGCGAAAATGCAACACAAAAGGTGCCGCTAGCACGTCTCCGCGGGCAAAAGGCTCACGGCGACATGCCGCTGAGGGAAACGGTCCCTCTCGACTACGCTGCGTACTCTCACGATCAGCGACCACAGAGCCCGATCGCTCGAGCGAGGGCAAACTCCGCTCGCGTTGGCTTCGATAGGTACGGTTTCGGCGAAGTATGGCCACGCGCGAACACACCGCACCGCTCTTCAGCCTAGCGTTCGGAAATGACAACGTAAGGTAAGCGCTCGCCGCTGGCGCACGGCACCGTTAGCGAACTCCGTCCGAGCGAGCCCCAAAACAGAAGAGCCGACGAACGGGAAGCAAAACACGCGCTTACCCTACGAGGTCCAGGAAGAGTCTGACTCCCCCGCCGCGCGAAACGTCTCGCGAGACGTGAGACTCCAGCGCAGCGCCACCGTCGAGATCCGGCGCCGTGGTGAGGGAGCTTAACGTCACCACCGCTCGCCCAGCGCCGTAGGACGGCGGAAGAGGGGAGCGTCATGATCGGACATGAGGATGGCAGAAATATTGCGAAAAATCCGCGCAATGGCGACGGGCAAGCCTCAATCCCCACAAACTTCAACAAGTAACTGCAATGCAAGCCAGTACGGAAAAGAAAAATAATGAAATATTATGGTTATTTTCATGAACACAGCCATCTGCGCGTTAAGAACCATGTCCCATTGTTCACATAATTAATCAATTTTCTCCAAACTATAATTAACCAATGCTTGTTCCTCAGGATATTTCACTTCATTAATACCAAACAATCGTCAGCAAGAAGTCGAATCTAAACTGAGTGACTACTTAAGTCAAAAAAATTACAGCATATCCACGGAGTGAATGATGATGAGTGGGCGAAGCTGCGGAGGTTCATCGGTAAACCGTGAATCTTCCGTGAAGTCTGCCCAGTACATCATCACCGACGTGAGATCGGGCGCGTTTATACTAAAGGTTCGATGAGTTGTGACGACTTGCAGCTCACTTTAATTTTACATGTACGCTGTGAATTTTCATTGCTTAGAAAACCATTGCTTTAGAAAACATCTGGCGTCTTTCGTTAAGCAGCTGGCGTCTTTTCGTTTCGCTTTAGAAACATCTGGCGTTCTTTCGTTTTGCTTTTACAAAACATCTGGCGTCTTTCGTTGGTTTATTTAATCAATCAACGGCGTTTTTGAACAAAATTTTTATTGTTTAATCACGCACAGGAGAAATCTCACCAGGCACTACCTTGGAGGTAAACAATGGCTGCTAATGGGAATGAGAGACAGAAGAAGTCGGCTTTTAGCTAACACTTACACTTCTACTTCTACTAACGTTTCCTACTGGAACATGCCAATGGCTGCTAATGGGGAATGAGAGGCAGAAGAATTCGGCTTTTAGTTAACGCGCACGCTGCGAATTTTTTATTGTTCAACAACGCACAGGAAAAATCTCCCACCGGCACCACCTTGGAGGTCAAAGCGTAAGACTGGTTACGCACTACGACTACTACGACTACGACTACGAGGGACGAACGGGTGCCGCCTTAAGGAGCTTCACCCCTAAAATATCATTTATGTATATCGAAAACAACACGGCACAAACGCCAGGTCCTTGTGGTGCACCTGATGTCACCGCGGTAGCTGCCGTGAACAATGGCCATCAACGCTTACACCCCCAATCCACACTGCCGCTTAAAGGGACACTAAAGTGAAACCGGAAGTTGATCTTCGATAGTAGATTATCTTATTACGATTATAACGGTACCATTGTTACGGAGCAGAGCTTTTGTAAGCGAGAAAATAGCGAAAAACCGAAGGATGGGTGCTGACGCCCCCTCGACTTTCCCGCACTAGGCGCTCGTGACGTACAAAATCACAAACGCAGACGGGCAGCTATTGGTCGACAGTGATATAATGCTGCTAATAGAAACGCCCGAGGAAACTTATCCTAAACATCCATAAACAGTACTCGGCACCTAATTAAGCCATGTCACTCAAGGAAGTACAGATCTAACACAAAAATAAAATAACAAAGAAGAAAAACGGCATGGCGCTGCGTGCGGCCGTGGTGGTTTCGGTTTTGCGCCGCGCACAGCGTGCATGCTTCTCCCACTTCGCCAGCGTCGCGCTCCAGCGTTGCAGTTTCGTTGGTTTCGTTGCGTGGCTTGTCAAGTTTAGTTTGAAAAATATCAAAATGACAGGCTCAGGTGTGTGTTGAGGTTGACCTGTGGGCAGGAAACCTTTCCTGCACTACTAGCACTGCACGTAAGCACTGAGCCCGGCATACCTGGAAGGTGCTTGGTAAACCTGGCCGAGTGAGCGAGGCGGCCTGTTCTCGTGGCGTTACGCGGAAGCCCGACGGGGCAGTCGCGAACACCTCTTTCTGCGCGGCGTTGTGAACGTGAGGCGGAGCCGCTGGAAAGGTTCTCATCGCGCCAGGGCCAGTTTTCATATGAACGCAAGCACAAGCGTTTCCAGATGCTCGAGACAGTGGCCGTCATAGAAAATCTTCGAAGTCAACGACCCTTCGGACCACTGTCCGGACTCAACGCGTACCTCGTCGCCGGGGTTCTGGGAATCAAGTCGCCAAAGCGTGAGACTTGTACATCGTCATTGCGTGGTGCATTTCTACACCCCATTGAGCACCTCGTCTATGCTCACCAGCGGATGATACGCGAACGCGTTCTCCTCCCTGGAAATATCGGCTTGATGGCAAGCGATGTGGACGACGGCATGAGCCGGCTGTACAAACGGCCCAAGGCGTCGGCTCAAGGGCAGCGGCAGTGTCAACCCAACTGTATCGTTTCATGTGGTGCCGCGCGATGAGCCCCGACGTTCGCAATGGCTCAACGCTGTGCCCATAATTAGACGGCAGAAGAAGGAGCCAGAGAAACCGATGCTATCTTCTCTGCACTTCTCGCCATCGGGTTATGTGTGCAATCCTGCGCTCGGGAAGGCTCTTGGTGTGCCCAAAAGCGGAGTCTTCTCCCGATCGGCTGTCCCGTCCACTCTTTCCCGCCACAGGTGCCCTTGCAGGAGCAAACCAACGTCTCGGTGAGTGTCGAATCCCACTTATGATCGCCACCGTAAACGTATACCGAGTAGACTTTTTCCTCTTGTTTGTTTTATCAGCTAGGTTGCTAGTAGAGCATGTAAATCATGCCCTACTTGACATGCATGTAACGATAGTCGTGTTAAACCTGTCATTCATGTGCGTCGTACAGTCAGTTCTCGCAATACCAATTTTGGTGTATCTGAGGCTAACGAACCGGCCGTGACAGTACGATGAGCGTGGCATGTAAATCATGCCCTACAGGACAGGCATGCCATGATTGTCGTGTTTCCACCTGTCATTTATGTTCGTCGTACAGTCGCTTCACGCAATACCAATTTTTGTGTATATCAAGCTAGTGAACACGCCGCGAGTGCACCATGAGCCTGGCATATAAGCCATTCCCTACAGGACATGCTTGTCATCATTTTCATGTTACCACCAGTCATTCGTGTTCGTTATACGGTCACGTCACGCAATACCAAACTTGGTACATGTCAAGCTAGCGAAACTGCTGCGAGTACATCATGAGCATGGCAAATAGGTCGTGCCGAACATGACATGCGTGTCATGATTTTCATGTTACCCCCTGCCCTTTATGTTCGTCCTACTGAATTATTTTGTGATACCAGTTTTGGTATATATCCATTTAATTATACAGTTGTTAGTTCCCCGAGACCATGTCATGTAAATCATGCTGTACATGACATGCGTGTCATGATTTGCATGTTAGGATCTGTCACTTACCTTCGTCACACGCTCTTGTCACGCCGTATGAATTTTGGTATATATCTATTTAACGAAATGGCGCAAGAGCACGAATACCATGGCATGTAAATCATGCCGATCATGACACACGTCATTATTTTCACGTTATTACCTGTCATTTATGTTCATCATACAGTCATGTTAGGCCATAGCAATTTCGATATACATCCCATTAACGAAACGGCCAGGAGAGCACAAAGTCGTAGGCGTCTAGATAGATAGATAGATAGATAGATAGATAGATAGATAGATAGATAGATAGATAGATAGATAGATAGATAGATAGATAGATAGATAGATAGATAGATAGATAGATAGATAGATAGATAGATAGATAGATAGATAGATAGATAGATAGATAGATAGATAGATAGATAGATAGATAGATAGATAGATAGATAGATAGATAGATAGATAGATAGATAGATAGATAGATAGATAGATAGATAGATAGATAGATAGATAGATAGATAGATAGATACGCTCAAAGTCGCAGAAGTTCGCTAAGAAATGCTTTGCATTTAATAATGTTCATTACAGAGGTTGCACTGAAAGGCTGTCTTTTGGCAGCTGTAAGAGCTACATATGCTTTCCTACATGGTTTGGGCCTGTTACAGGTGCTCCTATCTGTCAGTACCAGTGGATTGCTGAAGCAAAAAGGATTCTTCCCGGTGCCCTGCAAGTGGTACAACTGGCCGCAGCATTGCACTTGATAAAAGTGTGCAAGTTCATGTGCGAGGCATAAGTGTTGGTGAGTATAGTACATTGGTCACAACTGTACGTTTAAACTCTGTGACGTGAAAAAAATGTCTCCCAATACCTTCGTTTGCAAAACTTGAAACGTTCATTTTCTTTCAGCATGACCAAATGAAAGCATTGTGTTTTCAAACCCAGGTTCAGGTTATAGTATAATGTCAAGTACTCATTGGCTTATTTTAGCAACATGAAGGTACATAAACAGGCTCCTGTCTAACTTCAAGTCTCTTCAATAAACCTCTGTCCATCAATCAGGTTAATGTTGTATCCATTAGGCCCAGTTTCTCCCACTGTTTCCTCGTGGCTGGCAGCACTTTGAGGCAGTGTGTTTGAAGGCACTGGCTGCTCTGTCAGCCTAGTTCAGGTGACCATGCTTCCTCATTAGTGTGCAAGAAAAAAAATTGGTTGGTATATTAATAACATCACCATAATCTCAGAACTGTTGTGTTGTGCATGGAAAAGTAGGTAATAGTTGCAAAGTGGGCAAGGTACTGATTCATTTTGAAAAAGCAGTTAGATCAGGGCGGCAAGATAAACAAAACAGTGTGTCTTGTGTCCATTATCTCCTTATTCCTAGGTCTAAATATTGTTCCAAAGATTACACGTGCTTCATTGCTTTGAGGAACTCCGCAGCAAGCAATAATTAACTGCCTGTAAACTTGTTTGCATAGTGATTGTCACAACACACAGGTGTGAATTATTTCTGCTAACAGCAGTCTGAATTTCATAGAATTCGTACAGTGAAAAATGTGGAGCTCATCAGTTTTTCCACTTATGTTTCATACTGTTATGATTGAAGTTTCATTTGTGTCAACTTTGTTGCTAAACGTAGAGTTCAAGTGAACCTCATTAAAAAGGAAAAAAAGATGAGGGCCTCCAGATTAACATTGACGATGTGTCACCGACATGTATACCATAAAAGCGACAACAACAAATCCCTCCTGAGACCAACTATGTCTCCTCACCTAATTTACCACCTGTCCTGATCATTATTGACACCACTGGCTCCACATACCAACCATACAGGTCAGCTTGGACCGTGGACTAGGGGAGGATGACGACTAAGTGGGCTTTGATTAATTTACGTTATCCCGTGTTGCATGGACGGATTGGATGAAATGGAATTTCTATGGGTGTGCGTATAGTGAAATTTTATCTCGAATCGAATAGTGCCGAACAGTGGCCAAACAGATCCAATACAAAAGATTTTGTGAAAATTTAAAGAAAGGACAAAGAAATGAAATCTGCTTATGCCCTCGAACATAAAGCGCGGTGAGTGACTGGTACCGAATGCCTACAAATTGTCATGCATAGACACAACCTGTTCCACATGACCTGGCTTCAGATTCTCTCGCCGTGACGCGACTGTGTTTCCTGCAGTTGAGAGCATGCGTTCACTGAGCTGCCCTTATTTATATATCTGATTTACACAAAACGTGTACCGCCAGTTACGGCAAGACAAAGGGAAAATGAGGGACTCTACGGTGCGGTGACAGCTTTTTTACGCGCTTGTTCGGGAGGTTTTCTTCTTTTTACGCTTTTATGGGCGCGCAAACATGTTGATAGCGCAGCCGCCATTCCAGTCAGCAGCGGCACTCCTAACCTCCCAACGGCTAGAGGGGGTGCAGTAGCCAGTCTTTTTTTCACCTATGTCGCGTAACATGGCTCATCTCACAACGGTGATGTTGTGCTTCATCGTCATGAGTGCTCCCAGCTCAAAAATATTCGGGCTCCCGTTCACAGCAGCATTTTAACTGCGTGACGGAACGATGGGAGTTTCTGAACGAGTGGTGTGCTGCGGCAGTGACGACTGCACAACGTGAACAAAGTTTGACACGTGAAGCCAATCGCTGACGGTTTCACGGGCCAAAGTCAATGTTTTACGGCGCTTGAGGCATGCGCAACCAAACTACGCAATAAGTCCGTGTCATCATTTCAAAAGCGAAGTTATGAAGAGTTTGACAGTGCGGAAATAACATAATCTCTTTTAAAATAAACATGCACTCGTTTTTGAACCAGGATATTGGTAAAAGTATTAACGAAAGGCCTGCTGAATGACGTTAGTGTTAGTTTTATCCACCCTGCCCTAACCACGTGGAACAATTGGCCTTTGTCGTGTTTCAGATATTCGTCCTGTCTACTTCTTTGAAACTTCGCGTACTAGCTATTCGAAAGTCGAATCAAGTTATTCGATTCGAATTCGAAACTCGAATATTTGCACACCCTTAAGGATTTCCCAACATAAGTTTACTTACAGTCTATTGACATCATACATAGATAAGTTTGAACATAGCCCTTGCATTCATGTTGCAGGACCCAGATGGCACTAAAAAAAGTAAACAGAAGCCGCTGCTTGCATAGCATTAGTGCATGCTTGGATGGTAAGCAATATTGTCTGCAGGAGCATGGCAATCACACTAAAAGAAATAAATTACTGCATAGCCTTATTATGCAATTTTATGCATTAATGAAAATTCACATTTTGCACATTCTTTTTCAGACGGTGTGGATACGGAAGACGCTCGGCCTCCGAGTTATTACATCGTCTTCTATACAAGTCTGATTGTGCTCTTGACCCTCTGCCACACATGCCTCTCCACTGCCTGCACGGTGAAGCTTAGGAACTCTGAGACTCGCATCACAGCAAGAGTCGAGTGCCCTAACACACACACGTATACACATGGTGATGTAAACCTCTTGTTGGCGACAAGCCAAAGGGTAACATTGACTTGGCAATAGCATTGCTGTTTTCTGGATTGAATGTTGCCTCCAGCCTATGAATGATGCTTTTCATGGGTCTCCAAGCAGTCATTGAGCAATCTTTCTTTTGAAGTAAGGCATGTTGCTGGTATAGTTGGTTCATAAATTTGGAAGAACGTTTAAACTGCACGAGGAAGACGACACGTTTGAAACATATAACACGCACAAACATGAAGTGCAGACTTTCAAGTGTGTTTATTTCTTGAAGGTAGTACATTTATAAGAGTTTGCAGAGAGCAATTGCACTGATAACTTAGAATAACAGAGAGCTGAGCTAGTTGGTAAGTATTCATTCCAAAAATACAGGGCGTGCAAACACGGACACAAAAAAGAAGTGATAATCTAACAGGCTGCGAAAATGGTGGCAAGACCAGAGGCGCATTACAATTGCAGAAGGGTCAATCTTAGAGTGACCAACTAAGAAATTTATTTCCTTTTTTGTCTTTTTTTGCGACGAAGAAGCCTTGATGACATCTTTCTGTTCTCATTTTTGCATTAGAAAGGAATTTAGTTTTTTCCAGCTGAGGAAAACAGCTCATGTTGTCGCAGTTCTTGCATTGTAAGGCAAGATTACTGTCCGAGCCAGTGCGCATGCATTGCTCGTGTTCCTGTGCGCATTCATTGAAGCAGCGGCCGGTTTGACCAATATACGACCGACCACAGGACAAAGGAATTTATTAAATAATATTTCACATGCATTTGGTGTACTCATTCTTGTGGTCCTTTGTGCACGAGCCTTGCTCGTTTCTTTCCTTTAGTCAGCAGGGGGCACACTTTTTAAAGATTGCATGACACTAAAAACACGACGCGAATTTCGTACCTTTCTGCTACCTTTTTGATGTGTGATAGGCAATGCAAATATGCCATAACTTAAGGTGGTTGTTGAATCGAGGGTTGCTGTTTCCTTTCTGTAGATTTTATTTTCTGAAGTAGGCTTTCAGAAGTGCTGCGGATTATGTGATCTGGGTAACCGGTGGACAGCAGGCACTCAAGCTGACTGTTGAAACTGGCTACAGCTGTGTGTGCACAGGATTTCTGCAGGGTTGAGAGGAAGCTAGACATGATGCCACGCTTCATGAGTTTGGAGTTTGCGCTCTTGTAATGCAACAGACTTTTGTTAGACCTTGGGTTTTACGACTAGCAAACGAGGGTGTCGGTGAAATGCAGTTTAAAATCTAGAAACTTGGTGCTCTTGTAATGCAACAGACTTTCATTAGACCTTGGGTTGTACGACCAGCAAACGACGGTGTCGGTGAAATGCAGTTTAAAATCAAGAAACTTAGTGCAGTTGATCTTGGTCAACAAACAGTTCGAAGTACGGAGCACAGTGATGTTTAGACACGAGGTGGAACACCGGGTTCTCTGTGACGCATCCTTCAGGCTGCGCAGCAGTGACAGGGTCTTCTATCTCTCGATAGCGGAGGCACTCCTCCTCGCTGAAGTTGTCGAGTACCACGCAATGTTTGCAGTCGCACCTGAAACATCACCAAACAAGCGCTCAAAAATTTCACGTTAAGCTTTGTTCATAAGATAGTGCACGCCATAGAGTTTCTTACAATAATACCTAGAGGGGAATCTGGCGCTAGTGTCTACGCGGGCTCCTTGAGACGCGCTTCAACCACCATGGGAATGATGGGAAGTACAGGCTTCGGATTTGCTTCGGATGGATTAGGTTCTTGAGATTCGCGACGCTTGTTTGCCGAGTCTAAAACAAAGCGATGTGAAGTTATTTACAATCAGAACTTACTTCAGTCTTTTGTACGTAAAACTTATTGCAAAACGTTTACGTGACCGTGAGATGGAACTGAAACCTGGACAAATTCAACCACCAGGGTATGCATTGCTCTGCAATTGTGTTCCAGATTTGGCATCACAAAATAATGAATTATTTTTTTACAACACTTGAAAACAAACACGCTTGTTTTTCCCTCGAAAGTACGCATTATCTATTTATGAAAATAACAATACTCTATTGAGTGAGAAACACTTAACGTATCGTCTGCTGCGATGCCAGGTGCGTCTGTTCAAGTCATAGAGTTTCTTACAATAATACCTAGAGGGGAATCTGGCGCTAGTGTCTACGCGGGCTCCTTGAGACGCGCTTCAACCACCATGGGAATGATGGGAAGTACAGGCTTCGGATTTGCTTCGGATGGATTAGGTTCTTGAGATTCGCAACGCCTGTTTGCCGAGTGTAAAACAAAGGGATATGAAGTTAATTCTAATTAAAACTTGCTTCATTCTTTTGTATGTAAAACTTATTGCAAAAAGTTTGCGTGACCGTGAGATGGAACTGAAACCTGGACAAATTCAACCACCAGGGTGTGCATTGCTCTGCAATTGTGTTCCAGATTTGACATCACCAAATAATGAATTAATTTTGTACAACACTTGAAAAGAAACACGCTTGTTTTTCCCTCGAAAGTACGCATTATCTATTTATGGAAATAACAGTACTGTATTGAGTGAGAAACACTTAACGTATCGTCTGCTGCGATGCCAGCTGCGTCTGTCCAAATGGTCTGCCTCCAACGCATCTCTCGTTTTGTTGTGAAGTAAAGTCAGAGGAGCGTGAAGGTGCGTCTACTTAGCTTCGCCGTCGTTTTGCTGCCGATTTGAACGAGTTTTGGCAAGACGCGCTTAACAAAAGACGTGAACTCTATGCAATTTCCTTCACTGGCATGGGACGCTACATCTGTGCGCAGCGGTGAGTGCACGACGCTTTGCTAAAACTGTCAAATACAACCTGTAAAGCTGCAGCGTCGCAGCAAACCAAGAGATCTAGCGGTCTTCAGCCTCTTTGAACAACAAAGGCGCTGATTGAATGCTTTGAAACGCACCCCACTACCCACGCCTCGCGAAGAACGAAACTGAAACTGTAGAAAAAGATCCGTAGACAGTTCGCTAGCTAACGCTATCCAATCCGAAGCCTGTACTTCCCATCATTCCCGTGGTGGTTGAACGATCGCAGCGCCAGTTTCCTCTCTAGGGTATTGTATGAAACTCTATGGTGCACGCAGTACATAGTTGCTGGAGGCGCCTTTTTGCATAAGGTATCGTCGGTCGGGAGCTGCGCATGACAAGGTAACAGGAATCATTCGGTCGAGGTGGAGCCCGATTAAGATCTAATTCCTTGATCAAAATTTAAATAGCTTCATTCTTCACTTACTCGCGCAAACACACAGGGACAAGAAGAGACTTAGGAGGACAGGCGCGATCTAACAACTGATTTATTTTTCGGAATACGCACATATTTAACAGCCCACTGTTCTGCTCGAACAGGTTAAAAACACCAAAACATGAAACGCACACACTGCATCACATGAGCACACGCCTTAACGTACTGATATCAGCGACAACTCTTTTGCAAGCAAAGCAATCGTAAGTCTCTTCTTGTCCCTGTGTGTTTGCGCGAGTAAGTGAAAAATGAATTTGTTCCAACTAGGCCGTATCACAGCGTTGCTTAAATAGCTTCCTTGCGGTGTCAGCCGTAATAAATAGTTCTATCCTGGTCCGGGTGAGTTGGTGTCGTTTGACGTACAATACAGGTGTCGCAAGGCGCGCTTATCACAGTTATCGAGTCCAATCGGAATCGATTTTTTTAATCGCGACCGGCTCCCGGTTGCGGTCCCTATCTCGGCTCGAATGCGATCGAAAGTGCACCGTGTGACGAAACATTCAGCGCGAATGGCGCATTCCTAGACACGACGGCGTAGACACCGCTGCGAACTGGGCTCAGTGACATCGCGCTGATACTGCATAAATAAGCCGCTGGAGAGATTGCACAGCGCACGCGGACGAAATTCTGGCCCGAGGTAAACCCTCGCTTCGTCGAGTTGACGCACCATCCTACTTCCGAGGCACCTAGCATAAGCACCATTTCTTTTTCCTGAACGCAAAAATACGTGGGCAGTTAAACGCTTTAGCACTTACCAGTCAGTACGGGTGAGTCGCGTATGAAGCCCTTCACCGACGACGTCGCTTGGCTGACTGGCCGCCTCGCCTTCCGTCGACGAAAACGAGGCTTCGCTCTCTGACGGCGTGCGCGAAAACACTAGCCGCGCGAGCTCGAAGAAGTATATCACGCTCCACTTGGCTGAAGTCGCTGAAATGTGAACCCATTTTCCTTGCGAGGTCTTCGTTGCAAGGTTCAGCGGGTTCAATCTGCACCGCTATCCATCGCACAGCCATGATGACGGAAAACACGGAAGCAGCGGAAGCTGTATGGCGGAAGCAGCCGCCTACGCATGCTGTGACGTTTCGTGGCGCCCTCTGATTCGCTGAGAGCAATGAACGCAGTGACGACACAGCTCCAGCGCCAAGTTTCACGCGAGTGAAATTGAGGAAGAGATATTTGGTCTTTGATTACGAATTTCTCCACTAATAAGTAATCTTTTTGCACCGAACAAAAACCTACACGCATTCTCGAATACCCATCTTTCCTCCCGTATGAACTTCGTGTTGCTCTTTAGTGTCCCTTTAAATACGCTACAACACAAGAAACTATAAATTGTGATAAGCCTAGAGATTGAAGCTTGAAGAATAGTGTTTAGTGACATAAACATCAAAATGCCTATAAAATCAACCTTACTTACCCGGCCCAGGAACGTTTCGAAGAAACGTTGCCATTGGAAATATAGTAGTTGGAGCAGCAACTGATGTTTTACCAATACAAGCCATCTGATACATCGAAATGATCACTCAGTTGGATATAGCGAAACCACCTCACCTCGAAGGCGACGCGCCTACGTATTGCGTCGGGGCGTTTTCTTTTTTTTTTTTCCTCGTGTTTCCAGTGTCCGTGGCATTCCGCTTGCGAACGCCAACCCGGATAGAGTGATATTTTTAGCAAGTACGTGCTTCCGCCGAAATGGTGCTTGGTGTAAAAAAACTGAACGTAGGAGTAGACGAGGAGTGTGCGAATTTCAAGATATCTCGCCGTATCTGCCAACGTGAGGCCCCCGTATAGTCCGGATGCGCGCCATACGATGGTGAAGGCAACACTTAGGAGTTATATACAGGGTGTCCCAACAATTGATTACTAGGGCTTAAAAAAATGAACGGCGTTAAGCTATGAAAACAAAGTACATACTGTTCCCGGTACACTGGAGTAGCAACTATAATTGTTTTATTTGATTAGGTTTAATTAAATATTCGCAATTAACTTCGTAACTCGACAAGTGCTGACCTAATAATCGAAATATTTATGTGGCATATGTGGGCATGCTGAAGAGCAATCTGACGGCGCCATTTCCTGCAGCGTACTAATTGCGTGCTCAATTTTTTTTCCGGCTGGAAGAGGAAGCGCACGAGTTATGAAAATAACACGTGACTAAACTGTAGCGCGCATCAAAAAGCAGCGCCCTCAAACAGGCTTACTCTAAGCGAGCCAGTATAAAGGAAAGAATGCAGAAGGAAAAAAACAGATCGCCCTATCTACCGTAGAAGCGCGTCGCATTGGTCCTACAGAGTTAGGCCTCGTTGCCAATGTAAACAGTCATCCGTGAGATATGGACAACGATAGTGGCGTGCAATCGAGGGGAAGTACTCGTTGTAACATTGCGACTGTTGGCATTCATCCCGTACGGGCCAAAACGTGGAATGGTGTCTGTTGACAACAGGCAGATCTTCCAGTAGGCTTATTTGAGCGTGTTATTTGCTATTGCAGGGGCAGTAGTTAAGTGGTATTTTCACAATTTCGCGGACTTTCAGCCAAAAAGAAATGAGCACGCAATCGGTACGTTGCTGAAAATACCGCAGTTGAATGCCATTTAAACACGCCTCGTTGACATTTCATAAATAGGTGACCGCTTGTAGAGTTACAAAATTGTTACTAATTAATAAATCTCGTTAGCGACAAAATGTTGTGACTACTCCAGTGTAATGGAAACAATAAGCATTATATATGCGTTTAGTGACGCCGTTCCCCTCCGTTTTTTGAGCATTAATGCTACCGAATGGGGACATACTGCATAAATACTACATACTGCATAAACGTACCTCAGTTATAACATTGCCCCATTGCGTCCACAGTTTTCTGTGAGAGCGCCAGATATTCGTTCCAGTCTCTATGCGCTCTAGGTGCTTGCATAACGATTTCGAGAAAAGCACACTTAAAAGAGTGGACACTCACTTGTGAAAACCGAGGCGCTTTGTGGGTGCACCGGAGCCCTACGTGATGTTCTGGCAACCGTAGCAAGCACATCATATGGCGTGATTCGTTCGGTGAAATGGGGCAGTGGTCACCGCGAACAGTTCCAAGTACTCCTAACCACGATGTGGCACGCCGACTTCGAAAACGACATCGACCTCTTTGTTTTTCGCCTTGAATGACTGCACCACTCGGTCATGGCATTCTTCAGCAATGATATGTGCGTATGATGATGATTGTAATTCGTTGGTATTCTTTCCCAATATTTCAGCCCCTCATATGAACCCCCCATTTATAACAGAACAAGTATAATAAAGGTTATAAGATGATCCAGTAAATGAATTTATTACATTTTTTGGGGAAGAACTCAACGGAGACTGAATTAGCTTTTCCTACTTACATTTCTGTAGTGCCTCGTTCTTCTCTACGCCGGCCGCTGCTAAGCACGCGCAACACTTTCTCCTCGTGTTCCCCAGAAAACTTCTTTTATAACCAGTAGTTAAGATTGGGATGTAGATGAAGACTGAATGTCAAGATCCTATGTTTATTCGGTGAGGGTTTCTGCTGTCATACTATAGCTTGGTCTGGTATCGTCCGTGTTCCCAGCATACCGAAGCGGGTATGTGCAACATAAATTGGGAAAGCCCCACTACTCCCATACGGTCAACTAAAAATGAAGCAGCTCTCTATAATTAGCCTAGCGGGTATGTGGCAAGCAGCTCCTACCATAGCATTGCCTGTATAGTACAGCAAGCTGGTGGAAAAGAGAAGTGAGGGGGAGGGGAGAGGAAAACGCACAGCACAGCCGTGCATAGTATAGTAAGCGAGGGAGTGGGAAAGCGAATCGAGGGCGAAGAGGAGTCATGCGAGGGTTGTAAGTTGGTCCCTTTGCATCGAATTGGAGGAAGGTGTCCTAGTTTGATTGTCAGTCCATTGCTGTAGTGTCCTTGTTCCAAAGAAATAAATGCTGGGTGTCCACGGCAACGATACGCCTAAAATTCCAAATTTTGTTGCCTGTTGAGTAGACGTTCCATGAAATCGCAAGAACAGTTTTTTGAACTATAGTACCCTTAGGTTTGAAAAACAAGTAACCTCTTTTCTTTAGTATATTGGTGCTTCTGCGGCTTTAATCAGAATTGAATGTGTTGTTGTCATGCGCTTGGCTCAAAAACAATATTATTTATTTATTTATTTATTTATTTATTTATTTATTTATTTATTTATTTATTTATTTATTTAAAGCATACCACGGTCGAAGGATCAAGCAAGTGGGCAGAAAAGAGATTTATTGACAAAATAGGTTCGATAAGAAAACGTAAGAAATAAGAACACAGTGAGGCATTAGAACATACTATAACAAATCTAGTAAAGTGACAGCATGATAATGCAAACCGTAACTAGGGAAATATATGCAATGTGACAGTCGCATTAGCCTGTTTTGTATGCTTATGAGCAGAAAGATTCGTAGTTATCAATGTCAGGATTATCATTGTTACACAATGCTTCAAGAGGTAACGTGCTCCATTCAATGATGCTCCGAGGAAAGAAAGAGTTCATGAAAAACTTAGTACGTGCGAAGTGAGGTTCAAGAGTATAAGCAGGTGTATGTCTTGTGGGTCTTGATATTCAATGTCCTAGGTAGGTTTCCGTACTAATGTTAAATTTATGAGAATAAGGTGAGTGTAGAAATTTTAGGCTCGCAACTGCTCTGTGGTATTGTAAAGTAGGGACGTTATAATGGCCATGAGCGTTGTTGATGAGTCATTTCTGTGGTGCGCATTAAAGACAAAACGAATCGCTTTCCGTTGCACCATCTTAGGTTTCTAATTATCGTTCTTTAAAATGTCGGTCTCAAATGACACTAGCATAATCTGGCTTTGGTCTTATAAAAACATTGTAGGCGAACAGTTCGATTTCTCAGGGTGCTGTTTTAGATTGTGCCTCAAGAAACCGAGCTTGTTGGAAGGAGATGAGCATGTTTTATTTATGTCACTTGACCATGTTAGGCGGTTGTAATTGAGACGCTTATTGCCACGCCCACTTCTTGTTTTATTTCGATGTATTCGGGTTTGACCAGCAAGGACGGTTATCAACGCTCGACGCTGTCCGCGAAGCAGTGCTCGAGAACCTTCGCGATTGTAGTAGGTCGTTTTAATAAGATTGCGCGCCGCACGCGAATGTTCCAGCTTTGTCGAGAGATACCGCGGCCACCAGCGACATCGCTGGAAAGTTCGATAGTGCCTGTATAAAAGCCGACGCGCTTGACCGCTTCTTAGTTGATCGACGGTCGACGCTCTGTTCGCCGCTATCAGTGCATTGCTGTAGTTTGTCTTTCAGTTTCCCAGCCACAAGTTCGGCCAAATAAAGAGTTTCATCTCTGACGTGCTGACTGCTGCCTTCGACGACGTCACGACCACGTGAGGATATTCGTCAACCTCAGTTAAAGGAAAATTGTTGAGAGAATACATATGATTTACGGGGTTTTCTTATTGGTAATAAGCAAGAAAAATGATTTGTCACTGTTTAATTTCCTAGACCAGTCCTCACACCACTTATAAATGGCATATAGGTTGGATTGCAGGCATTTCTGGTCATTAGAGGTAGTAGCACTTTTAAAAAGTATGAAGTCATCTGAAAGAAGTCTTATATGTACTTTTGATGTATTTCTTGACTTAACAATGTCATTTATGTACACTAAAAAGAGAACAGGTCCCAAAACACTTCCTCGGAAGACTACTGATGATACTGGCAGAACGCCAGGTATGCTGTCATTTACTATAATAGTAGATCACTTGCCATCTCTGGACACGAACTATGCGTCGAGGCCGGAATACCTTGCCGCAGATAAGCTTACCTTGAAAAAAGTCACAGTTTCGCCGCAAGGGCGAAGCGATGAATGCGATAGCAAGGAACTAATGCTATACGAAGTGAGGCACTCCAATGGATACTCTCAGTTTGAACAGCGCTTCTGTTGCAAAGGCGGCCGAAGCAGCGAAGGAAACTAGCGTGCTTCAAGTGTCGAGCTGTGACACTTGATAGTTCGCGCTCATCTTCTGTTTGTTCGTTTAGCGGCGTCCCTTGAGCTCGAGTGACATTCGTACGCGCCGTAACATGAGCGCGGACATCACGGTGAAAGCTTGAAACATTCCTCTACCCCTCACCACGAGAAAACCGCGCGAGCAGACAGCGGAAGGGCAAGCTTCTCCCATGCGCAAATATAAGAAGCGAGCGAGCGAGCCGACGACTTTTAAATGCGCCCGTCGGGCTCCTAGCGCCATCTCGCTGGTAATGAAGAAACGCTTATTATCGCCTGCTGTCTCCGAGTCCGTCCAGCGCTAAAGGGTGTGTATATAACGCTCGCCGTTAGCTACTTGGAGGATCTGCGTTTCGTGGCGTAGTGGATACCGCCACTCGCTGCGGAGCAAGAGGTCCCTGGTTCGATTCTGCGCTTCGGAAGCCTTTTTCTGAATTATTTTTCTTTTGGGCTTTTATATATATATATACATACTTATACATATACGGTGCATGACGGCGGCGACGGCGACGGCAAAATCCAGCCGAGACTGTCCATATAATTGCTATCGCAATAAAGAGTGAGTAACAAAGACTTGTTTATCAAACCACTCTCTTATTCTCAACTTGAGGGCAATAGTTTATGCGGATAATTTGTATACTCAAAGTGCATGGTATACCTATTTCTAGAAATATATAGAATTTTACCAACTTTTAGACATTCATAATCTAATTTTGGCCGCAATTCAAAACTGAACGAGCCGTGGGCGCAGAAAAGGCGGCCGCTCTTTTACGCCTTCCCGGGACAAGGAAGTGACGACACTTGAATGAAGGAACGTTGCAGCACAATATGGTCAGGAAAAAAAAGAAACGGCATGTCGTCGGCAGTAAACAAATCATTTCGCTTACACTTTGCGTGTGGTTCGTGGTGCTTGTCTCCTTGTCAAAGTATAATTAGGCGCAAAACAGTCTTTCGCATGCCGCACTGTCTGCAGGGATCGCCACACTGGCTGCCCTTGGTCTTTACAGTGGAAGGAAATGTAACGATAAGTGTTGGAGTTCAGCGTTCCAAAACCACAATATGATTATGATGAGGGACGCTGTGGTGGTGGTATCTGGAAATTTCGACCACGTGGGGTACTTTAACGTGCACCTAAATCTAAGTGCACAGACCTCGAGCATTTTGGCCTCCATCGAAAATACGGCCGCCGCAGCTGGGATTCAATCCCGCGGCCTTCGGGTCAGCAGTCCAGCAATAACTACTATAGGCGATGCGCAAAGCGCCGACGACGCCATCTGCCGCCCTGGCTCGGAAGAGCTCGCGGGGTCCGGCGAGCAGTGTTCCCGCGAGCGTCTATACGCGAGTGCACGGATGGATGTGTTTTTCATCGTGATTTAACGATTCTGGCAGGCCTTAGCGATGTCGAAAAATACCTGCTGCGTTGTCGGCTGCTCAAACACGCACAAAAAATCGACAGGAACGCACATCTACAGGTTTCCGGTGCTATTTCATGAGCGAAAGCGACGGCGGCGGTGCATTGCGGCTGTACGACGTAAAAGCTAAGCAATCGCGCTTTGTTTACGGCAGTGTTAGAACGATTACCGTGTTCTTATTTCTTCTTTTTTGTCGCTGCGTTTTCAGCGAACGCTACTACGTGTACACTTGGTCGCCTCGCCTGCATTGTAGACACTACAATTCACATGAGGTTGTTATTACTGATAAGACGCGATACCTTGGCTCACTTGAAAAACGAATGGCGCGAAGCGCAATGCAGGAGAATGTAGGGCAGGTGACGGCTCTTTTAAAGAAGCGCCGTGGAATCACACGTGTGCTGTACGAAATCGGCTGCATTCTACCTATTGATGGCACTGGAATGCGATCATCGGTGCAGAATGTTCGCTGTGCGCTTCTGCACCGATGATGACAAGCTTATCGTTTATTTTTTCACAAATTTATCGTGCTGGTTTCAAAGTTTTACCAACGCTGACGCTTCACGTGGCTGACCCTGTGAAATCTATATGCCTGTGCGACAGCGCTCCCTCAAAATCTGCTATATCAGCACATGGCACGTAAACGAAGCTACTGTGTCGAGAAAAAACATTGGTTCACGCGTCAACGCATGCAGGCGTTAGTGATCGGGACGTTATAAAGAAAGCGGTGTACTTACGATGAGCTCCACTTCGTAGGAGAAGCTTGTTGTCGATTGTCTGTGACAAACACTTGTCGCGTATGGGGACATTGTCGTCCCACACAGCTGTGACATCGGACACATGTCCACTATTATAAAGTGCGGCTCCTTTGCGCACACTGTTGCCGCAAAATTAATTATCTGGGAGGCGCACAACCGGCGAATCGCACGCGCGCAAATGAGGCGTCTGCTACGCGACCCGCGAGCGGTTCCAACGGCCGCCGCTACGCGGCTTTCAGTGGCGCCCCTATAGGCGCTGCGCATCGCGGATACCACCGAGGCGGGTTGGAAGGAAATGTGGAAATGGCGGTTTCTCTTGCATAAAAACCGCGAGAAAGAGATAGACACCTAATGCCACAAGCAAAGATAACGCAGTCCACTGGTCCCAGTTAGACTACTTGCAGCTCTCAGAGACGAGCATAAAGTTATAACGGTATTTAAAGGAAGGGTTTCCCACAGGGCCCGTGTATTATACCCTCCGTACTCCAGGGCGCCGCCGTTAGCCCCCATTGAAGTACAGTGTGAAAGTTGCCAGCTCCTGACACGCTTGCTAGACTTGGCTAAGGTATTCAGTGATAACTGTTCTACCTAATCCTGCAAGCTATGTGCAGCTGTGTTTTGCTGTGTACATTCGTGTTGGTCCGTGCAGCTGGCTCAGCGTCAAGTGCTGTGTTGAAGTTTTCAACGGTTTGTACAAAGTTATCTGCAGCCTTTGATCTTAGCCAAAAGGCTGAGAAGCCGCGCACTACCGAATATATAGAGCTCATAATGCTTCTCTGTTCATCATTACAGATGTCACTCAACGAAGTCAGAGCGCAAAGCATAGAGCACGCGGCGGTAGCGCGGAGCCTCGACTCGCAAGGACAATACATTTTGCAGGCATTTCTACTCGGTAAAGGCAGCATATGAGCCAGAAGAATGTGGGGGGTGCTCGAACAGGGAATACGCCACTGCCGTGAAGCGCAAGACGGGGCGAGATGGTTGGTACTCAATAAAACTTGGCCTGTTCTTGTTGAATCACCTACGCCATTTTTCTCACGCAAAAGAAGGAAGTAAAAAAAATCGTAAGAAAGATACGAAGGGCAAAGTGCACAGGGCGAGCGCTAAACGTCGACTGATTTTATGAAGGTACTTGGAAGCGCAATGCACACAAAACAGAGAAGAAGAACTAGACAAGACGAGCGCTCACTTCAAACTAAAGTTTATTTACAGAAAGCGGCCAGGTTTTATCGCACACCAAAAGGCAACAGCAACATGGAAACGCATGCGCGCAACACCAAAGTAAAAACTGATGAACAACTATCATCTCGAAGATAAAAACCATAAAACAACAAGCTACCTTTTTCGCATGAGAGTCACATAACTAAGGTGACACAACTGTGGTGAAAAGATTTGCAGTAGCTTAGCTCGGCTATGCAGGATATGCGTAGCGTTAGCAAAGGTTCAGCTTATTATTTTTAGCTTTCCAGGTTGTCTAGGATTATTAGCCTTCTGTTCATTCTTCGTACGCTGAAACGCTAATTGCCAGGCAACTACTTCGGGATCCGATGGGATAACCTTCTCGGCTCTTCTGCGCCGTCGAGCAGCATTTGCGCCCTCCTCCTCCATAGCGTTACCCACCTGCAAATGCCAGTCAGAGGCGCTATCAAGCGGCCCCAGTGCAGTGTCAGACGGCGACTGCACAGCGAAGGCGAACAGCTGCGCGCGCCCCGGCGCCACTGTGTGTATGGCTACGACGTCACTCCTTTCCAATGCGGCGCAGACCAGCAGCGGCGGTGGCGGAGTCTGCGCGCGCGCCGGCGCCAGCCTGTCTGCCGCGCCTACGACGCCACTCCTCCCGAACGCGCAGACCAGCAGCGTCAAGCCGCTCGCGGCGGTGTCGGCGAGCACGTGAGATGCCAGCTCCGGTGAGCCAGCTGTGTAACAACACTGATCCTCGCGCATGCGCAGCACCATGGAGGAAGGAAAACTCAGGAGAGGCCTATCGTATCCCAATGCATTGCGAAAAGTGTGGCGGAAGTGACGTCAGATTTATGGGGCAAACAAACCGGTATGGGGCAAACAAAAACAGCAGACGCCCCGCGGCGTGCTCTCCGCGGTGGTTCGCTTCTGCTCAGATTTGTAGTCCCGGCGTAAACTTAGCGCGTATTGTGCGGTTTGCACGTAGTAAAACGTTGCAAGCAGACGTTTACCAGGCTGTTCGTGCGTGGCAGGCCCGAGCGAGCGTTTTTGTGCAACAGTACAGAAAGTACCGGTACGTGCCGTAATCAAAAACATTCAGCCCCTGCATCATTGTATTCGAACTCACCTAGCAGTGACTTACGCGTTCTACTGGGCGTTAGATCTCCCTTTTCCGTTCTCGTAGCCCGATTGCCCGATTAGCGGTTGCGGCGCAACGCCAACCTATAGTTGACGTAAGTTCACGTCGAAAAGAGGGCACCGCTGAATTGTATAGGCGATCGTGCACCTAAAGTTTGTAATTCCAGTGCGCACACAACACAAGCACGCAGCGAGCGCACACCGAACAATACATACATCACGTAGTCCGATAATAACAACAAAAGTTTATTGCCCTTTCGTTGAACGACACAGCCTCTAAAACGTACGATGCCTTCAGCGCATGTTATGTACGGCGCGTCAGACGCCAAAAACAAAAGTTCACATGAGTTCTGAGTTGACAGAATGAGTAACAAGCAACAGAGCGCACATCCGAGAGCTTCGCACGCAAATACCATGCCTTAGTGATCAGCAATGAAGCGAACGTATACGTACGCATGAAAAGTGACACCAGGTACTGTCCGCGTGCACGCGATTTGCACCGGGTATACGCAACAGCTGGGCATTGCGTAGCTTTCCTAAAGAACACACACAAAGAGCAGCATGCGTGAATCGACTAGACCGCTCGCACGGCGAAAAACAAACAAACACAAACAAAAAGGCTGCAAAGTTTCGCGATGCGCGCATGCGCTTGCAAACATCGAGACGGAAGTCGCGAAATGTTTCGCTGCGCCTTCGCTAGGAGGCAATGCGGGTGTTTGCGATGTGGAGGCTTCACGAATGTGACGTCAGGGCCTCTCCTTAGTTTTTCCTTCCTCCATGGGCAGCACGGCTCATGACGCTCCACGCGAAATCGGCTCCGGCTAGGCAAGTGTAGCTAACACTACAAAAACCCAGATCAGGCTATAGTCCCTCAGGACATCATTAAAGTTCTGCCTGCCCGCCTGCCTGCCTCCCTGCCAAGCGTTCGCGTGGCTGCCGCTGATCTAGTTCCAGTGCAAAAGATATATCGATATAAGCCACTCCACTATTTAGCAGGTTAATAGACGGCTGGCTGACGCACGCACGAGCATTTCTGTGGATATGGAAAGCTTCAATTATTAAAGACGATAGTCTTTCTTGGGGAACTTAAACGCAGAAATTTTGGTCTCTCTTTGTGTTCGTCGGCACGTCACCCGATTCAACCACCCGGCCAAAGTTGAACCACTTGCTTACCGCCCACCCATCTTGAACTGGTACGGCTGTTCATACTTGTGAACGTTGTCGATCAAAAAGTAAGTATTGCGCATATCTGAGGCGCAACATCATTAGGTAAGTATTAGGAGGTGTGTTCCTTTAATAGAAAATACATAGATACGCAATTTTAAAGACCCTAGTTTCTTAAGCTGCGCTGAAAATTCGACTGCACTGAAACTTGTCTTCCTCCGTGCCCTCTGCACAAGCTCATGTTATGTTTCGGTTTCGGTTCAGTATTGCATTGTACAAATGACAGGGGGCGCCGCTCTGGCATTCCTGTTAAAGTCCCTTCAGGACTTTAATTCCTGTTTTACTCAGGCGACGTGTAAATAAGAGAGTTTGTGGAGAGTACTCGTTGAGTGCGGACGTTTCTTCTCCTTCGGCGCATCGCGCCAAACAGCGTGTTCGGGCTGGCCGGCGTCCCCATCGGTCGCGTTGGTCACCGCCGGTCTTCGCCTGCCGCTGCGCCGGGACTACCAGCCCGCAACACAGCACTCATGTTTCCCGACGTATTGCCAGATGGCGTCCATATCTCACGCAGCGCCTCTTCTATCGTCTTTAGACGACATTTGCAGCGAAGCACGCAGATACGCGGCCAATTTTTCTCTCGTTATCTTGTTTCGGTGCCGGAAGAGACAGTGGTTTTGTGTTTGGCATTGCACCCGCATTGTCGACAGGGACGCGCGAGGCGGTTCTGATTTTATTTCAGAAACATTGATGCCACAGAAAGGAGACGTTTTAATCGCATGCGTGCAGCGACTACGTCATGAGCAAATAATCAAATAAAAGAGCTAGACTCACAATAAAGAGATATATAGATGTGCCGCTAACACACCCCGTGGCCTTCATAATATGTAAGCTTCCAGCAGCACTATTCCCAAGGTATCCGCACTTCTAAGCAGGATTTGAATCTCGCGAAGCCCTGGTTCACATTAGCAAGCAGCGCAATGCACGGGTAAGTGCGCATTACCTTTATTTTTCAAATGTAATTGATGTTCCCGAGCACAGCCGTTATTGCATCACTGTCTGACATGCGGCCCGTCACGGTGGTCTAGTGCATAGAGTTTTCTACGATTACCTAGATGGAAATATGGCGCTGCTATCATTCAGCTACCATGGGAATGATGGGTAGTACACGGATTTGCCTAACATTCGTGCTTGCGGCTTCGACCGCACTTGTGGCTTTGTTTATTGTCGTGTTTTGGCGTTTGGTTCGCATAAAAGGATGAATTGTTGTGAACTTCGTGAGCCGATTTGAATTGGTGAGCCTAAAAAGGTTAAGGTGATGAAGTGGAACTGCCGAACATTTACTGAACTTCGTCTTGCCACAAAGTTGCTGCAGGCCACACGGAGCCAAATGGAGCCGAAAGAACGAAGTTTAGACAAATCTATGTACTAACCATCATTCCCATGCTGGCTGAAGCGCCATGCATTGCGGCTCCCTTGGACACTAGCGCCAGAGTTCCTTCTACTAAATATTCCTGGAAACTCTATGGTCATAGAGTTAATATACTGACTCTAGAGGAAAAGCTGGGTCGCGCGACCGCTAACCACAAGAACGCTGACATCTTGGAACGTTGTCATTCTTGCCATCACATATCAATCCTAAAGATGCCTTTGCACAATTAAAAACGCGCGGATATTGTTTTTTGTTTATTTTGAACACTTTTTATGAAAGAATACGACGGCTATTGATGCAATTTACTGTGCGCGGAAAGGAGCGTTTGCAGGCGGGTTTACTAGATGGCGCCACCATATCAACAACAACACAAACAACACTCGAGAGTGCACTCGCGGCCGATTGCGCCGGTTTCTGCGTCGTGTTAACGCCCCTGAAACTTCGTTTACGTCGTGTATCTCGTAGCTGTCATAGTGTCCCATTGTGTGCGTTTTCTGTTGCCACGTACCACTCGGCTTCATGTGACAGCCCTTCTTTCTTTCAAGCTGAAACCTCATTGCAAACCAGGACGGACGGCAAAGAAGAGATGAGACATGCAATATGTATCTAGGCGCAACCTAAGTTTTTTTAGTCTTTTTAACGGCGATAAAATTTCGTGTGCCGTGTATCTTTAGTTTTGATTGAAGCTTTCAGGTGACGTCTCACTCACATTCGCCGCTGCATGCTGCAATCTATTGTTCTGCTTTATATATGGCACTCTGCGCTGAAGTACGACAGCAATGAGTTGAAAAAGAACGTGGATACAGGTGTCTTGTCATTGCAAGTCGAAGCACCGCGCAACTGCGGCCTGCGCGCTTTGCTTCGAGCTGCGAATCTGTCAAGTGACCCTTGTGCCAGCGAACGGAGAAACTTTATTCGTTATGCATTTCTGGTAGAGCGTGCCTAGTAAAACCATGCACAAACAGGTGGAAATGTTAACTATTATCAGTCGGGCCAGCTGCACAGACAACGCTACACTAACACACGGCTTCACGCATCAAAACACAGCTGATGTTCCCTGAACAGCGCATAGCTGGCTTAGGTTGTTAGATTAAAACTGATTACTGCCGTCAAATGTAGCGAGAGTCTCAGGGTCTGGCAGCGTTCATTTTGTTCCATCATGGCGGAACCCATGCGGTTATGGGTTTCAATGCATGGGCCCTATGGGGAGCTTTTCCTCTAGAGTCAGTGTATTAACCCTATGTCTCTGGTGTAGTGGTTAGCTTGCGCGACTGCTGACCCGAAGATCGCGCGATTGAATCGCGGACACGGCGGCCGCATTTTCGATGGATACGAAAACGCTTGAGGCCCATGCATTTAGATTAGGTGCATGTTAAATAACCCCAGGTCGTAAAATTTTCCGAAGCCTTCCTAAATAAAGTTTATTCATCCATCCATCCATTCCATTACGGCGTCTCTCATAATCATATCTTGGTTTTGGGACGTTAAATCCCAACTATTATTATTCGTCTGACATGTGTAGGTTTTCCCACGTGATAGTGGTATGGCAGACACAACGCCGATTGTGCACTTTACGTATTGCCTGGAATGTCGAAACCTTTTGAAATGCATGCTTTTCTTCTGCTTGACACTCGCGTGCACACTCACTGTAATAGCAGCACAATGGGAAATCTACATCCGAAAGAGAAGTGCACAGGCCACTACACCGGCTCCGTGTACTTCTCGGCCTTGTGTTCCTTGCTGCGCTGTTCTTAGCGTGTATATATTACGTTGGGCCAAACACTCTCGTTTGTTCAAGAGATTCGTACTAGTGTACTATTCAGTTAGTGACATATTTTAGCCGCGAAACAGCACATACACAAAGCAAAGAAACACACAACGACAGCACGGGCGGCACTTCCAACAGAATTAGACTGAGCGCAAACCCAGAAATAAATATACAACATACACATACGCAGTCTCAACACAACCTTAGGCTATCCAGCTATCGAACAATCTTCTGATGGAAGCATATTACACAAGAAAGAAAGGAGAAAGGTGTATCAGTGATACGTCGGTGACGTTGTATGGGTCAGAAAAGAGATTTTTCGATAGCCATGTTTTACACCAGTTGTTAATGCGATCCAGGTCACTCTGGAGGGATTGGTGATCATCAGCACTTTTTTTGGAACGATAAACATTGCAGTCGTCAGCAAATATACATGTACAAGATGATATGTTATTTGGCAGGTCATTAATGTAGATTAAGAATAGTAAAGGACGCTACCTTGCAGCACGCCGGATGTGACATCGGAAGGAGGAGAGGAGTAATTATTGACAACGGTGAACTGTTGGCGGTTAGAAAAAAAATTACGGACCCATGACAAGGTTGGCGAATCTAATTTAAGCGCAGAAAGTTTTGATATTAGTCGGCAATGTGCTACGCGATCGAATGCTTTAGAAAATCTAGGAAGATGCAATCTATTTGTAAGTTATTGTTCATGTTGTAATGAAGGTCAGTAGTGAATTCAAATAACTGTGACTCACAGGAGAAGCCTTTTCGAAATCCATGCTGATTTGGGAAGAAGAAATGATTTTATTCTAGGTGATTGTAGATATGCGATGCGATAATGTGTTTGAGCATCTTGCAGCAAATGCATGTTAGTGAGACGGGGCGATAATTTTCGTGCGAATGTTTATTACCACTTTTGAAAACGGGTACTACCTATCCTATTTTCCAATCAGTGGGCAGTTCGCTTGTTGATAATGACTGTTTGTAAATGTGAAGTAAGATGACGCTGGAAACTGAAATGGTATTTTTTAGTATTTTTGAATTTATTTCGTCGACACTGGAGGACGAGGACACTTTAAGGTTATTGGTCAGATGTACAATGCCATTAAGTGTCATGTCAACAGGTGCCATGTAGTGGTAATCAAAATCATGAACGTAAGGGATGCTAGAATGATCTTCTTTGCTAAAGACAGATGTAAAAAACGTGTTTATTGCAATGGGAATGTCAGCATCCGAATATGGGGTGTTAGAAGCATTGTGTATAGAAATATCGTTACTCAAGCTACGTTGACCTATCGTTTTCCAGAATTTACTTGGATTATTTTTTAGTAGTGCGGGAAGGTCTTCTGAAAAACACTTATCTTTGGCTTCACAAAGTGCAGAACAGTATGATTTCAGGCAGTTTTTAACACTGGAATACATTGCCGCGACTCTGAATGGTCGCCTAAGTCTGATTAGTGTGAAGTGTTGAAAAAGCACCCGCGACAAATCACGGGAGAAATTATATAAGCGCATTCTATTGCAAGGGCCGCAATCATGTGTATCTGCGCCCTTTTCTTTGCCTTATCTGCACTTCAAATGTCATTCCTAATTACGTAAATCGTTTAGGGACCTTTGTTTCGTGGCGTGGAGATGGTGCTGTCTACTCTTGGTGTGACGCTTGGGTGCTTTTGTGTGCTTGCGCAAGACTAAATATTTAAGAGAGCGATTCGTTGGGCAAGTTGGTGATCCATAATGTTACTAACTGTGCAAAAAAGGAAGAGGGACCAGGAAGAAACACAGACAAGAGCTTCAGCGCTTGTCTGTATTTCTTCCTGGTCCCTCGTTCTTTTTTTGCGCTGTTAGTAACACTAAATATTTGACGCAAATTGCCAATAAAAATCAGTTAGAAAAATCAGTCCTTTCCTTTGCCCGGCTTAGCAGTTTCTTCCTTTCCTGTGATGCGCTATACCCTCGAGTCGCAGCGCTCCCGCTCCCTATTATGCCAATGTGTCGGGCTGACTTTGCGCCCCCCTCTCTTAGGTGAACGAGGGGGGAGCGGCCGCCCCCCCTGCCCCCCCCCCCCGTGCGCTAACCTATGATCATAACCACTAGACCACCGCGGCGGGTGAAGTAAACGCACAGCTCGCGCGCTTGTGTACGCGGGCTGTGCTTACTATAAGCGCCGAAAGCTACTGTTTAATTACAGCGCAGACCGGGTGAAAGGCAGAGCACGAAACAAATACACAAGTATTTTTGTGTTGTGGTTTTCTTTCGTGTTCCTCCCCGGTGAGCGCTGCCACACGTTATAATTATCAAACTAGCCCGCCAGTATACTTTAAGTAGGTGTAACTTCAAATTAATGTCACGCGACATGAATCAGGTTTAGCATTAAAGCTTCATCGCAGTTAATGAAACTGTACGAAAGAAGGGAATGAATCAAGGGCTCGTTCTCTTTGTGTGACAGCTGTGTCACGTAAACTGTAAGCGAAGGCTACGAAGCACTACGATTCAAAAGACGCGCCCTCAGCCCCTATCCCGAACTCATGTGGATATGGTGGCGCCATCTAGCAAGGACGCCTACAAACACTCCTCACTGCGCACTGCAAATTGTGCAGAGAGCCATCGGATCGTTCGAACAAATGTTTTAGATAAACATCGCGCACTGTTCACGCGTTTCTAATTCATGCACATAGTGATTTAGATTTATATTGCTGATATTGTTAGGGATGAAAAAATCCGTAAACAGGGGGTATGTGCTCCAGACGACGTTTCGACAAGTAGACTTGTCTTCTTCAAGACTGGAACTGATTTCCCAGTATATTAACACTATGCTGATTTCCTTAGCGTCCATATGCTTCGTACCCTCTCCTCCAATCCAAACAAAGGAGAAGGAGAGGTCAACTGTGAAAGCGGGGGCTTGGGAGAGGCCGCCGTGACGAATTCCGAGCCCGACCCGGCCGCGTGTTTGTAATATCCAGAGCGCTCAACGCATGGCAACGGCAGCGGCGCGCTATTGGCTGCGCGCACACAGGGACGCCGCCGCGGACTTCCGCCTTGCAACGGCGGCCACGACGCGACGACGAACTCTCCTTCTCAGGGTGCCTTTTGCGGGAATTTTAAACGGTGAGCGCGGCCGCCGGGCCCGTGGAATTTTCGTCCACGCCCGCCTGTGCTTGTGAACTGCTATTGCTCTTGCGTTGACAGAAGACCCCGTCGTCGCCGTAGGGTTCGACTGTGCTTTGCGCATTTTGTTTTGTTATAACGGTGAACACGTTCGCCCATGAACATTTGTGTTGTCGCCACTGTCTTTTGTGCCTTGGCGCTGCCGCAAGACGCGATCGGCCGTTGTGTTCTACTGTGCGTTTCTTTTACAGCGAAAGCTGTTATGAGATCATTTCACCGGCCGTTTTTGGCGCCGTAGTTGTCCGCCGCCGCCGCCGCCAGTGTCCGTAACCAGTATCGCTCGAAATAAGAAAAAAAACGAAATAAGAAAAAAATTCCAGGATGGAACGGGGTTCGAACCTGGGCCCTCTGCGTGGGAGCCCAGTATTCAACCTCTGAGCCATGCCGGTGCTTGAAACTGCTTTGCAAAAAGGTCCTATACAGGCTTCATGTCAGGAAGGAACCACATTAGCATATGCAATATAGCGTGGTAGAAGAGTAAAATAAGCACCAAGCGTCGCACAACGCGAATTTTGTAACCAGGCGTCACACAATGCGAATTGCGCAACGAGTAGGTTGTTGAATGCTTCCAACCCATTACGAAGGGCTCTGCCATCATTCTTCGTCGTCATCAGGCACAGCATCAACAAAGTGCGCATAATGCCTTACATGCGTTTAGCAGGTACTACGGCTCTCCGTAGAATGACGAAAAATGGCACAGTGCCTGCTGCCCTACTTCTCAAAAATTACAATGATATATAGCGTAGTGGGTTCCTCGCAAGTGCACTTGTATTGGTTGCCAAGGAAGCCCATAAGCGCATGATCCATTTCCTCGGGGTCTCCGTAAAATTACAATGATTTAGAGCGTAGTGGGATCCTCGCAAGCGCACTTGTATTGGTTGCAAAGGAAGCCCATAAGCGCAGGATCCATTTCCTCGGGGTCTTAGTAAAGTTGTTCGCCCCCCCTCTCTCTCTCCCACGTCAACGTATGTTATACAGCATGACGGGAGAGGGAAATAGCGACCGGGCGTCACCCAATGCAAATTACATAGCTGGTGGGCCGTTTAAAGCTTCCAACCCATTACAAAGGGCTGAGCCATAATTCTTCATCGTCATCAGTCGTCACGTCACCAAAGTGCACATAATGCCTAACAGACGTGTAGCTGGTGCCTCGCTTTTCCGCAGAATGACGAATAATGGCTTAGTAGGTGCTTCCCAACTTCACAAAAATTGTGATTTATGGCGTAGTGGGTACCTTTCTAGTGTACTTGTATTGTAGCCCCAAGAGAGCTTACAACGGGCTCTAGAAACGCCACTCTTCCAGCTTTCGCTGTGACTGTGCTGCGGTTTCAGCGCAGGCCTGGCGTTTTTTTTTTCTTTTTTTAACAGTGAACACGCTCGCCCTTGAATATCTGTGCTGTCTGCTGTGTCTTTTGAGCCCTCGCGTTGTCGCAAGACATAATCGTTCTTGTGTTGGACTGATTGCTTTTATTATACTTTAACGCTGAACACGCTTTCACGTGAATATATGTGTTGTTGTCGCCAGTGTTTTTTGTGATCTCGCGTTGTCGCAAGACGGGATCGCCGTGTGGTCGAGTGTCCGTTGTGTTTTTTATTATTATTATTTTTTTTTTCGCGGCTGTTCTCGCCAACGCATTTCGCAGCCCTGCAACGCCAGTGTTGTACGGCTATGACTACGGAAAACAGCGCATGTGAGACGTCGGCGCGCCGCGCGACTGAATGCGTTATAGACAATGACAGGTCATCGCCTGACGTTGACGTGCTTCGGGCGAACATCACTGATGAAGAAGACGCCTGCAGCTGGGTAGAAGATTACGACGTGAAGACAAACACTTCGTGGGTTGTAGACTTCGTGACGTCAACAGCAAGGTGTGAAAGGTAATACAAAGATCATGTTTCATAACTTCAAAAATAACTTGCGGCATCTTCTGTGCTGATTTAACTTCATGCTTTCGGGATAATGTCCAATGATGAGCTATGCCAATTAGGTCGTATTAGCTGTGCTCGTTCTACTGCCCTAATTGGATTTTGTGTGCCTTTCTTTTTTTAGGAAATTTGCAATGTCAATCTGGCGTCCCAATCTCTGGCCGATGCAACCTTGGGTTCTTGCTGGTTACGGTTTGTAATTTATCTAGTATACTTCTGTCAGGCCAGGTGCTGGTAATTCTTTCCAACTGAGCTTCAGTCAATCCTTCTAGGTGTTATGCATGCCCAGGTGCGTTAATCTCTTTATGATGGTGCTTCCGGGCAAGGCTAGGGCCTGCTTAAAAGCTTTCCTTACGGACATATTGATTTTGTCCTTTTCTGTCTTGTTCCATTTAAGCCTAACAATGCTACCCTCCTTCATCCCGTGATACTTGTTTGTGACTCTCCTGATCAGCCAATTGCCTCAGTGACCTTACCCTATTGGAAAAAGTCAAATGGTGGACATGGTGGAAACCACCATCCACCATTATAGTGGATTAATGTAGTGGGTGGATGGTGGACGGTGGTGGATGGTGGGTGGATAGTGGACGGTGGTGGACGGTGGTGGATGGTGGACAAGGTGGGTGGATAGTGGACAGTAATTTACGTGGGCAGATGGTGGACGGTAGCCTTGGTGGCTAAAAATTATGCTGTGTACAAGGTACGCGGCAGGTATGGAGATGGCGGGCATATTTGTCAATGAACTATTTCTCTTTCAATGCTATTTCAGTTATATTTCAAAACATATTTGTTACACAAGGCATAGAGGTTAACCACAGATTGGTAACACTCAGCTTTGGTTCCAAATGTGTTATCAGGCAAAACAGGCACAATAATACCATGTTTGCACTAAGCAAAAAACACACTGGCTCAGTGAATAAGTTTATTCCCTTTTCTACATTTCTTGGCGTTATGCTTACTCCTTTGCCTCGACGAGCAGCTTCTGCAGAAAACCCTTGTAGAAAACCCTCACCACGACATCACGGTAGTTCCTCGGTGGCTATAATTGAAGCGGCTACAAAGAGATACATTTCTCCAAGCAACCTGAAAAATATTTCAAAAGCATCATTAAAAATATAAATGATTTGTTTATAATCAATATATTCATGTGTCTTACACTGCTCCTTTCAATCAAATAAATAGTACTATAGTGAGTGCTTGTTGCAAGTATGGAATGTTGTTGGGCTAGTTGGTTCATAGATACAGCAGACACTTTTAAACTGGGCGAAGACAACACGTTAGAAGACAGAAATAAACAGACACACACGAAGCGCACGGTGTGTGTGTTCTCTGCGCTTCGCTCGTCTTCGCGCAGTTTATACGTGTCTGCTGAACTTATGACTAAGTGACTTTTGAATTAATACAGTACAATTGCACTACAAATCACTACAGCTGGTGAGGTACTACCAGCTGTTATATTATTTTTTTCGCGAGTTGCCGTAAGCGAAATAGTGCCGGCATTCCGTGCGAGGAAAATTACTTGCCCTCGCAACAGGTCGGCAGCGTTCACTTGATTGTAGCCCTTGAAATAAATCTTATTATAACCACAAGTGGGTCAGTTCTCGCGGCAGTTAACCTAACCCTCGCAAAATGAACACGGGATTCGCTAGCCCGCGTTGAGCAAGAGAAAAAAAAACACACCGAAACCACAGCCCAAACTTTCAAACGTTGCAGCGGCAAAAGAAATCCACATTGGACGATGCCGGCGGCCAGCCAACGGGGATACACAGCCGGCCAGTTGACGCTAGCGCCGCAGTGCCGAACCCCCGCCCCATTCCGCCTTCCCCGGAAGCCCACCTACCACATTATATCGTCCTTCAGGGGCGGATTCTGAACAAATTCCCGTTATTTCCGACGTAAAAACTTATGAGTGCACAAGGATGCTAGCATAATCAGTGTTGTTTATTGCATCGCCAAATGAAACGTATCGCGCCTTACCGATTCCCAGTCACAGCACAACCCGGTGGCAGTAGCAATAATTTTTTTAGTTTGCTTATTACAAGTGCTATGACGATTGTTAAATACCTGTGTAAGACGAGAGGCTGTCGAAAATTTGATCTATGTTTTCAGTTTTACGGCGGGTAGTGCGCCCGTCTCACATATTCAAGCACTTTGTAACAGTAGCGATTAAGCTGTTCACAAACGTCGGGCGGGAGCAGCTTCAACACAACTGCAAAGACATTCAGCACCACCGTATTCAATATCCCTTGGCAATACGCATACAGCAATAATAATGCATAACGTGCACAGAGTAGCACTCACAGCCACCTACCTTTCGCAAGAGAATCATGCTGGCAGCGTACACGTTGCGACGTCCGCCGGTCTTCAGGTGATGTAACGAGTAGGCGTTGGCTGACCACCCCGTTTGCAGGCATCCGTCGGTCTAGAGGCAATATGGTGAGTTCCCATGTGCACGAACTGTCACGTCGATTCTCCATGCCACAGCGCGCGTTGCGAGAAACTATTCCGCCACTCTTCATCGACGATGATCACCAACAAAGGAATCGTACTTGGGAAGCTGGCGCCTGCCGCTCACTTAGTGTGCCGTGTACCGCGCATCATACTGATTCAAGATGTTCCGCCTAAGTCAATGACCGCAACATAAACCACAAAGCACGGGCACGCACGAAAATCAACCGCATCAGCACAAACACAATCACCACGCCATGATCACGTTGGAAGCAGCGCGCCGCCATGACAGGAAAGAAAAATCTGGGAGGACGACAGCGGCGACGCCCAGTGGCCACGGCCTAAACGAATTTCACTTCCGACGATGGCGGACGTGACGTCACCGCCGCCATTGAGACTGCGCCTATGGCGAACACGGCCTCAGAGACCGGCAGTAGACATTAATCTCAGAGGCTAGGTTGTAAGCCGCTACCAGCGCAGCGAGGAGGAGGGAGCTGGGAAGCAGCTGCTCGGCTCAGATAATAACTGCTGGGGTTTGACGACGTCCCAAAAGCACGATATGATTTTGAGAGACGCCGTAGTGTGGGGGCTCCGGAAATTTCGACCACTTGGGGCTCTTTACGTGCGCCAAAATCTAAGTATACGGCTGTGCTTTGCACCTTGCCCCCGTCTAAATGAGGTTCTCGGCTCAAGCCGCAAATTGTTTTTGCAATACAGTACATTGTCAATCTGTTTACGCGAGGTGATTCGGTTGCAGCATGCATTTCACGGACCTTTTTCTCAACATTTACATCCGTAGCGCACATGATGTTGATGTTTACTTCCAGCCTTATCATAAATGTGAGCGAGCAGCAAATTCAGCGCGAATGTTAAAGCGCAACAGGCGTGGTCTCGGGTAGGTACATCCCACGGAAGTCCAAAAATTAACTGCTATCCAGTGATCACTAATTTTGCTTTTTCTTGGTGCTCGAATCAATATTCTCAGCCAAGAAAATCGTATTAAAATTTACGAATAATCAGGCAATACACTCTTGAGCATTTTTTCGCGATCAATAAAATAGGCACTGCAAACAAATGTAACATTGAAAACGAAAGCTCAAGGGGCTCGACCACTCACCACAAAAATATAGCTTTATTTTATGTCAGTCAATAAGAAATAAAAAAAAATGCATGCTCACAAGGGGTGCATTACAAATACAAAAGTTCGATATCCTGTCTATTGAGTCTCACATTGCTCCATTAGGCATTACCAACTCGCTCAAAATGCTGTTCATTTGCACTGCAATGATATTTCACATTATACTCATCATAGTTGCCACTGCTTTCGAGTATAATGACGGTGTTTGGTGCAGCTTCTCCAGCATGGTGCAGCATGGTACACCATCATTTTCCTCACCCACCATTCCCTCGCTGCTTTCCACCATTCGCGCCATAGTGGGCGCTGTCTCCTGCCCCTACCCAGTATTTTGCTGCTACTCTCCACCATCGTCCACCATCCTTTCCACCTTACCCAGCTAACGTACACCTTGCCACCCACCACTGTCCACTATAACACCATGATTTACAGCATACCCAGCATTATTTCCACCATATCCACCACCTTTTCCAGTATCCACCATGGTACTTTTTCCGATAGTCACGATTTTTAAAAGAGTATTGCTGTTAGTTCGCTTCGACTCATTGTTGAGTACAAGGAGCCTAACTTGTTCAATGATGGGGATGCCCCACACATTTTTCGTGCAAGTCTGTATCTCCTCGCACTCTCTCCTTGACGTATCTCTTGGGTCATCTGCTGTTAAGAATGTGTCTGTAAAGGAGTTCCTATTTCTCTAGTGAAAATTCAAGCCTTGTGCCTCTGAGGTAGACTTCCACTTCATTTACCACTTCCTGTAATTTCTGTTCTATTTACCCATCACTGCCTTGCGAGATCCATATGGCAACATCATCCGTGTATACGGAGCGATTGATTCCTTGGATGTCTTCACGTTTTTCTGACAATCTTGTCATAATGAGATTAAGAGCATGAGCGGTATCATGGAGCCCTGAGGTGTAACTAAACTGTCCATGCTGCTCACCTCAGACTCGAGTTCCCCCATGTTGAAGGTGACCTTGCTATTCGTTAGGAAGTATCGGATGTAATTGTATGATCTTTCTCCTAGGTTTAAGTTGGTGACCTAAGTGAGTATGACCAAATGTGCAGGTTTGTGGAATACATTCGTGAGATCCAACCATAATGTAGCTCTGGTTCACATTGCGTTCTGATTGGTCTGATTATTCTCCCATCCGATGGTGCCTACGCCATCAGATAGCAAAATAACTAGAACACGAGAACTTATGCGGCTGCGGCACTTTTCCGATTTTGTTTCGCCCAACCGCTTACGCCACGTATAAGGGGGGCCCAAGTGCAACTTAATACGACCTAATTGAGACGGCTCATCATCGGACACAATCCCCAAAACATGAAGTTAAATCACCACAGAAGACGCCGCAAGTTACTTTTGAAGTTATGAAACATCATTTTTGTATTACCTTTCACACCTTGCTGTTGACTTCACAAAGTCTACAACCCACGATGTGTTTGTCTTCAAGCCGTAATCTTCTACCCAGCTGCAGGCGTCTTGTTCATCAGTGATGTTCGCTCGAAGCACGTCAACGTCTGGCGATGACCTGTCATTGTTTTTAACGCATTCGATCGCGCGGCGCGCCGACGTCTCACATGCGCTGTTTTCTGTGGTCATAGCCGTACAACACCGGCGTTGCAGGGCTGCGAAATGCGTTGGCAAGAAGAGCCGCGAAAAAACATAAAAAAAAAACAACGCACACTTGAACCCACGGCGATCACCTCATGCGACAACTCGAGATCGCAAAAAACACTGGCGACAACGCATATATTCACGTGAAAGCGTGTTCAGCGTTAAAAAAATAAAATAAAAGCAATCAGCCCAACACAACAACGACTATGACTTGCGACAACGCGAAGGCTCAAAAGACACAGCAGACAGCACAGATATTCAGGGGCGAGCGTGTTCACGGTTAAAAAAAAAAAAGAAGAAACGCACAGCAGAACACAACGGCCGAGCGCGTCTTGCGGCAGCGCCAAGGGCACAAAAGACGGTGGCGACAACACAAATGTTCATGGGCGAACGTGTTCACTGTTATAACAAAACAAAATGCACAAAGCACAGTTGAACCCTACAGCGACGACGGCGTCTTCGGTCAACGCGAGAGCAGTAGCAGTTCACAAGCACAGGCGGCGACGAAAATTCCACGGGCCGGGAGGCCGCGTTCACATTTTAAAATTCCCGCAAAAGGCACCTCGAGAAGGAGAGTGCGTCGTCGCGTGGTGGCGGCCGTTGCTAGGCGGAAGTCCGCGGCCGCGTCCCTGTGCGCGCGCAGCCAATAGCGCGCCGCTCCCGTTGCCATGCGTTGAGCGCTCTGGATATTACGAGCACGCGACCCGGCCCGCGGGCCGACGTATTTTCTCCTCGGGCCCGGGCCGGGCTCGGGCCCTGCGCAAAGCCCGACTCAAGCCCCAAATATAGAGAATGAGCGGGAATTGTTTTCAAGCACGCACATAGCGCCTTTCCCGCGACCGCCCTTTACCGCTTTTCCTTTCCGTTCGCTACTTTAAACAAAAGGGAGCAGGTAAAGCACTGCCTCTGTTGCACTCCGACAAACAGAGAAGTATCACCACCTGAGCTAGTGACGGCGCCACGCGACTGTTCGCGTTAGATTTAAGTCCAAATCCCATATGAGTGAAAATGCACGCGACAGCGACGAGCCACCGATCGCCTTCGTGCAAGCTGACGCTTGCATGGGCATACCCCATACACGTGACGGCTTTGGCGAGCGTACTCTATCGTTGCTGGCATGAGGCCGTCTACATACTTGTAATTTGTAATCTGTGTAATACAGACTGTTCGTCGGGCCGGGCTCGGGCTCGGAAATACTGCCCGTGCACAACTCTCACAGCTATTACGTGCAAAAGACGTTTCGTTAGACGTTTCGCTGAATTATGGTTGTCAGAGGGAGCACCACTAAAGAATGGTAGGTTAGAAATTCCTTGAAGACGGGCTTAACTCTCATTGGTTTTCGTTGTGTATGTACCATATCCGATGGATTCAAAAACCCCTTAGAAACGTTTATAGCTGCTGCCGGGAGTGTATTGAACTTGTGAATAAGGTGAGACTATATTTTCTGTCTCTCGGGAACCGGAAGTGTCACCGAAGTGTCCAAAGTTTGAGACCGTCGAGGTTGTGACCTGCCACAATAAAAGGCTGTGCCACTGCTCTCGGTAATTTCTTCACCGTGTCCTGCGAAGAAATTACCGGAACTTAACGAAGAAATATCCGGACTGTAACGACTAACGTACCTACGTTAACATTTTTCGGTAACGAGAGGTGTTAGTTTACTCGTAACTTTTTATTCCAATTATCCCGGGAGCTCTACACAAAATTCCTTCGTCTCAACGCTTTCGCAGAGCTGGCCCCGACGTTCTCTCTCTTTTCAAAAAAAAAAAAAAAAAAAAAGCAGCGGCGGACTGCTGTGACCCGCCAGGCGTTCAAAATGTGAATACCATCCAACACGTTCTTCAAGCGCCTGTTTAGCTTAGGTGGAGATATTCATCAAACCTCATTCAGGGACTCTTTAATATTCATTAAAGGGGCCCTGTAGCCAATTTTCACCCACGTAGTTTTACGTTGAAACGCGTTCCTTGTACTGACCTGAGATGAATGCACAAATAATCTTGAGGATAGACGAATGCAATGAGAAGTTATTGAACTTACAAATTCAAAATAAATGCAGACTACAGAAACTGGCCTACCATTTGGTATGTCACTCGACCACTGACGTGTCAGTCTGGTTCCAATCGACGCGGGCTTACATTTTGCTGCACCGGAACGCTGCACCACACGATGGCATTCCTGCCCCAAGCGAGCACTGCACTTTCTGACGGATTCGCTGTCGCGCAATTTAGAAGACGACTCTATGTTGACAAATGAGATGCCAAAACGCGTCAAAAATGATGAGCTGCTCCGACTGGACGGACTTTGAATGCGAAGCTCCTACGAGAAAGCGATACGCTATGCGTCGTTACGTGCGAACACACGCCGCAATGTGTTTCGGGGACGCCACTGAGACTGATGCCACACGAGGAGGACAGCTACAAGACCCATGCAGGAACCCCGGATGAACCGCGCACAAACTCACGTTTGCTGAACAGAATAACGCTGGCAGGTGAAAACTATAACATAAAGCTACAACACAGCGCAGGTGTAAGGAGGAAGAAATACACCATCTCCCGCTAAAGGGGACCATGAGGCGATGCGAAGCCGGAGCACTTGCACTATCGCGTTCCGTTGGCGTTCGTTGGGCATGCTACCACCTCGCGTCGTGGAACGCGAAGAGGGACGCTACGCGCGTCGTATCTTCCATCTAGCCTGGCCGTTAATTCTCACAGGGCGAGCGGGGAACGCAGTCGACAGGCGGGCGAGAGGGGGGCAGCGTAGGAGAGGAGGGAGAAGGGGAGGGGACGCGCATGCGCTCGAGCTCATCGCGGCGTTGCGCAGGAGAAAATTTCGGCATGTCTAGCCCGCGTTTCAGAGGAAGAGTGGAAAGGGGGATGGGAGAGGGAAAGTGGAGAGGGGAAGGGGAGAGGAAAAGTGGAGAGGGCGAGGGGAGAGGGAAAGTGGAGAGGGGAGGGAGGGGAGAGGGGTATGGGAGAGGGAAGTGGAGAGGGTATGCGCATGCGCAGTAAGGGTGGTCACGCCGCACACCACCACCACCACCACCGGATTGAGCTGCGCCTTAAGATACTTCGTATCTAAAACATGCCGCAGTGGGACACCACCTTAGCTGGGAGAGCCAAGCGCGAGCTGTTGGTGCCAGCGCAGCGATTCTTGTGTCGGTTGTCGCCGCCGGCTTTCAGCGTCCATAGGCATCCTGCCCAAGAGCTACTTGCGTCAATAAACCCCGTTTCAGAGTGGTGGAGGCGCGGGGTACTCAACCTGGAACTCCGAAAGAGGAGACTACCAGCTCCCCAGAAATGGCCGACGAAACCGCCCAGCAAGGCACGACCCAACCTCCGATGGTCATCGTGCCCACGGCGCTACGCCTGCGCGATCCACCTTTCTTCAACGGCACCGATGAGCAAGACGTCGAAGACTGGCCGTCGACATTTGAAAAGGTTGGCGCAAGCAACAAGTGGGACGACCTTCCAAGCTGCAATATGTTTCCTTCTACCTGAAAGAGGTCGTAAACCTCTGGTTTAACAACCACCAGACAGAATTCACCACCTGGAATGATTTTAAGCAGCGCATTGCCGATGTGTTCGGTCGCCCAGAGGTACGCAAGCTCTGTGCTGAACTGCGCCTACGGGGGCGTGCACAGTCGCAAGGAGAAGGCTTCACAAGTTACATCGAAGACGTACTCGACTTGTGCAAACGCCTTAACCCTTCCATGAGTGAAGGAGACAAGATTAGACGCATCTTGAAAGGGATAGAGGACGACGCCTTTCAGAGAATGCTGGCCAAGGACCCGAGGACCGTGTCTGAACTCGCGACTCTGTGCCAGAGCTTCGAGGAACTGCGGAAACAACGGCTCTTGACACGGCCGCCAGCGGCTGCAAACGACATTCTCGCGGCGTTGACCTTCGGTGGTGAGCAGAACCCGCTGCTGTCAGAATTCAAACCCCAGGCAGCACACAACGTCGGGCCGATATTGGTTTTACGGCGGCTGTGCACGGCCCCACCTCGGGTCAGCATTGCCAGCCTGGCGCCGATATCGGCGGAGCTGTTCACTTTCGCCGGCAAAATTGGGCGGTTTTTTCCGGCTTTCAGCCGATGTTGTGCTTTCACCGGCAACATCGTGCCGAGTTTGCCGGCGTGTTGCTGTTCTTCCGCCGATATCGGCTTAGCCGATTTCTTTCACCGGCAACATTGGGCCGAGTTAGCCGCCGTTTTGCCGTACTTTCGCCGCCATCGGCCGAGCCGATGGTTTTCACCGGCAACATTGGGCCGAGCATGCCGTCATTCTGCCGTGCTTCAGCTGACATCGGCGGAGCCGATGGCTTATCGGCGATGTTGGAACTTTCTTGTCTCCCTTCAGACAGTTATACATGCCCTGTTGAGAACGTTCTCCTGCGTCGCGGCGCTCCAAAAGTCCTCGTCACCGACAGAGGTGCGGCTTTTACGGCAGAGCTAACGCAAACCATCTTGAAATAGAGCCACACAAGTCACCGGCGGACATCACCCGCAGGCGAATGGCCTCACCGAGCGGTTAAATGAAACCCTCGCCGACATGCTTGCAATGTACTGTACGTCGAACGCATGACATGGGACGCCATAATATCTTCCACACATAACCTGAAGTTAACACGGCAGTGTAAGAAACGGCGCACATATGACGCCGTTCAAACTAGTTCACGGAAGCCCCTCAACGACGCTGGACGCCGTGTTGCCGGCCGTCAGTGACGTGAATAACCTCGACGTTGCGCTCTATACCTTCAGCTCGCCGAAGAAGCCCGGCAGCTCGCCCGCCTAGGATACAATCGTATGCAATAGAGCATTAGGCGCTTGAATCTTTGTAGCTTAAGCTGCAGAATGCCGCTACATGGATTGCTGTACTAGCACAAATAAAAAGTTCAAATATTGTACCGTGCTAATGCCGCACGTACGACTCAGGGCGCGAAGTATCGCCGACTGAATAGCTTGCATTCTCTTAGTAGTTTTGCTATGACAATGACTGACAACTATCACTTTTCTAAGAAAGGTGGTCTTTAGAAGAATAACTAACTCAAATTAGATGACCACTTCGTTGACCAGTTGTTCAACGCTATCAAAAATGTTGAAACGTTATAACACATACCATTAACTTCATGGACCAAATTCGAAGTACTTCTGTTTTGTAAATGTTTTTGCCACTGGTCGGCCGACTTCACTAATGTATCCAGCATCAAAATTCACCCAAACATTCCCGCACGAATGCCTTTAGCGGAAGAAGTTTTATGCGAATAGTAATTTTGTGCATAAATCGAACCTGTCATCATATTTATAGCGCTATATCCTTTCAGCCGCTGAATGTGTGGCGCGAGCGCTCATATACTACACGGACAGTTTCCGATCTCTGTGTTTACACATATTTACTCACGCGCGTGTTTGGGTCAACCGTAACAAGCGCATTTGCTTCAGTGATGTCACATAATTTTACTTTATGAAAACAGTAAAAAGCTCACCAAGGCGTGTTGCTGAGCTAGTTGGTTCATTACTTGAGAAAAAAAATTGGGGGACCCTTAAGCTTCGCCTTTAAGAGTTGAACGCGATAGCGATATCCCGCCCCTAGTGCGCACTTCGAACACTACGAGTGTTTAACAGAATGCACGCACTAAGGTGTGTCTTATGTAATGGGTAGCACGCTTTAAACCAGGAGCAATTATGCGCGATGCACCCACTACGTGGTCTTAAGGGAATACGCGCAGTAATGTGTGTGCCTTTTGTAATGGGCGGCTGTCTTTAAACCACCAAGTCCTTATGATATTGACATGGTGTGACGCCCGATGGCAATGTACGCTTGGACCACGCAATATCACTGCGATATTATATCTCGTACTGTGACACATGTATACAGGACGCGTATTTTTGGGAAGCATGAAAGTTACTTTCAGTGCAGCTCCAAGCAGAGGCTGGCTGTGTGGTAGAACACCTGCTTGCGACGCAGACGGCCTGGGTTCGATTCTCACTCGGGCCCAACATTTTTAATATTTATTTTATTTGCAGCTTTTTCGAATTTTCAGTCACGGACAAGATGATGATTTTTCGCTCACAACCAACGGCGCCGACGCCAACGGCGGAATTTCTGCGATACGAGCTCTTTAACGCTATCGCGTTAATAGGTATGGTGCAAAAAAGACCGGGCGAAATGAAGACACGTTTTGTCGTTTGAATGTTTCCAAATCAACTAGCCCGCTGACCATCTTTAATGAACTGAAAAACACGTGTTTGCCACGTGTTTGTCATTTCGTTTTTTTTTTTTTTGAATGAACCAATTTTATTTCTGGAAAACATACAGAAAAACGAAGCGAAGCTAAAGGCCATTCAGCCTGACGTGCCTTCGCTACGTGAAGTGTACAACATTTAAACGTCCAGCAAACAGTGCGACATGATATACCAATTGTCAACATGTATGGAGCAGCAAAAAAAAAAAACTAGAACACATTTGGATGAAAATTTGCAACATAAGCTACATAGGCATACGAAATTCAGACATCGTGGCTGTCTTCATTATATATAAAAAAGAAAATACAAAAGGCACATAAAGGCAATGCTATATACATACACGCATTTATGCATACGCACACCGTCTACATACATACACACACTATATATACACATATATATATACATCTACATACACATGCATAAGGTACATAAAAGTGAGAAACAGGTTGCAGGAACCTGGCCTGTCATTCATAGGAGACATAATATTTACAGAAATTCATTCACAAGTAGATCCTTGATATGACGTTTGAACTGAGTTAATGACATGTTGAAGTTTAATTGCTCACCAAAGCGATTTAGCAACAGTGGTGCTCGATATGTAATTAGGGCTCTACCATACCCAGTCCTGGTAGCAGGAACGTGAATTCGTTGCCTACGCAGTGAGTATTTGTTTGTGATCTCGTGTACTGTCATATTGTGAAGCTTGTTTTTATATATGTAAAGTAATAATTTGTATTCGTAGATCTGCCTTGCTTTGAGTATGCCGTGTTTTATAAATAGTGGACTGCTAGACATCTCCCTTGGGTTGCCATAATAATCTTCAAATAGACGGAGCACTTTTTTCTGTAAGACTTCTAATTTATTTAAGTTATTCTCACTTGTAGTGCCCCATACCAGGATGCTATAATTCAAACGCGAGTAAAAAAGAGCGTAGTATACCTTTTTTCTAAGCCAAAGCGGTATAAGTGGGTTTAGTTTGAATATGCACCCAACAGTCTTGCTTAGTTCAGCTGCGAGATTATCGACATGCGTATTCCAGGACAAATTTTCTTAGAACCACACTCCGAGAAACTTTTGTGATTTAACCTGCTCCAGCCTCCGGTTTTTGAACAAGATGTTGATGCCGTCCTTGTGAGGCTTATTGATGGGCTGGAATATGATGTACTTACTCTTAGATATATTAGGCATGAGCTTATTTTGATGAAGCCAAGTTTCCAATTGGACTAAATAGTTATTTGCCTCAGCTTCAAGGTGCACGAGTGATCTACCTGTAAAAAATATGTTAGTATCATCCGCGTGGATAATTAATTTTGGGGAACGTGGAATGTCACACAGATCATTAATATAAGTTATAAATAGTAATGGTCCTAGGATTGAACCCTGCGGAACACCATTTTTTACAGTTTTCACTGGAGAAACAATGTTACCTATCTTTACGTACTGTTTTCTTTCGGAGAGATAACTTTTAATTAGTTTAGCTGCCACGCCCCTTACACCATAATCATGCAACTTGGATATTAGAATGTCATGTTTTACTGTATCAAAAGCCTTCTTCAAATCAATGAAAAGACCTATGGTGTACGATCTGTCTTCCATGTTCTTTAGTATCTCATCTTTGGTATGTAATAACGCCAATTCCGTAGACCTACATTTTTGGAACCCATACTGTGCTTGATTGATTATCTGGTGCTTTGAGAAAAAACGCTCAAGTCTGGTGTGTATGACTCCTTCAAAAATTTTAGACAGTACCGGTAAAACAGATATCGGACGGTAGTTCGATAGTACATTCTTAGCCCCTCCTTTGTGGATAGGGCAAACGCGGGCTACCTTTAGATCTGAAGGAAAAATGCCGGTTTCTAACATTGTGTTCATGATATATGAAAGAGGGTGAGAAATTAGTGATGCTACATACTTTATAGGGCTGGCTCTTATGTCGTCAGCACCTGCAGCAACATTGTCTCGTATTTTACTAATTAATCTTTCAACTTCACAAGAAGTGACAGGGGTAAGAAAGAGTGAGTGTGGTAGATGCTTTCTATCTGCTACAGGCGGATCTGTTACACCACAAGATGTATCTATGTATTCGCCGGCGTTAACAAAATATTCATTCATGGCTGATAGTGCTTCGACATCTGTCTTATTGTCTGCAAAAGCAGGGATATCAACACCACCTTTTTTATTACGCTCGGTTATATTATTTACTTCATTCCAGATTTTTCTGGGATTATCATAAATTCTTTCAAATGTATATTGGTAATAAGATATCCTGGCTCGCTTGATGTCAGCATTTAGCTTGTTTCGGTACTTTTTATACTCTTCAAGAAGTGATAAATCGCGAGATTTAACAAAAGCGTGGTACATCTTGTTTTTTCCTTGTATTCTGTCATACAATGCGTTGTTAATCCATGGCTTGCGTATCTTCTTTTTGGAGGGCATTTTCGTTATAGGAAAGGCGCGGTCATATATGTTTTTCAGCTTTTTAAGAAAAAGATTAAAAGCCCGATTTGTATCCCTTTCTGCGTATACTATGTCCCAATTCGTGTCCGCCGCGGTGGTATAGCGGCTACGGTGCTCGGCTGCTGACCCGAAGGTCGCGGGTTCGATCCCGGCCGCGGCGGTCCCATTTCGATGGAGGCGAAATGGTTGAGGCCCGTGTACTTAGATTTAGGTGCACGTTAAAGAACACCAGATGGTCGAAATTTCCGGAGCCCTCCACTACGGCGTCTCTCATAATCATATCGTGGTTTTGGGACGTTAAACCCCAGATATTATTATTATATGTCCCAATTCGTCGAGGCAACTTCAGCTCGGAAACGGTCTAATGCAATATTGTTTATTCTGCGGTACTGTTCGGTGACCTGCTTTTTATTTTGTTTTGAGGTTACTGATAAGAGAGAAAAAATAGGCAGGTGATCACTTACATCGTATGACAGCAACCCCGAAATACATTTCCTGTTTGAAAGATTTGTGATACTGACATCAAGTAGCGTCGAAGACTTTTCCGATATGCGGCTAGGCTTTGTTATCGTGTTCGCGCATGCGTACGAATTTAAAATTGACTGGAGTTGTTTAGAGCTGGGAGAATCACCTAACATGTTAATGTTGATGTCACCGATAATTAAAAAAGGCACGCGCATTGAGTTTAGCTTTTGTAAGAGAGTATCGAAATAGTCAAAGAATTCTTGCTGTTTACCCGTTGGTGGCCGATAGACCACGACAACAATTACATTCATAACCTTGACGACAAGGCATTAAATGAACGGTGAAATGTGCGAGAGCTCATCAATTATTTCATGCTTGAGTTGTTCTATGACGTATAATGCGATGCCACCGCCACGACCGGAAGAACGTACCAAGCCACTGTAAGTATAACCCACAAATCTTGGCGGGACATTATTTGGTGTTAACCAAGTTTCCGAAAATGTTAGAAGGTCAAACTTTATTGCCAAAGAATCGAGAAACACGTCAAGATTTTCTTTTTTGTTCCTGATACTTCGAGCGTGTAAATGGAGGACATTGAAAGTATGTGAGCTTTGATTAACCACTTTGTTGAACCCGCTGATGTCGTAGTACTCGCTACTGTCAGGATCCATTATGAAGTCTAGTCAGTACAAAATAAGACCTGATTAGATGGGCTACATTGTCATTTTTGCTACATCCGCAGGCTCAACAATTCTGAGAATCTCAGACGTCTCCGTTTTGCGCGCAAAGATCTTGCCACCGTTTGTCCACACAAACTTCCAGTTTGTCTCTCGCTTCTTAGCAATTGCTGAACCGAGCAGCTGCCTTGAATGTTTGGTCAAGTTCTCATTCACGTATATGGGCTGATTTGACTGGAAACCCATATCTTTGGCAGATGGCCTTTGCTTCCTTGCTTTGGTTAAGATAGCATTTCTTTTCTCACGTCGGACGAAACGAACGATTACACTCCTGTCTCCAGATCTGCCAACAGGTATTCTATTACACGTGTCTATTTCAGATTGCAGGATTTGCTCCCCAATGGCATCGCCAAGCTTTTTTACAATTTCAAATGGATCTTCATCACTGGGGGCACCTTCGATTTCCAAGTTATTCACGCGGGTATATTGCTCCAGCTCATCAACCTTACGTTGCAGTTTCTTGTTTTCTGTTTCAAGTTGATCGTTTGTTTGTCTGGCATGTTTCAGCTCATCACGAAGCAACTTAATTTCATCTGACAGTTGCTTAACGTTGTCACAAACGTCACTACAAACTTTTACACTCTCGCGTATGTCTCTAAGTTCGGCTCGCATTTCACGGCGGAAATCATCGAAAGCTTTCGTTATTTCCTTTGTCATGATGAAAGCAGTCAACTTCACACAAATAACACAGACCTACAGCTTGGCAGCAGTGCAGGCGTCTACCGAGCGTAAAATCCGTAACGGCCGGTTTTTGCTCACCTGCGTAAATGAAGAGATATAAGTGCTGCGAAGACCACAGGCACCGCTGCCAAACTGAGGGGGCCGACACAAGAAAGCCCGCTTTTGTAGTTTTTCTGGATGACGTCGCTGCCGAGTCCTCGCGCAGGCGCAGAGCTTCAGCAGCGGATCTTAATCCAAGCACAGCCGAATATCGTAGTGTCCCGTGTACACCACGTTGATAGCTGAAGGTAGGCGTGTCTTTTTCGGCCAGGGTGAAGTCCGATGCCGGTTTCAGTGGACAGCGTCGCCTAGTTGCTCTGCGTAAATGAAGAGATATAAGTGCTGCGAAGACCACAGGCACCGCTGCCAAACTTCGCTGCCACTTCGTTGCCGTCCATTTTGTGACATACATATCTTTCTCAAGTAAAAATCTCGCTCAACGATTGCTTCCCACGTGCTTTCAGAAACAGTCGCATAAAATTATTATGGCACGTGAAATACGATAAAAAATGCGGCTCCAACGTGGTGTACGCAAAGTTTTCATGTAGCGACATGTCGCAACAAGTGATGCATTGAAAATTCGACGAACGCCTCACTCAAACGGCATGCCCATAGACATGCTGGGGGGATCGAACACCATTGTGGTAGGCTGAGCCGTGCTTTCAAGGAGAGATAATTCGCTTTTTTTTCGTCTTCTTCAACCTCTACCCCCCCCCTCCCTCCCTTCCCCTCGTTCAGCGTCATTGCCGCGAAACTCGCTTGACCAGGCAGGGTAGGGTAGCCGTCCCGACGGAGGGACAATCGTAGCTGCGGGAGCAGGTTTTTTTCACTCCGACCAGCAGAATTCTTCAAGAAGTGCGGTGTGTGGACATGTGTGGTTGAAAGTAAAAATCGTGCACGAGACGGATACGCGGCAGGATTCCGGCATTGTTTTCGGCAGAGATCACCGCAGCGAGAAACCAGTGGCCCCCTGCTTCCACGTTGAACTCGCTCACCTCATATAAGGCCACTTGTTCACTACTGTTACGTGTCATCACATTTTTGTTCTCTTCTTATCGCGCGTTTTCTATTGACCATCGTGTTTTGTGTATTCTGATATGGTGCGCTTGCATTTTTTATTCGCTCGTGTTTTTAGCGATCCAACGGGCACACGTGAATGGTTTTTATGCACGATTCCTTTCTGTTACAATCTTACCTTTAGATTAGGAATGCGTGCGTGTCTATTTTGTTTAGATGTAGAGTTCATGGGATCTTGTGGTACCGCTCGCAATGTTTTTCGCGTCGCGTGCAGCAGTTTATCCATCTTCTTGGCCCTTAAGTTATCACTGAAAAATTGCAATTTCCGCTTATAGGATAACGCTAATTTAATTGCCAGTCATGTGTTGCGAATGCCTACCGTTCCTTGGTGAATTCAATAAAGGTCGGGGGGGGGGTTCTCCTCTGCTGCTAATTAGCTCACGCGTTGCACAATCTTCTGGTCTAGTTGCCACTCTTAATCTCGCTTTTCCGGCAAGCCGCCTAACATTATATTTCTTTTCTTCGGGTCCGTCTTTAATCCTACTTTAATGCTGCTTTCGTTTACATCTCCAGAATTTTTTTCGTGATTCAGCACCGTCGTTACTGAAAAGCGCGATATCGTCCGCAAAACGCAAGTAGCTAAGATATTCTTCGTTAATCCTTATTCCTATTTTTGCGCGTTCTAATTCTTTCAATATTTATAGTGAATGTACCGCGCATAACGTTGATGAGATTGTAACTCTTCGCATAGGCGTGCGCACAGTGGGGCAGGGGGGCGGCCGGCCTCCGTAGTCACCTAAGAAGAGGTGGGCGCAAGGTGTGCCAAACACATTGCCTTAATAGGGAGGGGGGGGCGCCGTGATGAACCTTCGCCCCCCCCCCCCTCTGAAGGGGAACCCTGCTCACGCCTATGATTTTGCGCCTGCCCCATTCTCGATTAGGTTTGTCCTGCTTTTTTTGAGGAATACGGTGGCTGTGGGGTTGTTTTAGATGTTGGCTACGGTATCTATAGATGTTTCGATATTCCTTCATGGCATAATTATTCCGGAACTGCTGGCGTGTGTTCATATCTGTGAATAAATTTGTGTTTATCACCTTGCAAATGTGTTGTCCCTTAATTTCTCAGACGCATGCGTAGTTGGTGCAGCAGGCCTTTCATCAATTTAGTTGTGTTAAAGACAATATTGACTTTCGTTCTCGGCCTTGCACGGTTCGACAGAATTGTGGGTCTTAATCGCACACTAAGACATCAGTGGAGCAGTCGTTCTAATTAGGAAGCATTTTTCGAATATGGCACCAATGGTAGTCGATGAATGCCGTTGGGCCGCGTATAGTCTATTTTAGCGCTGCTGACTTACAGTACAGTAACCACAGTAATATCGAACTGCCGTGGTCGGCACGCGGCCATTTTACTTTATAACACGTGTATCAGCCTGCCTGATCAAGTTACTTTACGCATCGAGCTTTACGCAACACCGCCGGTGTCCCCATACGCTTTACGCAACACCGCCGGTGTCCCCATATAAACTAGCTACGTGCAGACCACGACGGTACAGTACTACCGTACTTAACGCACGGTAAGCCACCACTGCTAAAACATAACAACGGGTGTAAACGGTCACGCCGGCGGCTACCCGACGACGGCGGGGCCGACACCACGCCAGCATCGGCTAGCATACATAGGCCAAATGACGGCTTGCCATCATCGGCTGAATAACGGCAGGCCCGCCTCGGACCGACGCTGGCTAGCCCATTTCGGCCCGAAGGCGCCAAGCCCGCATCGGCCCAACGGCGGCTAGCTGACGTCGGGCCAATGCGGGTGAAAGTAGCGCGAGCGTGATTTCCCGACGTGGGGCCAATATTGCTGCCGTCATTTGCCGACGTTGGGCCAACATCGGTCCAATGGCGGCGTGCTGCCTGGGACGATATGTGCGCGAGGAAGTGGCTCGACAACTGTCGTGCCTGTCGTATTTACCGACAACGGAACACACTATTGAGCGTCTCGCGCCAGCCATCCGACAGGTGATACAGGAGCAGGTCTCCGAGGGACTGCCGTCCGCCTCGCAGCCTACACCTGTCGCCGCACCGCTGACTTATGCCGCTGTTACTACTAATCCACCACGACCTCTACCTTTGTCGACTCCTCAACCTGTGCGAGTACCAACGACGCCTAGTACACAGCAGTGCTACGGAAACCCCTGGCGCACAGCTGACAACCGTCCCATTTGCTACGCTTGCGGGTATCCAGGCTATGTCGCGCGCTTCTGTTGTTGGCGCTTCGCAGCGATCTCGGCTGCACCAAGGTACCCCGACTATATCTTTCCGGGCCCAGTACGACGCGCAACAAGAACCCACCTCAACGTGATCGACTAACAGCTGAACGTGACCCGCTGCCAGCCGAACGAGACCGCCAACGTGCTTCCGAGTACCGACAACGCCTCCTAGAACTTGACAAGCCTGCGTGTCGTGCGTCATGACGTCAGCTACGTCATCAGCGGCCGTCCGACCGGTCGGACGCCGCCGCGCTGCTTCGAGCGCGTTTCCTGCTCCACCAGTCTGTTTGCTGTATCTACAGCTCGCGCGCAGTTCACAGCAATCTCGCCAAGAATAGTTATCTCTATTAGCTCGCCCGAAGCCGCTTGATTTGCTGCACGCAAGTGCTGCTCAGTCACGAAGTACGCTTTGATTACGATACAAATTGCCCCATATACTTGGTGGCATGACTTTATTATGGACATACATTTAAAACAGTACAAGCCCACACAAGAAAGCACTATAATATACAAAAACTCAACGTGCACTTTACTTCGAAGTTAATGTTTTTAGCTTTCGCGCTTTGGCGTCGGCTTTTGCAGTAGCAGCCACATCATTCCGTTGCTTGCAGTAATTACTCAACATGATGTTTGCTGCGCACTTTGCTATCATGCTGATAAGCAAACTTGGATCGTGCCCATTTACGCATGTCACCAGGTCTTCGAATTCAGGCAGTGACTCAATTATCAGTTGCCTGAAGACATTTCTCTGGCTTTCTTGCTGAAAAAACATTGTGACATTCTCTGGCTGAAGCAGCTTTTTCAGAACTATTTCAGCGTGCATCACGACAGTAATGATACACGGTCTGGGGAATTTTAGACCACCTCTATTCAGACTAGCTGCTAAAGAGTGCACATCTGCATCCTCGATTTCTGGTGTTTGGCACTCCACAAGCTGCTCTCGGCAGAAATCACACTTCAGTGTTTTCAGAACAGAATGAGCACAGAAGCCACCGACATAACCAAAAACAGGCACGCGTGCACTCAAACTGTCCAGGTCTTCTGGACACACAGCAACGTTGAATGAATGTGCAGCAGCCGGCAAACAAAGCTCCTCATCGTCGTTGAGGTCCCCGGGGCTTATCACAGGAAGAGTGTTTTGGAGGCGAATTCTGCCTTCACACTCATAAAGCTGCCTGATACTGATGTGATAGTTACCGCCAGCCATTTGTCGGTATTGCCCAAATCTGTTCTCCAGACCGTCCGTTTGCACTTTTCCTAGCAGCACATACTTATAGCCGAGCTCAACGATGCAATACTTTGAAAATTCAAGTAGAGCATATGCTGAATGCCTCAAAGCGTTAAGAGTTTCTTTAGTGAGCGTGCCATTGTCGTGTTTGTAAAACTCCCATACGTCAAGGCAGGTCACGAAGGCGTCCAGAAATTTCAGCTTGGGGTCATCACTCACTGAAGTAATTGGTTCTTCGTATACGTCGCGGTGGTGGCCCTTGTGTGGTGTTTTTACACTGACAACCTTCCACCAACGAATAATTATTCTGATGAAGTTGGCAGTTTATTTCCCTCGGGAAAATGTGGGCAAACCACAGTGTGCGTCTAAGGCTTCAGCCACAAAGGTGTTAAAAACCTGTAAGGCAAGCTTCACATTTTGCCTTTCTAAATTATTTGGGTTTAGAGCCTTCGAAGATAGCCGGTAGCTGTACTTCAACAGCTCAGAAGCTTCAAGTTTGTGAAGTTCCCTCAGCTCTTTAAATGACGCCCATTGTATGATGTCAGGGTGGAGAGAATTGTTGGTGAGGTCAAACATGGGAAAATAAAAGTGGGTTCCATGGTTTCGTTGGTTAAGCCAATTGTTTCTAACACATTTTAACAGGTGCACAGCATCTACGATGTAAAACAAAGGCCGCGTTGCGTCAGCTGGATGTGGGTAAGTAATTCTTACTTTTGGCGGGTTAGAAAACATGCTTAAAGCCTTCCTGTTGATGGAGTTGTTATCTGTTACTACAGCTAAAACTCTAAAGCCGATATTTTCCAGCTCAAGAATGACTTTTTTCAATACAGCATGAAGCGACTCAGCATTTAACGTTCGCACGGGAAGAATGTGAACAACCTCGCGAAAACAGCTTAACATACTTTGAACCATGAACACATGTGCAGTCGTTGCAGCCTCAACTGTGTTCACTGCTGCCCCCGCAATCTTCCCTCCTTTGTAGTCCATGAATGGTTGAATGTGAATTTCGTCTACCATTAAAGTGACGGCAGTCTCATGCGACTTCAGTTTCTTATATCTCTGGCCAATGTATTTTAGGAAATTCTGATCACCTGATTCATTCTCAGGTGATAGCTCGAAGGACGAGCACACATTTCTGATAGTACTCGGATGTGGCAAAATCAAAGAACCTGAGCTCCTCAAAAACTTATAAGCATGGGGAGATATAGTGTGCAATATGCAGGCAAGTACCATTGTTTGCGAAGAGTATTGTAATCTCTCTTTCTCAACCAACAACACTTGCTCCCTCAAAAATTTGACAGTGTCCTTTCTATTCTCGGGGACATTTTGCTCAATCTTTTCTAAGAGATTTGCTATCAAATCAGCAGCTCCATCAGCTGAAGCTTTGTCGCCAGAAATCTGCTGCAACTTAATCAGTATGTCAAATAAATCGTTAATATCACTGATGTTATCTGGCACAACACAGTCACCTATGCGTTTCACAAAGTTACCGTGTACACACGCAGTGATACGAAGATCTTCGAACACAGTAACAGAGGACTGAAGAACAGGCATGCACTCATTTACAATGTTCAGGAACATGGCACAGTTTGGGCGATAAATAACGGTCCATTCATCTGGAATGCATTTCCCTTTTAGGCGCTCCATCATTTCAGGAAGGGACACAAATTTGCGCTGCTTTTGTTTTTCGCGATGCAAGGCTGCGGACTCTTCAATAGCACGAGCAAGACTGTCTGCCTCGAGGCGCGCTTTCTTGGCATCTGGAGATTCCCTTGTTGGGAGGGCATCTTGCTTCGACAGATACGAAGGGCAGCCAGGAAATATAGATGGCACTGATCCAAGGCGCAGACGGGGCACCTTTAGGGGAGCTTCAAGCACCTTTCCTGTCCGGGGATCTGTGTACGATGATGTATGCTCGATGCACGACCCGTGGAAGTGTAAGGCGCATACCTGCATTACAGTAGCAAACGTGCGGAGCACAGGATTACGCTTGCGATACAATCAAATAACATAACGCTTGTCATGGCTCCCTCATAAACGGCCAATTTGTGGTAACAGTAGTGAGAATTTACTTCGTACCTTGTTGTTGGCAGTAGGCACAAAATCCCGTCGAGGAATCGCACTGATCCATTTCTTGAAGATCGTTTCATCTTTTGGGAACGAAAACACTTGCACCTTGTTTCCTGTCTTGTAATCGCTCGTACACATAGGCACACAACACTTATTTGGCATGTCGAGACCTGCATGCCGCAGAAGTAGCACTAGAAAAACAGGACAGGAGCGACTGGTTTGACGAACTGGCCACAAGCAGCAAGAGAGGAAAAGTGCCGTCGGGGACTCGGGAGAAGACGGGACGGAAGGGCCGGTTTGAGGAACCGGCTCGTAGGACGGCGGTCGCTGACGTCACCTGAGAGGACGCAGGCTTTGAAAATATTTAGGAGGCGTTGGTACCGACCGTTCGCTTCCCGTCGCTCACAATCACCACGGCGCCGTTCTCTGTCACCCCTGCGTCGCCGACCGAACCAGCTGGAGCGGGAAAACTGACTGCCGCAGCTCCGGAGGCACGAGCTACGTCGTCGTCACACTGTGTAAGTCCTCGCCTGTCCCCCGCCAATGTTATGGAAGGGTTCGTTGAAGGTTTCCGAACTCTCGCGCTTGTTGATACTGGTGCTGCCATATCTGTGATGAGCCAAAAACTTTGTCGCTCTATAAGAAAAGTCTCAGATTCGCCGCAACGGCGAAGCAATGAATGCGATAGCAACAAATTGGAATGTAACGCGAAGAACGGAAAGCAGCTCGAAATTGCCAGCGCGTCGCTCGAGCCCAAAGGACGCACGAAAAGAACGCCCACAGGACGAGCGGGAACTATCATGCGTCACAGCTCGATACTTGAAGCGCACTGCTGAAACATAAAGCAGGACGCACGAAACGAACAGGTATACGCAGGACGAGCCGCGAACTAAACGTTGCAGTTGTTACTTATTTCTGTTTGAACAGCGCGCTCCTTTCGCAAACGCGGCCGCTGCAGCGAGCGAGTGACTTCAGTGCGGACATCGCGGGGAAAGCACAAGACACACAACCCCGCGCCCGCCCCCCTTCTTTCCTTGAGATAAGCGCACGAAGGCGACCACGGCCTATAGGGCAAAGAGCATAGGCGTTCGCAGGAGCGGGGTGGCGACCTTTAAAGCCCAGCGCGGTCCCCGCGCCATCTCGCTGGTAATGAAGAAACGCTTATAAGCGCCTGCCGTCTCTGAGTCCGGCCAGCGGTAAAGGGTGGGTATATAACGCTCGCTGTTAGCTACGTGGACGATCTGCGTTTCGTGGAATAGTGGCTAGAGCCACGCGCTGCCGAGCGAGAGGTCCTTGGTTCGATTCCGGGCTTCGGAAGCATTTTTCTGAAGTATTTTGCTTTGGGGCTTTTTTGTATATATACATACTTATACATATACGGTGCATGACAGCGGCGGCGACGGGGACGGGCAAAAATCAGCCGAGACTGTCCATATAATTGCTATCGCAATAAAAGGTAACGACGCCGCCTTCCGGGTTTTTTGCTCAGTACAGCGAGTGCGCAACAAATTCAACCGGTTGGAGCATGTACGGCCAGAATCGTCATTCAGCACGTTTTGTACTACATAGAGTTTCTCGTGTTGGCCACGTGTTCGTATGATGTAATACTCGGATGCGATTTTTTGTCTCGCCACCACGCCGTTATTCACTGCGCTCGCGCACAGGTGGAAGTTTCTGTGTTTTCTGAGGCCCCATCTATCGACAGAGAACGACCCCATGTCGGCAAGCTTGTTGTTGCCACTCACACTGACCTTCCTCCTCTCAGTGCCGTCATAGTTCCTGCCCACTGCGGCATGTTGTTGTTCTTCCTCCTCACAAACCCCGTTTCACAGGGAAATTCTGCGTTTATTCATAGAGTAATGGACGGTTTTGCACTGATGTATAAATGCAAAGTGCAGTGCATTGATGAAGACTGCACCTTGCGTTGACTGAAGCCCCCGAATTCAATAAACGTAAGCCAACTCGATCCTATTTCCTCCAGTGCCGGCGTTCGCTATTCTGTCGACCGTGGCTCCCTCTAGCAGACGCTCTACGCATTAAACGTTGTTGCAGCAAATCGCTCGAGCTCGTCACCTGGTATTATGTTACGTTATGTTACGTTATCAGCTGGTATTATGTTACGTTATTAGAAGCTTTTAGCTTATCCGTATGCTTTTCACGTTACCGTGTTACCGGAATACCGGATGGAATCTGCGCATGCGCGCACCTTTAAGGAACGTAGACCTGCTTTCACAGCAACGCAAGCTATTCGCCGGGTACTTTTTCAGTCTTCGGCCATATCTCTGGAATTCACCTTAGTTCGTGGATACTCGCGATACCCACATTACAGGCATTCCAGCCGCCGAGTCAAAATAAGCCGAAGTGCGAGCGCCAGCTTACGACCACGTTGTTTGAGTCGGATTACCGAAGCTACAGTGACTTAGGATACCGAAGCCGTAAACGTGAGAGGTCTTAACCCCTGGGAGACCAGATAGGTGATGCCATCTGACGGGGCCGAAATGTACCAGGCAACTTGTCATTGCAGACACCTTGTGCATTTTACATTTGGTGTAAATTTCTTGCAGCGGCGTAATTAAGAATGACAGCATTTTTCACCCCTCAAAAACACTAGGCGAAAACAAACGTGTCTGTAATTGTGGTTTCACGAAGTGTCACAAGATGTCGATACCCTCGTCCCCTGTGAAGAAAAATTATTTTTCTTACAGCGTGCCTTCGCCCGGTAGCCCGGTATTCCTAACCCCTTTGCGTATACCTAAATACCCTATACGCTAAAAACCTTTATTACGTTTTTTCTGCAGTGGCAAGTGAGTTTTATCTAAAATAAAAATAGCTCAAATGCAGCTATCATCATCACTGAGTCGTTTGCGCAAGCGTAAAATGTACGTTTACGTATGCACGTAAACGCTTACGTATGTGAAGCTAAAACTTTGCTAAAAACATGCGTTCCAGTAACACGGTAAACGCGATCCGGTATTCCGGAAACACGGTAGCGTTAGAAATTGTACGGACAAACTAAAAGCCTCTATTACTGGCTGTCGCAACATTACGAGAGGACATCGAAACTATTGTTGCGCTTGGGTGGTTTTTTTATTGGCGGCGAGGCACTGAAATATGCTGCGTGCGTCGTCGGTCTTTATCGGACCGCCGACGGCAGCGATACCTATCAGCGGGATGGCGCGAAGAAAAAATGCGTTCCCGCAGCAACTGATGCTTCGCGGAAGATCTTAATTTCGCAGCTAGCGAACGCGACTATGGCACACCAGCAACCAAAGGTGGAAAGAGAGAAGATAGAAAATAAACTTTTATTGGTGAATGTACAGAAAGTGTCCATTGGGTGGGGCCCTCAGTCTAGCGCTCCATCGCTTTGCGCGACCCTGCGAGCCCACTGGGCCATGTTATGATCGGCCTGCCTGGCTTGGCGCCGCTTTGACGCATGAGACGTTGCGGCTAAGACTACCCTGATTTCTTCCGGGTCAGCGGTTCCAGAGATGCACCAAGAGCGGCGACAACACGAAAGTCGTTCGTCTAAAATTCTCAGGTTGTCTGCGCCCCTCGTAAAACCCTTTGGGCACGCCTGACCGACTGACAGATTAGGAAGAGTTGTTGGCCGTCGAGGCGGCTTGCTTTGTCGTCAAGGTGCCCCGGACAAAGGGCCCAGCGTCTGGGAACCGTCTGCGGATGCATTTCCCACGTTCTCCGTGGCGCCTTGGTGCCGCTGTTTCCACAATTCGTGGTCTACCTGGCGCCGCATACCCCTCACTGCAACAGACTACGAAATTGACTTCCACGTAAGACTCAACGTCTTCGTGCTGTGCCGTGTAGTGCGCGATGGGCAGTGTTTTTCCCTCGCCATGGGACGGAACTGGACGTGCCTCTTTCTCCTTTCGTGGGTTGGGAAGGAGGCGGCGTTTCACCTTCCCCTTTTGGGGGCGGAGGTGAAGATGGAAATTTTCATTGGACTGTCCTGGCCTCCATTGTTTTTTCCTACAGGGAACCCTGGGAAGGCCAGGACATAAAATGCGAGCGCCGATGCGCTCCCGACAAGCTCTCACAAGTTCTCTCAAGCTCTCACAAGCTCCGAGAAGCTCCCAGAAGCTCGAGAGCTTCCATGATGCTAACCCCATCATGTAGCAACACGCTACCTGTAAATAAACGTTACTGTTAACAGCTCCGGGCTCCTCTTCTCGACATCTCCCCGGGACTCTGGCTGGCTCCGGTCCTCTGGGCAGACCCCTGATTACATCAACTGGATGGCAGCGGTGTGATGCTGCTGACAACTGGAACACATCAACTGGTTAGCAGCAACGGGATGACCCATGCTTGACTCGGGCCTCAACGATATGGTGAGTCCTTGACTTTCTTTGAGTTTTGCCAGGTTTTAGCTTTTGAAGTTTTCTAAATCTGTGTGTAATCTTCTGTGCGTATAGGCTTCGTTGTACCGCTACCATACGTCACAGCTATTCACCATTTTAGTTTTCATGTTCTAAAACTGGCAGTGTTTTACCGTGCGTCTAGGCTTCGCTTGTTCGCTACCTAACGTCACGGCGGGTAGAAAGTCCTCACTCGTGAAGACCATGGAGTTGGTAAAGAAGCTAGAGAGACCAGACCTCTTACTACTGTGTGAAGAGCTGGGAATTAAGGTTGGGAGAGAAGAGAGAGAGTCACAGCTGATTAGGGCTATTCAGGAATGCGGGGCGGAGGATGATGAAATTGAGGAGTGCTGGGAGGAAGTTGAGAAGAACAAAAGATGGGCTGAAGAAGACAGGATAATTGAAAAAAGGCGATTGGCTTTAGCACTTTATCAGGCATCAAGTAACCCGAATAACGAGATAGCACCCTCAGATAAGAAAAAGAAAGGCAGTCCTGCTAAGTCCACGTCTACAGTGAGCCACTCAGAAGATCGAAAGAAAGAAAAGGCGTTTAAGGCTAGGAAGCCGGTTGTATGCCACCGTTGCAAAGAGCTAGGTCACATCGCAGATCGGCTGCCGCAAGCCTAGGAATGTTCTCTGTTTTGGGGACAGCAGCGACAATGATCTGGAACAATTGAAACCCCCCATTCAGGAATTAGTTGAGGAAAACGTACCGCGGGACTCTGCCGCAACGTTTGATAGTGTACATCCGTACTCTTTGACAAATGAGGTGACCACAGGGGAACGCCCGTGTGCATGGCAAGTAGTTGAAAATGAAAGTGTGTGTTTGCCATTAGCCCGCGTTGAGAGTGAGGGACCGTTCAGACTGCTCGCCACGGAAACTTTGGTGTCCCAAAACCTGCCCGAGCATTATCCCTCTCAGAATGACGTGGATATGCTTTCGAAAGGCCTTTGTTTTGGTGACGAATCGGCGGCAGCTATGACGGATCCGATGGCCTGTGAGTCTGCTCATGAGGTTCCGAAAGCAGAAAGCGCTAATGAAGCAGACTGTAAAAGTTCAGATGATGAGGCGCTTAGCTTACCACGAGAGGGAGAGGCGCTCAACATAGCGCGAGGTGATGAAGCGCTTAGATTAGCGCGAGGTGATGACTCTCATCAAGGAGAGACATCTGATGGCGAGCCGGCTGGTTTAGCAAGTGTCGATTGTAGCGTTGTTTCTGAAGTGCAGACAGCTAGAAATAACGCCGAGGATAAGCCAGTTGAGCCGCCTGGAGTTTTGAGCAATGTACTTCCGAGTATTATTGCCGAGTCGGTGAGCGTTCCGTGCCGCCCCGAAAGAAAAAGGCGCCAGCGAAAACTTCGGGGAAAAGGGAAAGGTCCAAGTTGCCTCGAGCGGAGGCTGGAAACCCCGAAAAAGTTCTCTAAAAGTCAAAAGTTGCGGGTCTCGCACAAATCGAGATTAGGCATAAAGCGTGTCGCGAGGGCCAAGAAAAAGAGACGCCGAAGGGGTGGCCTGGTTTCATCATCTTCGGTGAAGGCTAAACGGTGGAGCAAAGCGAGGTGGTGCGTACGCGACTGTAACGACAAAGGTCCTCCCCCAAGTTTGCGAGAGGGTGACCGCTGCTTCTGGGAGGCCCACAATGAGGAAGCTTAAGCGTCCGGGTGCCTCTTTGTCGGAGTTCGGTACCCGCGGAACAAAGGTCACCGCCACTGAGTGCTTCGGACAGGTTGGCTTTTTGTCCCTCCGTCGCGATCTGGCCCATCGACAACTGTGGTATGCGCGTCCCCCCAGAGCACGTCTGAAAGGGTGCCGCATTAAATTACGCAGTGTCACGAAGGATACTAAGAATTTGTCTTGTATCCAGTTTTATTATTGTTTTGTTTAGCTGTCTAACGTTTGCATGTCTGCCGATGAGCAAGGACTGTGTCGATTTTTGAAAGTTTTATTTTTTAACTGCAGACATTGAGATATTTGCTAAACTGCTTGTTTGCTTACATTTCGCAAAAGCTAGCACCCGAGTAGAGGGTTTTGCGCTGATGTTAACAGAGAAGTAGGCTGAAGGTAAAAAGCCTCTGTTTAAACCTTATGTTTTTGCGGTGTAGTGTAGGTTTTTGCTTTTGTTGATTTATTTTATCCGCATAATGTTCGGACAGCGTAAGGCTACCAAGAATTTCTCTTGTATCCAGTTTTGAATTGTTTGCTTTTAATGTTCGCGTGTCTGCAGATGAGCAAGGAATATGTCGATTTTTGTAACTTTTATTTTCTTCCTCTGATAACTGCAGACATTTAGATACCTGTTGAACTGAGTGTTTGCCTACATTTAGCGAAACCCGTGTAGAGGGTTTTGCGCTAGTTGATTTTTAAGAGAGAAGTAGGCTGAGGGTAAAAGCCTCTGTATAAACCTTGCGTAAATTGCAGCACACTTGTTAGTATGCGCATCAGTGTAGTGTAGGTTTTTTGTTTCTCTGTTTGTTTTATTTTCATACGCGCGAGTTTGATTTTGAGTTTTACGTATACTGTGAGAGGCGTAATTCATTAACTACCTCCTTTCGTTTTGTTTCGCCCGTAGCACCTGCGTGCCTTGAACGCTGTGAATCTCTCTGGGAAATGATACAAAACGTTAGGCTGTTGATTTGCTTCGCACGTAGTAGGTCTGAGTTTGTTATGGCTTCGTTATCTGATTCTTGATTTTCACGAGTGAGCGCACCAATTGTAAATTTCTAGGGAGTTTTACCAAAACTGTAACCTGGCATTTCTCGAGGTCAGTTGAGTGCTCTATGTTTGTTGTGCCTCGGGTCTTGCGTGGTTCGTTTCTGGCGTTTGCTGGCCATGGCTCAGGTCCAGAGATTGGTGCAGCCTGCGTCAACGTCTACAAGGGAGCAGATCTACGGTCTCTACGGAGTGCTTTGGTGCTACAACCCCTTCGAGACCTCCTGTGACGGTGGACGGGCTGTTATGATCCGCCTGCCTGGCTTGGCGCCGCTTTGACGCATGAGACGTTGCGGCTAAGACTACCCTGATTTCTTCCGGGTCAGCGGTTCCAGAGATGCACCAAGAGCGGCGACAACACGAAAGTCGTTCGTCTAAAATTCTCAGGTTGTCTGCGCCCCTCGTAAAACCCTTTGGGCACGCCTGACTGACTGACAGATTAGGAAGAGTTGTTGGCCGTCGAGGCGGCTTGCTTTGTCGTCAAGGTGCCTCGGACAAAGGGCCCAGCGTCTGGGAAGCGTCTGCGGATGCATTTCCCACGTTCTTCGTGGCGCCTTGGTGCCGCTGTTTCCACAATTCGTGGTCTACCTGGCGCCGCATACCCCTCACTGCAACAGACTACGAAATTGACTTCCACGTAAGACTCAACGTCTTCGTGCTGTGCCGTGTAGTGCGCGATGGGCAGTGTTTTTCCCTCGCCATGGGACGGACTGGACGTGCCTCTTTCTCCTTTCGTGGGTTGGGAAGGAGGCGGCGTTTCACCTTCCCCTTTTGGGGGCGGAGGTGAAGATGGAAATTTTCATTGGACTGTCCTGGCCTCCATTGTTTTTTCCTACAGGGAACCCTGGGAAGGCCAGGACATAAAATGCGAGCGCCGATGCGCTCCCGACAAGCTCTCACAAGTTCTCTCAAGCTCTCACAAGCTCCGAGAAGCTCCCAGAAGCTCGAGAGCTTCCATGATGCTAACCCCATCATGTAGCAACACGCTACCTGTAAATAAACGTTACTGTTAACAGCTCCGGGCTCCTCTCCTCGACATCTCCCCGGGACTCTGGCTGGCTCCGGTCCTCTGGGCAGACCCCTGATTACATCAGCCAGCTGCTGCGGTTCCTGTCGGCGTAAGCTGAGCAGTGCAGACTCCCAAGGAGGAATGGGTGGTATTGAGGATGAGAGGAAAACCCAGTGGGGCCAGGGCATTTCCACGTAGAGTGGTAACATTGTTGGTACGGATCCATAGAAGGGGCAGTAGGAGGGGTTGGATGAATGAGATTGAGCATGTAGAGGCAAGGAAATGAGTTATTCTGCGGTTGCCGCCAAGTGACAGCATCTGCTCTGATAAGTGAGGAAGCGGATATGTGTAACGGCTGTGTCGGTAGTGCTCCAGCGTCGCGTTGTGGTTTAGTGGCTCTGTCGGTGCGTTATATGGGTGGGACAGCTCTTCCGATGGTGCCCGGCCGGTCAGACCTCGGGCAACCGCATGAACGCCTTCATCACCATGGATACAGGCGTGTTCAGGAGTCCAGACGATACGCACCGGATGTGATGGGGACGGCGCGACAGAAGACAGTATATTTTGTGTATGTCCAGCCACAAGTCCTTGAGCGAAGGCACGGCAAGTAGCCTATGAGTCTGTCACTATGGTGACAAGGGCGTCATGTGGCAATGTCGTGGCGTGGACAATGGCCATTGCGAGCGCTCCCTCCTCTGCCCAAACACTGTCCGTAGTGCGAAGTGTGGCAGACGCCACAAGGGCGTCTGTGTCGTCTAGCACGGCTAAACACAGGGTGGGCTTCTCTGGGTAGCCTGCCGCATAAATGAAGAGGACTTGTAAGTCTGTGGTGCCATCACCAAAGACGCGTGTCGTGGCCATGAACTCGGGCACGTCGACGACCGGTGGGCCGGTGGGCATTCATGTTGCGTGGAATCGGAGCCATTTTAATTTGAGCGCGAAAGTTGTACACGCATGCTGTGTTTTTCGCGAGCGAACAATGTAACATTCGGAACACGAAGTACGGCCACTCGCGCGAACTGAGCAATGTTGCGATGGCTAGCGGTGTCTGCGGTGTGCTTTAGCCACTTTAGCCTCGCAAGCTACTGCAAGGCGGAAATTGGGGTGACACTGATGCCGCTGGAGCCATGGTCATCGTCGTCATCGAGAAAACTTGTTTCAAGACTTGTGATGCATCCAACCTCAACAAACTTGCAGATCTTTTATTCTGTTTCCTTTAGCAAAGCCCCTGTGGACAGGGTATATGCGGTTTTAAAGAATATGTGGAGAGACGAAAGAAATCGTATGCCCGTTGCACTTCTCCAGGCAGAGCTGCACGTAAAGCGGAACTTCCGCGTGAATTGCGACAACTTTTACAAGTACATTTTCCAGCAAGAGGAATTGTTGCCAGCAGCACGTATCCAGCTGAAGTACCACTTCAAAAGGCCGCAACAACAAAGAAACATTGGATTTGTCTCGAAGATACCGCAATAAAAAAAAACAGACTTCGCTGGCGTCCCATGTTAGTGCTAGCGACAAGTATAACACTTATGGTAGAATTAGCGCAAATACCACGACGAGATCTAAGAACTGTATGCAACCGTTAGAAGTCTGGGACTTGCATTGGGTCGAGTGTGGCGCCACTTTTGAGCGAAATTTCTCTGAGTGTGGTTGACCATGGCCTAGAGACCGCGTTGGAATCCCTTGTGGTGAAAACCTTTAGATACGTGGACGATTATATGGTTTTTGTAGAGGACTTTCTGTGTGTGAGCACTAGGATTGATGTATTGAAGGTGTTCAGGGAATTGGGGTCTAGGCTGAGGTTTACATGTGAGGTTCCCAATAACGGTTGCATAGAGTTCTTAGATCTGAGCATATTTTTTGGAGGAAGCCACGTATGTTGGATGTACGCCCCCCGTAGTGTCAAATGAAATCATCGACTTCCGTTCGGGGATCTCTAAAATAGTGAAAACCTGGTGTTGCGATGGCCTGCCTAAAGGCTTCACTCAAGAAGTCGTGCCCTCATCGCATGAATGAGAGTTTTGCACGGCAGGTTGAGAGGCTCCGGCAGTCTAGGTTCCAAGAGCGTCATTTGGCCGTCCTGAGCGAAAGGATCTTGCAAAAGATGAAGATGGAAGCGCGGGGTGTAAGTCAAGTGAAGCAGAAGGAAGGGAAACCTTTTGTAAGCATTCCGTATGTTCACGGTGTATCCCATAGGTTGAAAAAGGTGGGCAATAGGTTCGAATGCAGTGTGGTTTTTTTCTGCTGCAGACAAGCTTGGGCGGGTATGCGCGGCCGTTGGTAAGAAGTTGCTAGGGCAGAGCAAGCGGGACCACGGGTGCGACATCAAGCACCGCGATAAATTGGTCGACTGTGGCAGAGGGGTACTTTATCATATACCGTTATCGTGGAGTAAATGCTACGTCGGCCAGACGGGACGATGTGTGAACAACAGACTGTTAGATCGTAAAGCTTCATTGAGGGGAACACCTTGTTCTTATCTGTCTTTACATTGCAGGCAGTGCGGCTGCGCACCCTTGCTATCAGAAGCTAAGGTGCTCTCAAGATTAAAAAAGAAGGTTGCGCGAGAAATGGAGGAGGCTTTTGTCATTAACAGATTGGGCGAGGCATGCGTAGCGAGGCCATCTATCACGTTGCATGCCACAGAGGTAGATTACTTGAACGCCTGCCACTAATCGAGTTTAGTGTTTGCTAAGGTGACTCGTTACGATGACTTTTCTCGTTTATATATGTGTGTGCTTTTCGAATAAAATCAGTTGATAGTTTGCGCTTGTTCGTCTCCCTTCTACTATCGTCGTGGTATTTGCGCTAATTCTACCATAAGTAAGAATGAACCAACTCGCCCAACAAGTCACTTTACTGTATTATAACACGTTGTTCATGTCATGACCTGTTAATCGAGTTCCTCCTACACTAATGTTCTTTATGCGAATTTTTTTGTATGTCAAGTAAGGGAGGTGACCATGAGAGTGCCCAGACGTTTAGAATAACAGAGAGCTGAGCTAGTTGGTAAGTATTCATTCTAAAAAGACAGGGCGTGCAAACACGGACACAAGAAAGAAGTCAGGACACCACAAACGCCACCACAAACGTTTGTGGTGTCCTGACTTCTTTCTTGTGTCCGTGTTTGCACGCCCTGTCTTTTTAGAATGCCCAGACGTAGCGGATAGATAGATAGATAGATAGATAGATAGATAGATAGATAGATAGATAGATAGATAGATAGATAGATAGATAGATAGATAGATAGATAGATAGATAGATAGATAGATAGATAGATAGATAGATAGATAGATAGAAACGGTCAGTGTCTCTGGTTCGCTAAGAAATGCTTCGCGTTTAATATCAAACGCTTTGCTCTCGCTGATTTCACTGGTGTCACAGCAGTCATCAAGACCTATAGAAAGAAACTGCCGATAAGAACGGCATGCTTAATTTGGTATGCAGGGCCCCTTTAAGAAGCGAGGCAAGCTCTCCGATGAGCTCTTTGAAATGCGGCTGTTGCTTAAATTCTACCAGTTGTAGTTGTTAGAAAGCTTTCCCTGCAATACTCTAGCGCTAGTATTAACTTTTTTTAAAATGAAATTTGCTTGTTTCTATCGCCAAGTGCGGGTATACGTTTCTCTGCCTAATCAATTTTCGAGCGCACGAGGGTGACCTTGAACACCTTCGCGTAAACACTCGCAATTTTTGAAGCAATATACGGGTTAAAGGGGGGACATTGTATATGTGTGTAAATATTTCTCCCCTGAATTAAGCCATTTAAGCATTTCTTTATGACTACAATATTTGAGCATCAGTCTTGTGAGCATCTGCAGGCAGCAGAAAAACACAAATACTTAATAGATGGAAAGTTAGAAGCTGCCAAGTTGGACACTTTGACAACCGATCTTCAACTTTCTCATTCGAATTTTTCGCCCAGTTTCGTTGCTTTAAGAGTTGGTTAATAAATCTTGCCTGATTAGGAAAGTGGGCATAACACAATAAATGGTGTGACTAACTCCCAAGGAGACAGAGATATCTTACCTGCATCGTGTTCTTCATAGACTAAACCAAGTAGGACAGAACTCAGGGATTTATATATCCTTTTTTTCGGCGCGCACTAACTGCGTTTGTTATATGATGAGATTTAACACAGTGAAGCACAAACCGTGGAAGTGCAAACGCAAACCTAAAAACACCTCTGTAAAATATGCAGATAAAGTCGTCTATAGTGCCACGCGCGCATCTCTTGCTACGCTTTTGTAACTGGTCCGTTGCACGTGTGATCGCTGTGTTACGCGGGCTGCGCCTGAATGCCTTGGAACATTGCAGATTGTAGTATATCATTTTGTCAAGATTACGGACATGACGCGAATGGTCAAGATTATTCCAGAGCTTCCGCAACCACCAGTGATAAGGCTGGAAAGTTCGATGCATGATGTATAAAAGACGGTGCGTCCCACCCATGATCAATTTATCGAAAGTCGACGAGCTCTGTTCGACGCTATCAGTGTACAGTGTGTATTGCTGTAGTTTGACTTCCCGCTTCCCGGCCACAGGTTCGGCCAAATAAAGTGTTTCATCTACGACACGCCGACTGCTGCCTTCGTCGACGTCACGACCCGGTCCATGTACCCAACGGCCTCTTCCAGCCGTGAACCAATCCCACGCCGTCAAGGAGACATCGACACCAACCAGTGGGCCAGCCGCAGGTAGCAAGATCTCCCACCAGAATACGGACCCATGCCCGACAAGACCAACACCTCGGCGAGGACGACAGGCACGATGACGGTGATGCAGCCACCCAGAGTGCCGCCGACCTTCTATGAATTGCCAAATGGCTACCCCAAAACCTGGCTCAAGACGTTGGAAGGGTCTCAACATTCAACAACTGGGACTCCGGCGACAAGCTGCGCCACGTCTCCTTTTACATGGAAGACGCAGCAATGACCTGGTTCGAGAATCGGGAGTCCACTCTTCGAAGCTGGGACGTCTTTTGCAGCGCTTTCCTGGAAACGTTCGCGAGCGTCGTCCGAAAAGAAAGGGCCGCAACCTTGCTGGAGACACAGGTCCAACTCCCAAACGAAAGCGTGGCGATCTTCGCAGAGCAAATGACTCGACTGTTTCGCCACGCAGACCCTGCCATGCCCGAGGACAAGAAAGTTCGCTTCCTTATGCGAGGAGTCAAGCAGGAGCTCTTCGCGGGACTGATGCGGAACCCACCAAGCAGCATCCAAGAATTCGTCTCAGAAGCAACCACCATCGGAGAAGGCGCTGGAAATGCGAACCCGCAAGTACAACCGCCGCTTGATCCAAGACACCGCAGTGGCTCAAGCCATCGGCTCCGACGATCTGCGCGAGACTATAAGGGCCGTCGTGCGCGAAGAACTTCATCGAACGTTCCCGTCGTGCCAGTCTCAAGTTGCCTCGATCGCAGACATCGTCCGAGAGGAAATCCAGCAGTCGCAGGGCACCCCTGAGTCTTCGACGCCATAGCTGCAAACAACGAGCTATGCTGCTGCAGCTCGACGCAACAGCCCCCCTCCTCGCCCACGTCAAGACGCCGTGCGGCCCAAGCAGTTCCGCCGCTAGGCACCACCGCCGCCACCACCGACGTCATACCGCCCTCCCGCCCGCCAGTGATACACGCCGAGAAAAACCGGTGTTTGGTGCGCCCCCGACCACAGCCCCCTCTGCTACCATTGCGGAGAAGTTGGCCACACCTACCACCGCTGCCATTACCGACAGATCGGACTGCGTGGGTTCGCCATTGACGCGTCGCATCCACATCGGGGTGAACGACCACGTGACATCGCTGACTACCTCGCAAGAGCGCAGTGGACACCCCGACAACCTTCCCGTTCGCCGTCGCCAGACCGCTACGTCTCTCCCCAACGCCGACCGTGCACTGGTCCAACTCGGGGCCGGTCACCTAGCCCATATCCGAAAAACTAAGGGCACCAACCGATGGAGGTGCGGTTGCTGTACGACGAAATACCGAAGATCCTCCGCCACCGACGACGACGCCGTGACGAAATCTAAATAACACGCATCAAGCCGAACGGAGCCCTGACGTCCAAACTTCGCGGCCAGAAGACCTGACGACGCAACGCGAAGCAGCGAAACAAATCGATGTAGCCGTGACCCGACACCACGACCTAACTGCGACGCGAGACGACGAACTAGCGACCTCGACGTTCTTATCGATGGCCACAGCGTCACAGCTCTCGTCGACACGGAGCCGACTATTCTGTCATCAGTGGACCGTTTGCCACGAGCTGAAGAAAGTTAGGACAGCCTGAGAAGGCCCCGAAATACGGACAGCTGGAGGTCATCCAGTAACGCCGGCTGGATTCTACACCACAAGAGATTCTGCACCACATCAACATCCGGACTTATCCTGCACGCTTTGTAATCTTACAACATTGCTCAGGGATCTGTACTTGGCCTTCATGGCGCCGTCCTCGACCTGAGATCGAAGTCGATAACACTATCCAAAGAAAAGGCACTACTGCCGCACGCTCCGCCAGGAAAGCACGCCTTGAATGTGCTGGAAGAGCAGGTGACGATCACCGCTCGCTCCAGCGTCATCAGTTACGTCGGCACTCAAAAATCAGCAGACCTGGAAAGCGTCGTTGAAGGCGACCCGTAGAGATTTGCGTCGCCAGAACAGTAGCCGAGTTGCGGGCAGGGAAAGCAACAGTGATGCTCACAAAACGAGTATAAGCACGTGAACAAAGGCACGACGGTCGCCTACATCGAAGAAATTGTGGAAGCTACCAATGCTTTCGCCCTCGCCGATTCTTCCGAGCCTACTCCGACAAACCAAGTTTCTCAACAAGCTTTCGACGTCAATCCTAGCCCTCCGAAGCATAAGCAAGAACGGCTCAAAACCCTGCCCTTGCAATACGAGTACTGCTTTTCGTCGTCGTCAAGAATCCGACAGATCCCAGTCGCAAAACATGGCATCATTTCAGAGGAAAGTGCCAGACCTCTCCGTCAGAACCTGTACAGGGTTTCGACGCGAGAACGCGAGGCCGTAAAGAAACCAGTCGACGAAATGCTACGCGACGACATCATTCAGCTGTCGAAGAGTCCGTGGGCGTCACCCGTGCTGTAAGTGAAAAAGAAGGATGGAACCCTACGTTTCTGCGTCAATTATGGTCGCCTGAACTAAATCACAAACAAGGACATGTATCCTCTCCCACCTATAGACGACGCCATAGGATCGACTCCACAACGCGAAGTACTTTTCGACGATGGACCTTAAGACCGGCTACTACCAAATCGAAGTCGACGAGAGACAGCGAGAGAAGACTGCCTTTATAACACCAGACGACCTTTTCGAGTTCAAAGTCATGCGCTTCGGTCTTTGCTCAGCGCCGGCGACTTTCCAACGCGTTATGGATACAGTACTCGCAGGCTTGAAGTGGTAAACTTGCCTCGTGTACTTGGACGACGTCTTTGTATTTGCTCAACCTTCGACGAGCATCTCCGGCGCCTTGAGGTTGTACTTCAAGCAATCAAAACCTCTGGACTCACCCTGAAGCCAGAAAAGTGCCGCTTCGCGTACGAGGAGCTATTGTTCTTGGGCCACGTGATTAGCAAGTCTGGAGTTCACTCGGACCCGCGGAAACAGCTGCCATCGCTGCCTTTCCGCCGCCCACCGACAAGAAGGCCGTTCGCCGATTTCTGGGCTTGTGCGCCTATTACAGGCGTTTCTTCAAAGGATTTTCAAGGACCACTGAGCCGCTAACGCACCTCACGAAAACCGACGTGGAATTCAAGTGGAGAACAGCACAAGTCCAAGCATTTCAAGACCTCAAACGACGCCTCCAGATGCCGCCGATACTTGCGCACTTCAACGAATACGCCGACACGGAAATCAACACAGATGCAAGCGGCGTAGGGCTCGGAGCCGTCCTAGTGAAGAGGACTGACGGACTATAAAGGGTTGTCAGTTATGCGAGCCAGTCGCTATCTAAGGCGGAAGCCAACTATTCCAAAAGACAAAAGTGCCTTGCCATCATCTGGGCTACATCAAAGTTCCGCCCCTATCTTTGGGCAGTCATTAGAAAGTTGTGAGCGACCATCATGCCTTGTGTTGGCTAGCTAACTTGAAGGATCCTTCAGGTCACTTCGCATGGTGGAATCTGCGGCTTCAGGAATGCGACATTACCGTCGTTTACAGGTCCGGACGAAAGCACTCCGACACCGACTGCCTGTCCCGTGCCCCCTTTGACCCACCGCCACACGATGACCAGGATGGTGACTACTTCTTGGGAACCTTAAGTGCTGATGACTTCGCCGAACAACAGCGAGCCGACCCGGAACTCAAGGGTCTTGTGGAATACCTCGAGGGCAAGGCCCTGTTGTTCCAAAAGTATTGAAGCGAGGACTGGCGTCGTTTTTCTTGCGAAATGGCATGCTCCTAAAGATAAACTTTTCGCCACTCCGGGAAAACTACGTCCTTGTAGAACCTTCAGCATTACGTCCAGAGGTTCTGGAAGCTTTACACGACGACCCAACGGCTGGACACCTCGGTGTTTCCTGCACGCTCGCGAGAATACAAGAAATGTACTACTGGCCTCGCCTCACTGCCGACGTCACCCACTACGTAAAGACTTGTCGAGACTGCCAGCGACGCAAGACACCGCCGACAAGGTCAGCCAGACTTCTTCAGCCGATCTAGCCACCACGCTGGCCGTTCCAGCAAATGAGGATGGACTTACTGGGGTCGTTCACGGCGTCGATTTCCGGAAACAAATGAATCGTCGTAGCTACAGACTACCTCACCCGCTACGCCGAAACAAGGGCCCTGCCCATAGGCAGTGCCGCCGAGGTAGCCAAGTTCTTCGTTAAGAACATCGTCCTGCGGCAAGGCGCCCCAGAAGTCCTCGTCACTGGCAGAGGTACGGCCTTTGCTGCTGACCTTACTCAAGCAATCTTGAAATACAGCGAAACAAGCCACCGCCGGACCACAGCCTACCACCCACAGACCAATGGCCTCACCGAGCGTCTAAATAAGACCATAGCCGATATGCTGGCCATGTAGGTCGACGTCGAACACAAGACGTGGGATGTCATCCTTCCGTACGTGACCTTCGCATACAACACGGCCGTGCAAGAAACGACGCAAATGACGCCATACAAGTTGGTATACGGAAGGAATCCGGCAACGACGCTCGACGATATGCTACCCAACGTCACCGACGAAGAAAACCTCGACGTGACTCTCTACCTCCAGCGCACCGAAGAAGCCCGACAACTCGCGCGCCTACGCATCAAGATTCAGCAGACGACCGACAGCTGCCGTTACATTCTTCGACGACGCTTCGTGGAATACCAGCCCGGCAACCGTGTTTGCGTCTGGACGCCGATGCGCCGACGTGGGCTTACCGAAAAACTTCTTCGGCGATACTTCGGGCCATATAAGGTTCTTCGACGACTCGGCGCTCTAGACTACGAGGTCATCACGGACGGCATCATGAACACTCAGCGGTGCCGCGCACGACCTGAGGTCGTTCATATCCTGCGCCTTAATCCATTTTGTACGCGTTAGCGAACCTTAGGGACTGTTTTTTTTTTCCTTTTTCATTGTACTTTATTTGTGTATGCACTTTTTCCCCCTTCCATGTTCTGTTACCAGCATCGGGACGATGCTTTTTCAGAGCGGGGCAATGCCGCGCGCGCATCTTTTGCCACGGGTTTGACGCGAGTAGGTTGTTGCTCCTGGATGTTCGAGCACGCTAGTGATGCGCATTAATTCCCCTACCCCTTCCCCCCTTTATGCCGGATCGTCAATAAAGTTGTTTCACTCACTTGCTACGTTTTCGTAACTGGTTCGTTACATGTGTGAGCGCTGTCTTGCGCGGGCCAAGCCAGAATGACTGGTAAAATTCCAAATTGTAGTACATAATTTTGTCAAGACGCGAATAGTCAAGGTTATTCCAGAGCTTGCGCAACCACCAGACATAAAGCTGGAAATTTCTATGCATGATGTATAAAACAGAATAACAGAGAGCTGAGCTAGTTGGTAAGTATTCATTCTAAAACGACAGGGCGCGTACCAGCCATGATCAGTCTATCGATGGCCGACGCTCTGTTCGCCGCTATTAGTGTACAGTGTGTATTGCTGTAGTTTGACTTTCCCTTTCCCGGCCACAAGTTCGGCCAAATAAAGGGTTTCATCTTCGACACGCCGACTGCTTACTTCTTCGACGTCACGACCCCGTGACAATAGCATGCTTGCGAATTGAAGCACGTTAGTCAAACTTGGCGATGACAGATTGTTAGATTTGCATAAACGGAATTTGACGGTGTAGAAAGACTGGTAGGACTTTCTTGCCCTTCACTGTGATCCGTGTGGCAGCGTACCATTGTTTCACGAAGAGGCGGTACTGGTGAAACATGCGATGATCAAACAAAGGTAGTCATAGAGAGCTCAATCATTGCCAAGAACGATTCCATCAGTAAACCTTCACTTGCTTTTTCTCCCAATGATTGGCCTGTCTTAAGTGCACAAACTACGGTGCACGCTTTGTGCTCTCTCCTTCGTTTTCTCGGTGAATTCTTTTTTTTTTCACGACTGTGTGAGAGTTTATTTACACCCGTTTTCATTCTCTATTTTGACTATGGTGAGAAGCGCGTGAGGTTACACACTGATATTTTATTTATTTATTTATTTATATATATTATTTATTTATTTATTTATTTATTTCATGGTATTGCACGCCCGACTGGCCCCTGCAGGAGCGGAATATCGGAGCACAATTATTATAAATTGGGCTTACAAAATAAATTACGCGCCTTTAATCAATTGACATGGTTACATCGCTGCACGTGTGGCTCATAGTTTACAATAAACAAAGAAGAAGACTAAAGCAACAGCATATGTGCAAGTGTCTTTTCAAAATTGGCCTTCTCAGAAATGGATTTAGGAAGCGAGTTTCAGACGCACGCGTGGTTCATTATACTTATGTGTATATACTTCTCATTGTAGGGTATGTGCGCAAAGCTCGGACGAACACAGGAAAAACGATGTAGACAGAAGGAGCGCAAACTATCAACTGATTTATTCTTTCTTGAAATAGCTTATATAAGCTTCTTCAAACGTCACAAGAAAAGGGGATAAGGAGAGAAAGCAAACAAATCATACCCTCCTCACGTCAAGCAAAACCTGCGCAAGGAATTGCCTTCTGCCTTATATAGGTTAACCGAAGTATCGCTTACGCAATCGTCTCCCTTATCTTTCATGATAAAAGCTTCCAACAGTTCCCGCCCCAATCTGTTCCTGCTCTTTCCTAAAATCTTCTCCTTTGCTGCTGAAATTCAGTCGCAAGTCTTTGCATGTCAGAATCAGAATCAGAATCAGAAATGCTTTTATTTTCCAACGAAATTGTTGGGGGTCCTTCAGGCGAAAAGCTGCACAATACAGCTTGAATGTGCCTGAAGGCCCTCACATGGCAACAGTAGCACTAAAACCAGCACATATATACATGTTTAGCATATATCCAAATATAATACACCATTTTAATCCAATTGAAAAAAAAAATGCAACATATTGAATAACACTTGTATTTTCCTACGAACACATGGTATTTAAACATAACATAGAAATCTAATACATTTAGTGAGAAGAAATGTGAAAATGCATTGTCATAAATCATAAACAGTGGAATTTACAACACTAAGAAAAGCACTGCTGTAAACATGACTATGATGCACAATATGATGATACTTTGTACATTGAAACACTGAGCGCGAAATAGATATTACAACAGAAAATGCGAAAATGTAGTAACGATTTTGTTAAGTGTTCATTCCGATTTACAAAAGTACTCTCTAATGTCCGTGTTCGCTTCCTTTTTGTCCGTTGTCCGCAGTTTGGTTGTTTCTTGAAATGGGTTACCGACTTGTCAACCTTGCTCGACTGCATAAGGTTGTGAAGCCCCAGGGAAAAAAAAAGACAGGAACTCCATTATTCGTCCTCTTCAAACACACCTTTTCAAGAATCTTAAAGTTGTGTTCGCGGACAATGGACAGAGTTTGAAAAGCAACCAGCTACGGATTTAGGCCCAGCAATAAACTTGCGCAGTAGCACCCAGTGTGAAATGTGCAGTAATAGCGGTTTAGAATAATGTGCAGTAACAGCGGTTCTGCTGTGTTTCCCTTCAAGTTGTCAGTGATTTCATGTCATGTTGTGTGCGTGTACGTGACTAAGTTATTCGTAAAGCAGAGATGCACGCGAAAAAACGTGCGGCAGCCCCGCCTATAGTGACTTTAGGCCCCGTTTACGCTCCAGCCGGGCTTTCCAGTTTCACTGCGAGGTTGCTGCTTCGTCCGCGACTGAGGAAGTTACGCCATCTATGGGTGTACATGAGAACCGGAGCGTGACTACCGCGAACACTCATCGGTCGTCCGGCCCAGCCCTAGAACAGCTGCACCGTTAAAACGTGTGCAGCTGCGCTTACCCCATCCGTGACCACCCTTTGAGCGCAAAAGTACCGCGGTACGTATGGCACATCGCGCCCATTTTGTGACGCCCCAATCCGCGATGCAATTGCCACACTAATTGTGAACTTGCACGGGTCTACAATTAAGCCGTCGTTGTCACCCTTGTAATAGGCCGCAGACCTGGCCGACCAGCCGACCTTGACCGCCGGATTCGTGGACCTCACCAACGCTCGTTACTTGACTTCATACACGAAGCAAATTTGTATGTGTATTTTTGAATCAATAATTTTTATGCCTAAGAGCAGACTTTCGAAAAAAGAAAAACTTCGTTTCCCTGCTCCTTATCAGCACAAAACCACACCTCTCGCTGTTTGAGCGATACATGACTTGACTATCTTCATTGAACTATACCTGCAACATAAGGGCAGTTGTAACTGCTCACTTTAAGCGCCCATCCTACATAACACTGCTCTAATCACAACCGGAGTAGGATGCGCTCCACATTCAGCGGGTTTGGGAGCGTATCAATGCACCGTGTTGCCTCTCCGAGGGCGACAAACGACATAGACGATGCTACGGCCACCGAAGGACGTTCAAATTCCTCCGTGACTTGACTGAAATCTTTCAACAACAAGCAATGCAAGTCACTAGTAATGTGCCATAAAGCACCCGTGTCTTAATCTTATTCCATTCATTCAGATAATTCGAGGCATAACGTGATATCTGCGAAACTTCGTCGTTGCGATAAAACGTTTCGCACATGACATTGTCAAATGCAACACCAAAGAAAGGAGACTAACGCGTTTGGATCACTGCGTTTATTAGGTGAAGATTGTTGGCTCAAATGTAAAAATGACGTGCATGTATTTATCATTTGCTATTTTGCCAACGTTGCTAGCTGTGAACAATCGTTCAGTCATGTGTAGCTGCCGCCGTAAGGGCGAATTGCGGAGCCCCGTTGAAGCGCTTACTTCATTCCATTAAAGGGGCCGTGCAAAACTTTTTCATGGAACCATCGAATGCTTCATTAAGGGAGTTTATTGCCGCACGAATCGACCCCAGAAAAAATTTTTAGAATCCGTCAAGTACGAGCGGAGTGAATGAAATTTGTCGCACGCTGTACATGCTTTCTCTCTTCTCTCGTCCCGAAGAGAGCGTCGGAAGCTAAGAAGAGACAAATAACTCGGGGGCAAGAAGGTACGTCAAGCGCACGTCATGACTTTGATCACTTTATTGTTTTTTTTTTCCTTCGAACGCGCGGCTACTTTCAGCGTGATCGCGAGCGAGCGCGCGGGCACGTGGCGGCCTCCTGCGGCGGCCACGGTAACTATGCAGCTCAAATCAGCCAATGGCCGTGAATTTGGGCATATGGCGCGGTCAGTTGGGTATATGGCATCATTTGTAAAAAGAAGAGGGAACGATTTCTAGCTGACTGAGAATTAATTGTAAATTCTAGGCCGCGTGCTGCGCTACAATGCTTGGTTCGCGCGTTCTCAGGAGCCTCGACTTCCGATCGGCAGCCTTTTCTGACCATGGTGAAAAAGTGTTGAGGGGCCCCTTTAAAGTTTTGAACAAAAACATGCATAGTACACGTGAAGTGTCACTTCTCCGCGTGAGAATTTTACATCCCGAGTTTATAGGTGCTCGCACTGCACTTGTTTCTTTCACGCTACATATTGTCCGAGAAGCTGATTCAGCGTTGGGCGCACGTGCTCATTTTTGAAAAACGGAGCTGAGACTAGAGCGATCCAGATCAGTGGTAGATATGCGATTTCTTCGCGCCTTTTCAAAACCACGCCCCGCCACGGTGGTCTAGTGGCTATGGCTCTCGACTGCTGACCCGAAGGTCGCGGGATCGATTCCCGGCCGCGGCAACTGCATTTTCGATGGAGGCGAAAATGTTTGAGGCCCGTGTACTTAGATTTCGGTGCACGTTAAAGAATCCCAGGTGGTCGAAATTTCCGGAGTCCTCCACTACGGCATCTCTCAAACATATCGTGGTTTTGGGACGTTAAACCCCAGGTATTATAATTATTTTCAAAACCACGTCATGATTACGAGGGACGCCGTAGTGGAGGCCTCCGGAAATATAAACCACCCAGGGTTCTTTTAATGTCCATCTAAATATAAGCACATGGGCCGGGACTCGATGCCGCTACCTTCAATGAGAAGGCACAGCGCAACTGAGACAATGGACAGGAACACGCAACACACATTGTATATTGTCTCAGTTGCGCTGTGTCTTCTATTGCTATGAACCAACTCGGCCAGATCAAACTCTTTCCCTTCCGTAAAGTGACTTGTTGGGCAAGTTGGTTCATTCTTACGGTAGAATAGCGCAAATACCAAGACGAGAGCGCCCTTCGGGTCAGCGGTTGAGCACCATAACCACAGTGGAGGGTTGTGACAGATAGGCTCATTGACCAGACCACCGACTTTCCTTAAATCTGCATTAAGACAACTTTGATTTGAAAGTTTCGTTTTCTTGAATACTCTTCCTAGGGTTTGTCACCATCATAGGCGTGCGCACAGGGGGGGGGGGGGGGGCAGGGGGGGCGGCCGCCCCTCCTAGTCACCCGTGAGGGGGGAGGGGGCGCAATATCTACCCCATACTTTGACCCCCCAGTAACCTAAGAGGGGTGGGGCACAAAATCTGCCTCGTACATTGACTTAGTAAGGGGAGGGCGCCGCGATGAACCTTCGCCCCCCCCCACCTGATGGGGACCCTGAGCACGCCTATGGTCACCATGTATCCGAGCAGGTGGCAAAAAATTGCACATAACCGTAGATACTAATAATCGAATTTCACCCCGCCACGGTGGTCTAGTGGTTATGGCGCTCGGCTGCTGGCCCGAAGGTCGCGGGATCGAATCCCGGCCGCGGCGGCTACATCTTCGATGGAGGCGAAAATGTTTGAGGCCCGTGTACTTAGATTTAGGTGCACGTTAAAGAACCCCAGGTGGTCGAAATTTCCGGAGCCCTCCACTACGGCGTCTCTCATAATCATATCGTGGTTTTGGGACGTTAAACGCCAGACATTATTATTATTAATAATCGAATTTCAATGGTGATACAGAAGCTAAGCACGCCGGGATCACAGGAAAAGCGGGCGCTCTGTCACGCGTCAGACCATGACTTCCCGTGACAAAGAAGTGACCAACTTTGAATGAAGGTGCGCCACGACAGCATCTTGCCACGGTCAGCGGCAAGTCATCTCACGTGTGTGGGCGTATAGCCTTATCTTTGCGAGTGAAGTTTAGCCCTTATTTGCTTTTATCACCCTGTGCGCAAGAAAACCTTCCAGAGACAGCCGCAGGCGAAGGAGCGTTGCACGCCTTAATATAAGAAACATATAAGCACCACACATCACAAGCACAGAAAAAACCGGTACAGTTATATACTTCAGACCACTTCCCATATTCCCTTCCTAGATTGTTTTACGACATGGCTTTGTAAATATTTCGTCACGCGTCACGGGAAGTTCCGGTGTCTCGTACGGCGATCTTTTCTCGTACCCAGCGCGCGCGGTGCCAATATGCCGATCAAAATTTAGTCATTTATATCCCAAACTATTTTTTCACAGCCGAGCCGTTAAGGTCGCGGTTTGCCGTGTGTTGTAGATAGAAAATGATCATCATCATCAACCAGTACGCGCTCAATCAGCGCCCAAGCATTCGGCAGAGAAGAAGAGAAGCTGCAACGTGCCACTCCCAATCGGTGTTTGTCGCCCTTGTAATTTCTTGTTAATTTTTAGTGGACCAGTGTGGTGAGTAGTGTAGTGGGTTTCGCCCAATTTCTCTGGCACATACGCGCCACAAGAGTTTGACAGCAGAGCTGTTATGGACGAGGTTTGCGTGTGTCGTCGATAGAAAGAGATACAAAGAAAGGGGAAGGTGAAAAAGATAGAAGGTGAGAGAAGGACTGCAGAGTTTGACAGCAGAGCTGAAAGATAGAGAAAGAAATGCATAGAAATAAAGTGAAATGGCAAAAAAAGGAAGAAAAGGAAGAAAGACAGAGATATCACTAGACATAGAGAGAAAGAAATACAAAGACGCATACCCAAAAACAAGATTTTTAAAAAATAGGCGAAGCTTGCACTCAGTCGCGGAAGGCTTGAAACAGCGGAACGGGAGGATTATGAAGTCTAGTTTGGCTGCTTCTAGGTTGTTGCTTGGCTTTAGCTACAGGGATGTCCAAACTCCAGAACCGAGCGTTCGCACCTCTCATTTATTTATACGGGCACGCCGTCGTTGGCGTATAGGCTTCCATCGCTTCGGGCTCTTCTCGGAGACGCCGTTGCCTTTCCCGTTCGCTAGTATGGCCCCTTCGCACCCGTAGTGCCAAGCCAGAAGGAAGAGCGCAGCTGGGTGGCCTTCGTTGTTTCTCATTATTTTGTTCTTAATTTCTTCCCTTTCCTTTCCCTTTCGCTTTGTTTCTTTTATATCCATTTTGTATGTTTCTTTCTATTTCGTCCTTTCTATTTCCTTCATCTTTATCGCTCTTGTTATTAGTATTTTTTTCTTCCCTTTCTTTCTCTCTGCTTTCTTCTCTCTTCCATTGTTTTTATTTCGCTCTTGATCATTCCATTTTCTTTCTAACTATACTTCTTCTCTCTTCTTTTTGTGTTTCTCTTTCTATATCGTTCTCTGTCTTTCTATCTTTTTATGTGTTCATTCCCAGTACTTCTCTGCATTTTTCTCTCTCTCTTTCTTTCTTTAGATTTATCTATCTCTTTCTCTCTCTCTCTTTTAGTGAACCAGTGGAGAGTAGTGGAATTTGCACAAAATCTGTCACATGCCCGTGATGATAGTCATTGCTTGGGCTATTTGTTGCTTCTTCATTTATAGTTAACCAGTGGATAGTAGTGGGATTTGCAGAAAATCTATGTCACATGCCCGTGATGATAGTCATTGCTTGGGCTATTTGTTGCTTCTTCATTTATAGTTAACCAGTGGATAGTGGTGGGATTTGCAGAAAATCTGTGTCACATGCCCGTGATGATAGTCATTGCTTCGGCTATTTGTTGCTTCTTCATTTTTAGTTAACCAGTGGAGAGTAGTGGGACTTGCACAAAATCTGTGTCACACGCACGTGATGATAGCCATTTCTTGGGCTATTTGTTGCTTCTTCATTTTTAGTTGACCAGTGGAGAGTAGTGGGACTTGCACAAAATATGTCACATGCCCGTGATGATAGCCATTTCTTGGGCTATTTGTTGCTTCTTCATTTTAAGTCAACCAGAGGAGAGTAGTGGGATTTGCACAAAATATGTGCCACATGCCCGTGACGATAACCATTTCTTGGGCTATTTGTTGCTTCTTCATTTTTAGTGAACCAGTGGAGAATTGTGGGATTTGCACAAAATCTGTGTCACATGCCCGTGACGATAGCCATTTCTTGGGCTATTTGTTGCATCTTCATTTTTAGTGAACCAGTGGAGAATAGTGGGAGTTGCACAAAATCTGTGTCACATGCCCGTGGACGATAGCCATTTCTCGGGCTATTTGTTGCTTCTTCATTTTTAGTGAACCAGTGGAGAGTAGTGGGATTTGCCCAATTTCTGCGTCACATACCCGTGATGACAGCCATTTCTTGGGCTATTTGTTGCTCCTTCATTTTTAGTCAATTAGTGGAGAGTAGTGGGATTTGCACAAAATATGTGTCACATACCCGTGATGATAGTCATTTCTTGGGCTATTCGTTGCTTCTTCATTTTTAGACAACCAGTGGAGAGTAGTGGGATTTGCACAAAATATGTGTCACATGCCCGTGATGATAGTCATTTCTTGGGCTATTTGTTGCTTCTTCATTTTTAGGCAACCAGTGGAGAGTAGTGGGATTTGCACAAAATATGTGTCACATGCCCGTGATGATAGTCATTTCTTGGGCTATTTGTTGCTTCTTCATTTTTACTCAACCAGAGGAGAGTACTGGGATTTGCACAAAATCTGTGTCACATGCCCGTGATGATAGCCATTTCTTGGGCTAATTGTTGCTTCTTCATTTTTAGTGAACCAGTGGAGAGTACTGGGATTTGCACAAAATCTGTGTCACATGCCCGTGATGATAGCCATTTCTTGGGCTAATGGTTGCTTCCTCATTTTTAGTGAACAAGGGGAAAGTAGTGGGATTTGCCCAATTTCTGCGTCACACACCCGTGATGATAGCCATTTTTCGGGCTATTTGTTGCTTCTTCATTTTTATTCGACCAGTGCGAGTAGTTGGATTTGCACAAAATCTGTGTCACATGCCCGTGGTGATAGCCATTTCTTGGGCTAATTGTTGCTTCTTCATTTTTAGTGAACCAGTGGAGAGTAGTGGGATTTGCACAAAATCTGTGTCACATGCCCGTGATGATAGCCATTTCTTGGGCTAATTGTTGCTTCCTCATTTTTAGTGAACAAGGGGAAAGTAGTGGGATTTGCCCAATTTCTGCGTCACACACCCGTGATGATAGCCATTTTTTGGGCTATTTGTTGCTTCTTCATTTTTATTCGACCAGTGGCGAGTAGTTGGATTTGCACAAAATCTGTGTCACATGCCCGTGATGATAGCCATTTCTTGGGCTAATTGTTGCTTCTTCATTTTTAGTGAACCAGTGGCGAGTAGTTGGATTTGCACAAAATCTGTGTCACATGCCCGTGGTGATAGCCATTTCTTGGGCTAATTGTTTTTTATTTATTTACATAGTTCCTGCAACGCCGTAGTGGCATTACTGCAGGGGGGTATACATAGGAAGTCAATATTGTTGGTAACATTTCTGCGATAAGACACCAAACATATAACAATTAAAATAAAAAATATTTTAGTACACTATGGCACTGACAAACAGGTACAAAAAGAGAAATACTTATGTCACAATTTCACAATGATGAGAAAAAAGCACTGTTGTCACTCAAGTTCACTATACCTTCGGGAAGTTCATTCCAGTCTCTAATTGTTTTTAAAAAGAAGGAGTTGGCAAAAGTAGTGGTTTTGAATGCGTATTCTCGTATATTATGTGAGTGTTGGCATCTTGTGGAACAATATGTTGGTCCTAGTAGGTATTCCGACTTATTAATTCCGGTTAGGTTATAATATATACTATGCAGAAGTTTTAATCGAAGTTTCCGTCTTCTAGATTTTAGAGTTTCCCAGCCTGATGTGGCCTTTATTTCTGACATACTAGCGAATGGGTCGTAGTTGTTGCTGACGAAACGGGCTGCCTGGTTTTGAACTTTTTCTATTGTTTTTGCAAGATACTTTTGAGCCGGGTCCCAGATAACACAAGCATATTCAAGTATAGACCTTACATGAAGGAAGTAAAGAGTTTCTTTCACCTCTTTTGTTGCACAATGAAAGTTTCTACGAATAAAAAACAACATTCTACTAGCCTTTAAGATCATTTGGTCTGTCTGTCTGTTCCAATGGAATGATTCTGTCAAGTGAATTCCTAAATATTTACCCTCAGGCACTTTTTTGACTGCCTCGCCATTAATACTGTATGTGCACTGGATTTATGAAATGTTCTTTGCAAAGCTGATGTGGTTGCACTTCGAGATATTTAAGCACATATTCCACGTGGAGCTTCTTATTTGCTTCTTTATTGCTTGTTGCTTGTTTATCTTGTTGCTTCTATATTTTTAGTGAACCAGTGGAGAGTAGTGGGATTTGCCCTATTTCTGCGTCACATACCCGTGATGACAGCCATTTCTTGGGCTATTTGTTGCTTCTTCATTTTTAGTCAATTAGTGGAGAGTAGTGGGATTTGCACAAAATATCTGTCACATACCCGTGATAGCCATTTCTTGGGCTAACTGTTGCTTTTTCTTTTTTATTCAACCAGTGGAGAGTAGTGTGATTTTCACAAAACCTATGTCGCATACCCATGATGATAGTCATTTCTTGGGCTATTTGTTGCTTCTTCATTTTTAGACAACCAGTGGATAGTAGTGAGATTTGCGCAAAATCTGTGTCACATGCCCGTGATGATAGCCATTTCTTGGGCTAATTGTTGCTTCTTCATTTTTAGTGAACCAGTGGAGAGTAATGGGATTTGCCCAATTTCTTCGGCACAAACCCATTCATGGTGATAATAGTTTTCTGATAGGCCACACAAATTACGGCAAGCTTAAACAGCTTCACTGTTAAAGAGAGAGCAAGGATAGCCATGTATAGTGTTGTATAGCAAGGGGTGGGAAGAAGAGACAGGCGAGAGAGTGAAAGCCAAGCCAGGACTAACTTGGTGCCCACCAGCTCTGCTGTGACACAGTATTGCGCGGCTTAGTGAAAGCTGCGCTAAGTTTATTTTTGGAAAAGTAGGTGCGCCATAAATCGTCACTGCTTAATGTTTCTTCATTTAAACAAATGCTCTCGAATTGATGAAAAAATTATAATTATGAAATTTTTGCTATTCAGTCTTATAATGTAACTTTAACAGCTATGATATAGCTCGTCTCAATGATGAGCTTGTTTGCGAAGACAACAGGTGCCTTACTGTTGCGACTTTGCTAAATAAAAAAATCTGTGTTGTCTAAAAAACCACCCTATAGTGCTCCCAGAAGAGTGTCCCGCAGAGTTGCCAGATGCTACGGAGCTAACAAGCAAATTATCATTGCAAAAGAAACCGCAAAAAGCGGTGCGACTTTCGCGAAGCCCGAAAGAAGCAGATATTTATTGAACTTTCACATTCTTGAAGATATTTTGAATTATAACAAAAAAAATGTCACTCAACTACGAAGGGAAGTTGAAACAAAACCACTTTAATCATTCTGTACAGCCAAAATATCCTAAACTATTAACGAAAGCACATATTTACTTTTTACATTGCATCCAGGGTAATCTCGATTCGGTTGAATGCACGTTTGTCAGTGCATATTCACATCACTTGTTGATTTCCTCAACGTATGTTTGACTTCAACACTCCACTACACAAAGTCTTCGACAAACGCGCTATTGGTCAGCGTGATGATTACTAAAATGACTACATTTGCTGGAGGAATGCAAATAAGCCCAAAAACGCGACAAGCGACTAGACAATTCTACAAATGACTCGGCGAAAAAAGAAGCCAGCGTCCGCTTGTTATAAGCGGAACTGGCAACTCTGATTTATTCCGGGAAATGTCAAGGAAATGTCGCACATTTTCCGGCGACTTTCTCCACCGCATACAGAGCTGCCGTTGGTGGCTACATTGCGACCCCGTCAGGGGACGAAAATTTCGCTTTGGCGACATGGCTACTTTAAGCTTCTATTTTGACTCATTTACAGCCATCTTTCTCATTATTTTGAGATAACATACATTGTTTCCAAACATTTCTTTCAGTGGGCAGATGCTCGCGCACGTCCTCCTCCGCCGGGCGATGTGCATCGAGGCACCCTGACGCCACGCGATTGGCTAGCACGCGTCGCACGCTGCCCGCTATCTATATTGACGCGGTTCTAATGCTGCGCGTGCTCCTTGTGGATTGGACAGAACCAAAAAAACATGGTTGATCCTTCCGTCATAGGAATCGGAGTAACACGAATGTAAAACGTGCCCTTACAGAAGTAACCGAATGTTTACTGTACATTGATACAAGAGAGTTTGCACAATGCATATTGATGTCTGGCAGCTATAGCCCCGTTTAACGTGGATGCACCCACTTTGATGCTTGGTGGTACATCTCCATGTCGACGACTAACGTCAATGTTCAATGATTATACAAACCTTTGTGGTAGCTGTAGTAGTTAACGGTGAAAGCGTAATCGGAGAACGAGTTGTGATAGCCAGAAGAGCGTCGCATATTGGACGCAGAACTTGGTCGCCATCCCGCGGCATGTTGAAATGTGATTGAACACCAGGGCCGCACTAGAGGGAAACGCAAAGCGTGTCGTGCCGCCTCGGTAGCCCGGCCGCAATTTTTCTCGCGGCGAGCGCGTAGGCGGGGAGCGCGGTGTTACAGCCAGGTGAGGCAGGCGCGCGTCGCAAAGCAATTTTTTGGTTTGATTAGCGTGATGCTATGAGCGAGGCCGACGCTTTTACGACGCTTGGGTTAAGGTCGCCACCTCGCGGTGTGTTAAGGCATTGACAAAATTGCACTTCTATTGAAAACGCGCCGAATGGGACGAAAGTTAACGCGTTGCAGGTACTAATCGCGGAGGCCACAGTAATGATGAGTTACTTTACTTTGCCGCTCCCAGAGGACAACACCACCCCGCCGACCGGGAGAGTGGTAGATTTAAAAGGCGCGTTTGTAAAGCCTCTGGAGTCTGTTTCCGTGGCGCAGTGGATAGCGCGCCCGGCATCTGTTGTTGCGGACCGAGAGGTCGTGGGTTCGATGCCCGTTGCCGGAACTTTGTTTCTTTGCCATCTGATCATCTACGTTTTTTTCGACGTCATTTCCGTGACGGAAATACGTCCGCTGAAGTCTTGGTGGACCCCGGCATAAAACACTTTCGTGTTAAAAAAAGAAATCTTGGAGGACGATTGAGCTTGGCATTCAAGAGTAGAACACGGTAGCGTAAACAAACCTCGTTCGTATCGCCTTGTCAATTGCTAACATTAATTCGCTTCTGAGTGGGCACCTTACCATATGCCGGCAGAAAATAAACGTCTGTGCCCGTAACATTGGCCATTTCAAACTGTCCCATAATGCCTACTGCAAGCACGGTTACGAGGTGCCCACTACGCCATAAGCCTTCCTTTTGCGAATGGGCGGTATATCTACCACGCATCCGTAAGGCTACACGGGCACCTGCGCACTCGCACAATGTTTTGATGCTGCTGCTGATAATGATGATTAACTATGCCTTTGCACTTTGTAATTAGTAGGCCTTCAAACCAACCATTCATTGCGCGATTCACTAACATTGACACCTGGTGCCATTCTACGCTTCTGTCACACAATATTACACGCGTTGAGGAGACTCCTTCCGCTGCATGACATTCGTATAGAGTTTTCTCCCGAAACAGTTTCAAGCACAAGCTTGGCTTTGAGCTAGAACGCCTGCTTGCCCCGAAGAAGTCCTGGGTTGGATTCCCTCTCGAACCACACATTTATTATTTCTTTATTTCCATCTATCTCAAATTGTCGCTCACGGAGAGCGATGATTTTTCGCACACAACCAATGACGGAGCTGGACTGCTGTTAAGATAACTCTCCTGATAATTCTGGGTCTGCAGCTTCAAAGAAAAATGCTTCAACGTTTATGATTACTGTTGACTTGTTCGCTGTAATGTTTATAATTCATTTCATAATTCAATCAATCAATAAGGAGGGTACTTTATCACGCACTTTGGGTACGTTGTTAAATATGCAGGGTGTTGCAAATTAAGTTCTATGGTTCCCTTAAAATTCAGCACTGGGAGGTACGTGAAAACCACCTTTGCAGAGAAGTTTGCTATCCAGAAGAACACAAAGTGCGATAGTAATTATCGCTGTCAGCTGCCCAAATAACTAAGATTGAATAATGAACTTTTTAGTGAGTGCAGCAAGCGTGCCTGTTTGTGTGGAAAAGTTGGAGTCAGTCGCGTGCAGCAAGCGGTCACACAGTTCCACTTGGAAGAATTCTTCTAGCATGTCTGTGCCCCTAAATATCCCGCTGCCAAGTTTAATAGCGGCTTCCATGATTACCAATGCAAGACAGTGAGCACTGGCGCAAAGCTCCTCCCCGATGTGCCGCGGCAGATGCGTGCGGCGTTTAATCTGACAACGGGTCGAAGGTATAGGCAAACATGATAACGGTTGCCCTTTTGCTAGCGACTCGGCACATTTTCGTCACATTTTTGCTATCGCCGGCTGGCGATAGCAAGGGAGGAACATTGCGCAGATGCTCGCCGTCATTGCATGGTAATCATACAAACCGCAATTGAACTTTGTAGCGGTATATCTCGGGGCACATACATGCTAGAATAATTCTTCGAAAACCAACTGCATAGAATCGCGGCTGTCTCCAACTTTTCAATACAAACGTGCCCGCTTGCTGCACTCATTGAAAAGTCCATTATTCAGTCTTAGTTAACAGGTCGGCTGACAGCGATAATTATTTTCTCACTTTGTGTCCCCCTGAATACATAACTTATTTGCAAAGGCGGTTTTCACGTGCTTCCTAGTGCTGAATTTTAACAAAACCATAAAGCTTAACTTTGAACATCCGGTGTAGTTGGAGCAATAGCGTAAATGGCCAATGACTGTCCCTGGCAAGAACTCTGTCAATTCTGCATAAACAACATGCAGGCACACTGAACTTCTAATGACCAATTTATATAGCTGCTATGTACAACTGCTGCAAGATGCGGCTTACGGAAAGAAATGTCAGAAATTTCAAGGTTATTTTTGTCGCCCGAAACAGTAACAGTCCGCTTGTTCACCTCTTGAACAGCGTTTTATTGGAACCCGTCACTTGTTATAAATAGCCGGCTACAACCCGAGAATAAATTTAAGCTCGGCCTACAGCAGTCCCTGAGAGAAAATTTGCATACATGCCCCATCCAATCGCATTTCCTTGACGAAAAGCACCTGTCGCGTATTTCGCGTGGGTGATTTCCCCATACAGACACACGTCCATGTCCCTTTTTTTTTCAGTATAAAATTTGGACTTCATGGCAAATTTCAGCAAAGATTCCGCTATCAATGCTCGAGAAAAAGTAATACAATAAATATGGATGATTCGCCTACTTTTGGTTAAAGCTGAAATATCTTAGTAGCGCATAGAAAACGAAGGCAAAAGAAACAGACTTAGACAGGACAAGCACGAAACTTCAAACCATGTGCATTTGGGAACGTACACGCTCATACAATCACGCATGCAAGATTCTTTGCTTAGTAGGATCAGTTATTTTTTTAACACGAAAGTGTTTTAATCCGGGGTCCACCAAGACTTCAGTGACGTATTTCCGTCACGGAAATGACGTTGAAAAAATGTACACCATCAGATGGCAAAGAAAAAATTTCCGTCAATGGGCATCGAACCCACGATGGCGCGGTCTGCAAGAACAGATGCCTGGCACGCTATACACTGCGCCGCAGTCACAGACTCTAGACGCGTTACAAACGCGCCTTTTATATCTCACAGTCTCCTCTCACAGTGATCTCGGTCGGCGGGGTGGTGTTGCCCTCTATGAGCGGTAAAGTAAAGTAATTCATCATTACGGCGGCCTCCGCGATTAGCACCTGCAACGCTGGTTGCTAAACGTCCGTCCCATTCGGCGCGTTTCCAATAGAATTGCATTTTTTTCAGTGCCTGAACACACCGTGAGGTGGCGATGTTAGCCCACGCGTCGTAAAAGTGACGGTCTCGCTCACAGCATCACGCTAATCCTAACGAAAAATACCCCTGCGACGCGTGCCTGGCTCACCTGGCTGCAGCACCGCGTTCCCCGCTTACCGCTCCCCCCGAGAAAAATCGCGGCCGGGCTACTAGGGCGGCGCGACGCGATTTGCGTTTCCGTCTAGTCCGGCCGCGGAGTTCAATCACACTTTAACATGCCGCGGGATGGCGACCAAATTCTGCGTCCAATAAGCGACGCTCTTCGTGGCTATCACACCTCGTTCTCTGATTACGCTTCACACCGTTAACTACTACAGCTACCACAAGAGTTGGTTAGCAATTGAATGTGTAACGTTAGTCGTCGGGATGGAGATGAATAACTAAGCATCAAAGTGGATGCATCGACGTTAAAAGGCGCTATCCGCCTCGTGCATCGGTATGGGTGGCGCCACCGCTCGGCTAAGGCGGTTGTGCCCTCTCCCAACCCCCCATAGGATCCCATGCATTTTGAATCAAGTTTGCGATTTCGTTGCGCAAAAACAAACTAGCGCCATCTCTCGACAATACGCCACACCGACGACGCAAACACGTCCTCTTGCTTCCACCGACTGGCCATGCTCCAAGCTAACTCCTCTCTCCACTTTCTTTTATTTCTTTCGGTGGCCGTGAGAGCGCGCGCTGTGCACTGTGCTGTAGCGTACCCGACAAGACCGGCTGGGCGCGTCGCTTCGCGCGTCTTCCTTGAACGTTGCAACGTTAATATTGTGTTAAGGCGGTGGACCACACGTCGGACGACGAGCCCTGATTTCGTTCAGCTGCCATCTCATCAACGGCAATGTTTCAGACGCCTCAGTTGTGTACTTTTGTCCGTTGGTTGCGGGACAAGATGGCCTCCTGCAAGACCGCGTTTTTTCCAAGTCAGCTGTGTGCGTAGTTCTCGGCGTCGTAGAAGTTTGATGACGCGAGGACGTCAACTGGTGCTATCATCGTGGGAACCGCTGAAGTGACTGCAAGCTTGACGACATTGTGCCAGAATATTCTAGCGTACTGTACGCGCACGATTGTGCTACACTTAAAATACCGCGCTTGGCCTCGAGCGTCAACCTGGTACGCCTGTGTGCAACAAGCGTCTTGTTATCGTTGTTGCGTCGGTTAATATTGATTGCATTGGAATACCGTTTTGGCAAAGGTAAGTGATGCTGTAAGTAGTTGTTCTGCTATATGCTCGCTACTCCACGAACATTACTTCTAGAATCGCATTTTATTTTGAGCTGCACGTACCAAAGGAGAATCTAGCATACGAGATACATTGCACGCGTGCGCATTTCCTATATAAATCTGAGTAATGCCACGCGTGCGCATTTCCTATATAAGTCTCAAGTAATGCCATGCTCAATTTAAAGCGCATGTGTTAGAGGATTGTGGCTTCAATGGTGAAAGTGATTAGATATTCCGAAATATGTGATTGCAATGCAGTTAGAACTTCCTCATATGTTATACGGTCTGTGAACAAAAAAAAAAAAACGCTGTGTGAATGTTTGTTGGTCATTTGCTACAGTACTTTCACGCATTATTATGGCAGCTGTGTGACGGCTGTTAAAACGTTCAGCAAGTTAGATTTTGGTTTTCTTGGCCTAGTTGAGTGCTACGAGTGTTGGGCGAAGATAAAATCGCGTGTCTTTTGTGCGTTTCTTAAGCAGGCATACAGCCGTAATAGTCATTGTTATTTTACTGTTTGAGTGTTCAATAAAACAAGAATGCTGTTTGTACTGCAACAATTTTATTTCATCTGTGTTAACAGATCACGCAAACAACTTCGGACACATGCACGTAAGAAACGTACGCAGTGCATCGCGCGCACGCATAAAAAACGGGCCTGTCATTTTAAAACAAATAATATAGAACAATGGACGTAACAGACGGCATGGTTGTCTAGTGGAGCAGCGTCGGCAGTACAAATATCAAACCAGAATGAAACATGAATAGAAAAACGGAGAGTAACAGGCGCTTTACCCACGGCTTCTCTGAGCCGCGCAGATCCACCTATCGCCACCGTCCGCCGTTGGTGGCGCCACCAGTACCACTGAAAGCAGCAGCGCACGAGGCGGATAGCTGCCTAGACATCTATATACATTGTGGAAACTCTCTCATCTAAATGTATTACAAACATTCAACTACTTCTGCAAGGACACCGTTTTATTTTCGTGTTATTACGATTCCTAGGACAGAGGGATCAACCATGTTTTTTTCTTTATAGTGTAAAGCGTTTTTTATAACTGTCATTGTATAGCATGATGTGTGGAGATCTTTGTGATTTTGGTTAGTAATATTCCTCTATGTTCCCAACTAAACATGGTTTAAAGTTTAGCACTTGTCCCTGTCTACATCTCTTTCTTTTGCCTCCATGTTTTATGCAACTACTCATTCGAAGTCATGCTACTCCGGGCTACTTTAGCTTCAGCTCCGGCTGCTTCCAAATCTACCCAACGGCACCTTTAGGCGGTGCAACTGCTTGCATCCTACATGGATGCATTTTTACGTGTGTCCCCACAGCGCCGGAACTGGCACTCGTGTCAGCTTTGTTCTCCTTTGTGGAATGCTACTGTAGCGCGTGCCGACGAGGGCTCAAGAAAAGTACCGGAAAATGCGTCTTCCTGGTGTCGTAATGACGCCACGCAGTATCACAAGGTATCTACAAACAAGCCGGCGTTGTATGGCGGCGCGGTTGCCGCCTTCGGGTCACCCACCCTCTTGAAGTTGTCAGCATTCGCTCTCCCTTTCTGAGAACGCGAGCTGCGGCAGCGACCATTGGGCACGCGCTTTCTGCCCCAGTTACGGGGGCCACGCCCTACAGTGTGCGTATAAAAGACGGCGCGCTTGGCTGCGGCCGGACTTGTACGCAACCGTCAACGTAACCGCAACCATGAACACGCTCGGGAGTTCTGCGATATTACCTGTGCTTTGAGCCTATAATTAAAAACTTTTCAATATCGTGCTGTCGCTTTGCGCGCCGCAATAACGGCACGAATATGAGGCACCCATAACTCCCCGAAAGATTTGCACCACTTCTGTAAAATGCGCCTAGATTTGAATGCATGATTGTTCTTGCACCTCATCGAAAGCGACCGCCGCTGACTGAAATTGCACTCGCGTATTCAAGCTTAGCAACACAATGTCTAATTCTTTATAGTATACCGCAACAGAATTTATGGCTTCCATTAGCTCTATAGTATCACTGCAGAAAATCAGAATTCAATGAGGAACTTACCGTGACGTTAAAGCTAGGGAGCATTGCTCTACATCTTTAGGGAAGGGTTGCTGAAACCCTTCTGTATCATAAAAATGTAGTGCCTATGAAATTTATATTTATTAAAAAGCAGCATTGGTTTCAACTAAATTTCGCGCAATTCGACGAAAAAAAATCTGAGCGCAAATCACTGCACGTTTATTATCACTTGACAGTTCTGCCAGAAAACTAATCAGGTTAAGGACATCGATGTAAAATAACTCGCGTGAACTATTATGTTTCATTAGGCATTTAATCTAAAAAGTTATAGCAGGGATGAAGTGAACTTGGTCAGTGCGGTATGGAAACCGTTACCGACATAAATGAGATGTATATTTATATTTGAAGGTTGATATATTGAATTTTTAAAGGGCTAAAATTCAAAAACCATGACTAGCTGTATGCACCACATGGCTGAGATCCTTAAACTGGTTTTATTGCATTTGAATTGTCTGCTACATTACCCGTTGCATCCTATCTTCCTGTGCAGTTGAAGGACAGTTCTTCTCCCAATGTTAGAAAGTAAAAATGCCCGTAACAGGGTACACTAGAATGGTATACTACCGAACAATCAATTATCGTAATTACAAACGAGTAAATATTCATTAGGTTCGCTGCTAATTCCAACCTATTTTCGCAGACACTCGTCGCCTTCTTCGGCCTCGTTGCCGTCGCCCTTGGTGGGTATGTCGCAGCTCCAGTGGCTGTTGGCTACGGCCACGGCTACGGCCACGGCTACGGCGGCTATGGTCTTGGATACGGTCACGGCTACGGGCTATGGCGGCTACGGATACGGCGGGCATGGATACGGTCACGGACCCTTCGCCATTACCACAGTCACCAAGACTGGCCCACGTCGCTCCTGCCCGCGGTGAGCTGCAGCATTCCTGTATTTTTTTTGGGGGGGGGGGGGGCACGCTGGTTTAATTATAGACGAAGCGTTATAACATTTCTGTCGTCTATTTTCTAAGTTTTTTTAGTGTTTTCGTCCATGATATTCAGTAACCTTCATGTTACGTCCGAGCTTAGTTACGTAAAAAGTAGTGTTGTGATTAAACTTCACGAATGAAATTGTTGAATCTTCATATTTGCGTGAGTATAATTTTTCATGAGGTTAGCACCCCGTGCAGGAAATTATCAAAACTAAGGTTAAATAGATTTAGGTGTCTGCTCTGAAGGACCGTCTTTTACATTTCCGCTATCAGTCCCTACGCGGAAATGTGAATGCATAGTTGTTGCCTCCTTCCTGAATAATGTGCAATTTTTCTTGGACATGGACCATGAAATATTCAGGCATCTTGTCTAAAACTTGCAGACTTGTCTAGTGCGCTCCAAGGATGTGTTGGGTTGGAGGTCAATAGGAGAGGCCTTCCGGCTGATGATAATGGCACTGACGATGAATATGCGTCATGTTATTAGATTATAACGACGACTTCAACTCTTGGATTGGCACAACGTGGTCCTTAAAGCAGCAATAGTGACGAAGAGCACATAAATACGGCATCACCGGGAACATGTATGAAGCCCTTAGGACTTCATGGGCGAAACAAAAATTCAGCTACGGAGTGGTGTGGATTCGTGCTCCATAAGTAACGCAGTCTGCGAGCTTTCTTCTTGCACATTTGTTTAATTACACTACTTTTACATTTGCCGCTCGAAGAAAAGCATTCTCTGATTATTATTGCATCAATTATTCTAGCGAATATTTTTTGTCCCAACAATAATTGACACCGGTTGGCGATTGCTGACGTCTATTTTCACAAATTTCAGCTGTGGCTGTCGGCTATGGACACGGCTATGGTCTCGGCTACGGACACGGTCTTGGCTATGGCTATGGTGGTCTTGGTCATGGTGGCGTCGTGAAGGCTGTAGGCCTCGGCTATGGCCACGGATTTGGCTATGGTCATGGATACGGATATCATGGTTGAATCAGCAGTAATTATCAGGTGATTATGTTTGGGCACAGGTTAGTTTGTCGACCCAGCTATTTAACTTCCCATTGTATTATGAAGGGTTGTGATGCCACGTTTAAAAAAGCTGTTGAAGGCTAGTTAAGTCTAACACATGATAAACGATGCCTTCGCGTTAACTAAGTATTGACCTCCTTAAATAGCGCACTCAAAAGCTTCTATCAACAAATCGAGAAAACAGATTTTTTAATGTACTTAACAGGGCTTTATCTGCATAGATGATTAAGTAACAGGATTTGCGTCTTTGGGCGCCGCTAAAATTAGCGCCAGGTAATGCGTACCACAATGGCATTAGCTACACACGACCCAGGGTGAAATTCGCAACTATGTAAAGAAGCAGAATGCAATGACCCTCACGTTCAGGCTACCTGGCTATTGCAGTCAGTGGGTCCGCACCTTCTGAATGTTGAACGCCGAAATAGAACTTTATATAAGGTTACAAGTGTGCAATCTCATATAACATTTTAGACAGTGCCCGATATATCGACAATAAATTCAGCAACGTTTAGCGACTCGGTTCCCTAGAACAATTCACTCACACATTCGTCTTCCTTCAGGAGAATGCTTCACCGAGCCAACGGAGCAGGCAAAAAAAGCCATGTCGCCAACAAGTGGGACCTCAAAAATAAACAACTTTATTTATTACAGAGCTCTCTTGAATTACTATTTTTCTTCAAATCATGCTGGCTTGCGCGCATCTTTTTTTTTTGTTTTATATGTTCCTTATCTGTGTGCTTATGGAGACCAAAGTTAGCACAGATGACTTCTCACAAAGCCGTCTGTAAGTGCTCTCTGCTCATTGTAGTGTCTCAATGTAAGTTTACAAAGTACAGAAAAAAGTTGCGTTCGGCACAGACAAATATGAACACCACTGGCGCTGTGGTGCCCCGCCCTATAGAAGGTGGAAAACACCGAGGGTAGTTGTTAAAAGTCTATAAGGAACAACAAAATGATGTTATGTCAGTGATTTTCTTACATTTTCCCGTGTAGTACGCGCTGTTTCCTTACTTTGTTACCATGCTATAACAACTGGCCCCGACGTTGATCCTTCCCTCAGTACAAAGATGTCATAGTGCGGGCAGGTTTCACATAACGAAGAACGCGAGCATTCTCTGATATCCTGCAATACATTCATGCAAAATGACCAAATTTGTTGCACCTTCATCATCATCATCCCGTCATAATTTATTTAACGCTTAAGGGTCCCTCTAGGGACAATACAACAGAGGGCGGGGAGACAAGCAGTAAAAGTATGTCATGAGAAAAATAAAGGAGCAGTACGAACACAAAACCAATAATAACGCGGCATCTGACAACCTATGTAAACAATATGTATAAATGGAAATGATAAAGCATAGCAACGTAGGTGTAGTGGTAATGTGCTTCGCAGTGTAAATGAGCTGTTAGCTGCTGTCTGAATTCGTACCAGTCACGCTATGCGACGATGACTTCGGGTAATCTATTCCATTTCGTTGAAGAGGGACAGGAAGAAATGATTTGTAAAGTGCGGTGGCTTTACCAAAGTGCGTGGGGGCTTCTGGAGTTAAATAGGCGACATGAAATAGCGGTTGGGAGGAAGCACTAATGGAGAGCCATTCAGTCAGGAAAACTTTATATAGCGTATGAAAGAACAGAGTGAGAAAATGCGCGCTTGTCACCTAGGTTCAGCAACAGTAGAGACGTCCGTATACAGGAGACCGCATATGTTATCGCATTTTCACGTAATAACCATGCAGCTCAACACTGAACAGATTCCAGCGTAATAACTAGGCAGGGATGTTCAAGGCTCCAAATAGAGGACACGTACTGAAGCTACGTGCGAAAGAACGAAGGTTACGCATGCTCTTTTACGGGACTGTAAGGGGGGGGGAGGCATCACGTTTTTCTAATGTAACCAGCTTATTCATGCATTAGCCAAGCAATGTATGATAATTTCGACCACTTGAGAGCGCTAGAAATTAGACCGCCAATGTATCGGTATATGTCAAGATAATATATCTCCGTTGAGGATAAACATTGGCGTATTCTCAGTTGGATTGCTTGCGAGATGCGCGAGTCACTTTGCACTTGGTAACATGAGTCCACATCATCCAGAGTGAGCACCAGTTTTCAACTAAGCATAGGCTCTTTTGGCCGATGCGGTCGTGAATTGCAGCAAGAGTGGTTTCCTCCCTTCCGTCTTCACATCGCTCCTCCTCACCCACACTTCCCCTTCCTCCCTTTGCTATAATATACTACGTATGGCTGTGCTATGCTAGGAGTGCGTGGCACAACCACGTTCAGTGGCGCATACATGCCTGAGATTTTTCGTCCCACGCCGTAATTAAATGTGTGCTCGCCTGTCGTCCGCTTGGAATCCGAGAAATTTCGCCTCGCTGTTCGTCCCCGAGGTCTCGCGCCGCGCATCCGTACAGCACGCCTTATGCCCTTACCTAAGTTTTTCGGACATTGTCGGCACGTTCGCGCGCACAGAAACAAGAAGTGTTGAACTTCAGATCATGCTAAAAATATCGTGCACGTGCAGGCAGCGAAAGCGGCAGGAGCTCACGGAGAGAATGGCAGTCGAAGCGTTAAAGACCGAAAGCGCAACGCGTTGGCGCAACGAAGGAATCTACGAAATAAAGACACAGGACGTTAAAAAAAAGAAAAATACTCAAACACACACAAGACATAATTGCGTCACTTTTGCTTTATTGTTATGTAGTTTGAAAAGATAAAACCACATATGCAAAGGTTACTGAATTTTCGCTTGACTACCAGCGTCCCGGCGACGCTTCATTTCCAGTGCCGAAACTGGCCGAAGTGTCCGACGCCTGGCTAGAACGTTGTCTCTGTGTTCGTGCTGCTGTCCAATTGTTGCAGAGCGTCTATTAAAACATCTGTTAACACGGCGCGTCTATTAACACGCCGCAGACTGCGGCGTCTCGTATCACTTCGTACACCGCCATTAGAGTGTCAGGATGGCTGGTATCGGTCATGTGGCTTCCTCGTTGATGGCACCGCCTTGTACGACTGATTCCACTGAGCACAAGTGCAGCTATAGGCTGGGAGACGGCGGCTTATGCTGGCGGGCAACCTGGAGAACAGGTTTCTGCCTCCTCGTCCAACAAAATGGGGACGCCGTAGCAGCAGCAGCGAGTAGCAAATAGTCCTTGTGTCGCCTCAACGTTCAAGGTCCTTTGGATGTCTGCACCTTGACACTGGCCCCATCCGCCATCTTGGCCCGCTCCTGACATTGCGCACTAAAACTCGCTCACTTGGAACACAGTATGATCGTTATTTTTCCGCATGATTTCTGGAACCGACTTGGGCTGATAGTGAGCGCTAAAGCGAGCTTCAGTTGCGACAAGCGAGCGCACAGCTGACCAACAAGGAAAAGATAAGACGGTGCCTCAAGTGTCGCCGCCTGCGCAGTGTTCCGATACGCCATCAAGCATGTCAACAAAGTCTCCGTTGCAGGATTTTTGCGTAGGGCATTTCTTACGGTGAATTCACCTCTCAGCCTGATCGTTGCTGCTCGAGCGATAAGCAGATGTGAAAACCTGTCGTGCGGCATGCCCGTTCATAAACATCTTAAGCTTGGTCGACTGAACCATAGAGTTTCTTAAAATTACCTAGAGGGAAAACTGGAGCTGCGAGCTGTTGTACGCATGGAAATGCTGGGATATGTGAGATTCGGACTTGGTACGGTTTGGCATCGTTCACGAACAGCCCAGACGCCTTGAAGACGCGTCACTATTTCTATTTTACGCGTTCCAGAAATAATACGAGAAAAATCGTTTTGCTCTTTAGTGTCCCTTTAACGGCGTGCTTATTTCCTGTAACAAATGGCTAATGTCCCTTAAGCCTTATAAATGCAAGGTCCTGTTCTTCTCCTGCCGCCACAGCCCCATCGTTTCCAATATTAGTACGTCCGGAGGACTCACCTGGTGCTTCACATGCCCTGGTGGCTGATGTGAATGGTTCGTTGTTGTGATCACAGAAACATGTTTGCCAGAAAACGTCGTCTTGGCAGCAGACAAGAACCTAAGAAAATGGTGGTGAAACCTGGTGAGCTTAAGAAAAGACTATTAGATTATTCGGCTACCTCATGTTATGCAAGCTTTCGGCCACAGTGAATAATGGGAGCGGTCTCCTTGTTTGCGCATTTTTCACCGTGAAGGCACAAAAGCCTGGTGAGCCATTTCGTCTTGTCATTTCGGAGCATGGGACGTAGCAATAAGCCTTCTCGGGTTTTCTGCAGAAGCACCTATCTTCGTTGTGTATGGCGGATCCGTTGAGGGTAAAGAACTCATTCGAAGTCATCAGGTTTCTCGCCATTGACGGTTCCCCACCTGTGTCGGGGTTCAGTGTCGACGTGAATGGCTTATTTTACTCGTTGCCGCACGATAAGCTGCTACACTACGAAAGGTACTGCATGCAGGACGACAATAATGGGTCTATGTTGCAGAACATGTATGGCGTTTCATAGGAGCGTTTGGGGACTTTGGTCGTTTTACTTGGCCTTGCAGTAATTGGATGAAAAGATGGTGTCCACACACAGAATAGTGTGTGTGTATAGGCTTGTCAGTAGCGCATGTATGAAATATATAAAGCAGAATGGACGCGAACTTCAGTCGGGCTTGGCGGATATCGCGATTAAAACATTTGGATATGTTAATGATTATGCTCTCCTCCTTGATTTGTACCTGTGTATTTACATGTTTGCAAAGAGCAGAATGAACAAGGACAGATGAGAGCAAGCAACTCAGGCGCTGACTTCAAATAAATTTGATTAGCGAAAACGCTCTCAATATTTACACAAGATATGAACATGAAAAATCGCACAACCTATTGCGTCACAGCCAGATAAGCAATTTCCTCTTTGGTGAGGGCAACAGATGGCACGCTTATGCAGAAGTCACCAGCTGTTATTGTTTATCAGCTTCTATGATTTCACGTGTAAGCCGCTCACAATCTTTCGCGACAACGATGTAATTTTCAAAGTCCGGTTTACAACGGCAATATCTGCAGTAAATGCCGAGATAACCTCGAACGGCTTTGTTTACATGATAGTAATGCTCCTTGATCGCTCGTTCAGGCATATGCCCTTTTGGTAGACAGCCCACGGGATCAAGTGCATTTAGCGGGGTCAGGTAAACAACACCCAGTGCGCATGCTACACACTGCCTCCTGTGGTTTGTTGTGCAAATGTTCCTCCGTGGTTTGAGTACTCTGCTCTGTAACCGCGTGAATGCTCATCTAACAAAGAAACGAGCCGCTTGAAGAATTCCCCTTTTTTCGTACCTTCATAACGAGGGCTTCGCCCAGGCAGATTCAAAGCCTTAGGTAGCCGGTGAGGGTTTATCGGTCAGCCGTCACTTTGTGTGAAAAGCATGTGCCACGTGACGCCCTCTGGAAGACGGCGAGTGTTCCACTCAAATTGGAAGATTGGGCCAGTTGGTGATTCATTATTCAAGCATACTGCGCGGTGGACAACACGGACAACAAGAAGACGGGGACAAGCGCTTGTCCCCGCCTTTGGTTGTCCGTGTTGTACACCGCGCAGTATACTGCGAGTGTTCCACACTCGCCGCCTGGGCTTCGAGTAGCACTGGCTAACACTCGCAGTGATTAAGAACACAAATACCCTACAAAGTCGACGAGGGAGCGCACTCCGCCACAGCCTATTTGATGCAGCATTGGACGCCTAATTCGAAGGTTGTGGTTCAGATCCCCCAAACGGAGACGGTGTTGTTTTGTCCACTTTAATTCCTTTCAATTAGGCCAAAATCATTACATTACAGGTAAAGAAGCAACAATTATTTCCAGTGTCCTTTCCTTAGCGTAAGTGTCTGTTGGTTTCATTATGTTGTATCTAACAACGAAAACGAATTATTAACACGGAATTAACAGGGTGATGCACCCCCACAAGAAAAGGGTCCTTTGAGCCAAGGGCTTCTAGAGAGCGTAGGAACCAACTGGCTAACGTTCCTTATTTGCACCATATTTCGCACCGCTTCAGGAAAGTTAATGTTGTGTCAGCGTGGGTTCATGCGAAAGAAGAGAGCAACAAGTTTCCTAAGAGCGAGTGGGTTTATTGCCACATGTTCATCGTTGCGTGGCCCGGTGCCGATAAGCCACGAGCAGGATGTGGCGCGTGTATTTATTCGTTTCGCGCGCCTGCGCATTATCGACTTGATCATGTGTGACGCTCGGCCAGACACCACAGTTAACGCCAAGTACGGCGTCAGTGTTGTATTCTCGGCCAAGAACAAGCCTGAAAGGTTATGTGCTGGTGGAGAGAAGAGTTGGGCGTTGGGAATACGCTTGCGCAGTTGGAAGGGCGTGGTTCATGAGGTGCCCCTCTCCTGCGACAAATGTCACATAGATCAAACTGGCGTTGCCGTTGCCTCAACAACCGCCTCATGGACCATAGAGTATTGTTGAAAGGGCAGCCATCTTCTTAATTAGCGCTGCATTGTCCTACGTGTTCGTGCACTCCCCACGGGTCTGGTGGCTTTAGAGATAGGACAGCACGGGAGATTCCCGATGCATTCTTCATACACAAGGCGGGTAACAAGTGTACCGCACAACCGTCGCTAACATTGTAAAAAAACTGGCATCGGGTAATTGTAGGGCCACTTTAATAGTCATTGCGCCTGTTGGTTTCTTGCGCCTGTTGGTGTCCTTGGATCCAGTAGAATCAATACGACAAAGTAGAGGACGTGCAAAACGGAAGCTTTTATTCTTCCGACGTTTCAGCCGGGGACCGGCCTTCATCAGGCCTTCATCAGCCCTGATGATGGCCGGTGCCGGCTGAAAACGCGGAAGAATAAGTTTTCGTTTTGCACGTCCTCTACTTCGTCGCATGTATATATATCATACATACATACATACTACATACATACCTACATACATACATACATACATACATACATACATACATACTACATCGTACATACATACATACATAATACGGACACGACGAATGGAGGGACCTTTACTTACGAGGAGCTTCGTCGGCGGCGATTATAGTCGCACAGTTTCGAATGAATGCCGAAAGTAGCACACAGTCCTACGAAACTGCGCAGTTCTTTGACGGACGTAGATTTGGGGCACTCGGTCACGTCCCGAAGCTTGCTGGATCGGAACAATTCCGTCATTGGACACGACGTAGGCGAGTATTGTCACCTGCTGTGCGCAAATCGGCACTTCTTTAGATTCAAGTTGCAGACCAACGTCGCTCAAAGGCGTCAACAATGCCGCAGGCGTTGAAGATCGGAGATGTCTGGAGCGAAAACGACGCCGTCGTCCAGGTAGCACAAGCACGTGTGCCTTTCAGTTGCGCAGAACAGTATACATCATGCGCTCAAGGTGGCGGTATTAACACAGCCAACGGCATGACGTTGAATTCGTACAATCCGTCGGGCGTGACAAAGGCGGTCTTCGGTCGAGCGTCATCATCCATGGGTACCGCCAGTACCCTGAGCGCAAATCGATAGATGAAAAGAATTCTGCTCCTTCTAGGCTGTCAATCGCGTCGTCTATTCGCGGTATGGATACACTCCTTACGAGTGATCTTGTTGATTCGTCGTAGTCACACAGAACCGCACCAGAACCGTCCTTCTTCGCACAAGAAGGACAGGAGACGCCCAGGGCGTTAGTGGTCTACATCGCCTCGAAGCACGTCATCGACTGCTCGTTGATTACGCGGCGTTCTGTGGGAGATAACGCAATATGGACATCGCCGCAGAGGCGGTTGGGCGCCAGTGTCGATGCGATGCGTAACGTGGACGTGCGGCCGAGAAAGTTGAGCGACATCGAAAGAAGCGCGAAATTATTCCAAGAGGCCCAGAAGCGGGCAACGCTGGACCGGCGTAAGGTTGTCAGCAATGGAAGAAGCAAATATATCAGCGGCGATGAACCAGACGTGGAAACAGCACTGAGCGTACTGGAACTGGGGCAGTGCGTGTCAGCTGGTTCGTCCATACTTGTGCGTCTTCGAGGGGTTCATCGTTTCCGAGACATTCTCCTCGCCAACGTAACACTGCACGAGACGGGTTGATAACAAAAATTGACGTGCACGGCCGCGAAGGCACCAGCAAGCCTTTCCTCGTGCAAAAATGGTCAGATGGCGAGAGGATGCAGCGGTGGCGGAGAGACTGACGCAGCAGACGGACACCGCCGTTGACGAGTTTGCAGGCATTTGGTGTCGTCTGTGACGAGTGCCTTGGTCGCAGCCGATGGACTACTGTCTGATGGGGCAAATGAGAGAATGGTGAGACCTCTATTTTGGCTGGTGCCAATGACTCACGGCGTCGTGGTGAGGAGAAAATCCCATCCTAGGATGGTGGTCGTGAGAGCAGGCAGGAATTATGACCAATTCGATGGCGTACAGAGCATCCTTATCATGACGCGGGCTGTGCACACCGCTGTAGGGTGAATACTTTGGGCGTTGGCTGTACGGAGGAGAGCCCGGAAAGTGCGTCGTCACTTTCGCAGTAATCGGCTAAGTTTGGCATTAATAACGGATACGCGGCTCCATTGTCGATAAGGGCACAGCGCGAACACCGTCCACAAGCACGTCTAACCGTTCGAGGGCTTCGCTGAGGGCTTTCGCAGTTCGATAGCGTCGCAGCCCTTGCCTCGTGGACTGCGACGTCTAGTTTTCCTGGTCACGTGGGACCGGACGTGCCGCATCGGTGACACTGAGCGGCGTCGTGGTGACGGCGAATGGTGGATAGATGGAGCTGGGCGAGACGACGGTGACATAGACGGCGGTGACTCGTAATACGGGTGGCTTGACTGGCTGGGGATGTTACGAGGCGACACGAGGCTGCACGCGATTGCAATAGCGGGCGACATGACCGCGCAACCACACGCGAGAGATCGTGTTTCGAAGTGCGCCATCGGTTCGCTGGGGTAGGTCCCATCCATGGCGCATGACGCGGTGGACGAGCGTCAGCTGATACACGGCATGTTGGCGCATTGGTGACCTAGGTATGACGTCGCCAAACGCAGCCGGCACACTCGCTTCGAAGGCCTGAGGTCTGGCGACGGCTTCGGCGTAAGGAAGTTGGGGCAACCACAGGGATCGCTTGGGGTGACCTGGCTAAACTTGTGCGTAACTGAGCGACGCAGGCGCCGGAGGGGCTGGTGGTATTCCGGCATGACCTCCGCGATTTCCTGCTGAAAGCGCGGCGTAAGGGAGGCAGCAGCGTGGTCGACGGCTTTTCAACATGCTGCGGGGGAGGGAGGCCAGTAGAGAACTGCCAGCAACTTCCCGCGCACGAATGACTTGATCTCGGCGAGCAAGGCGGATGACAGAAATGGCCAACAGGCCAGCGAGATGGGCGTCGCGTGATGGAGGTCGACGGGTCAGCAACCGCTGCCGGCGCAGCTCCTCGTAGCTTTGGCAGAGCGTGATCACCTCGGCCACAGTATGAGGGTTCTTGGCGATCAGCATAATGAAGACATCGTCGTCGATACCTTTCATAACATTGCGGATCGTCTACTCAGGCATTGCTGCGTCGGCTTTCTTGCACAAGTCCCAGGACGTCTTCTATGTAGCTGGTAAAAGACCCACCGGCTTGCAGTTTGCGAACGGCAGGTGGCCAAACCGTCGATGATGGCGGTCTTGACAGCTGACCACGTGGAGAAATCGGTGGCGTGGTTGTTGTACCACAGGTCCGCCACACCCCGAGGTAGACAACCAGGTTGCTGAGTTTGCCTGCCTCGTCCCATTTATTGGGTACGCTCACACGCTCGTACATCGCAAGCCAGTCCTCAACGTCGGTCCCATCCGCGCCGGTGAAAATAGGAGGGTTCGGATGCGGGGGACGCCGGGGCATGTGATCGTTGTGGGAGAGGCGTTTGCTGAGCAGCGTCTTGAGGCATGTAGTTGGTAGGGTACGGGATCTAAGCTCAAGGGCATCGAATGGGGCACAGCACCTCCACCAATTTTTTGGGGTGTTTATTTGACGACAGTTGGCGACGATGCGCGATAGCGACAGTCAAGGCAAAAACACGGACTCGGCGCGAGCGCGAAGAGCCACAGAGGACGACTCCTTGAAGGCTATAGAGAACGCAACCCATACTCATCTCAAGGCTTTGCTACAGCACATATATATTGTTTGATTTTCAATAAGTAGAGACAGCAAAAGAAAGGCCGGGAGATCAGGCGAGCGCCCGTTTGCTACCCTGATCTTGGGGTAGCGGAATGGACTGGAAGTGAAAGAGAGACGAAGACTAGCACTGCACGCACACAGGCGCCAAACGGTCCGTCAGGCCGGTGTTTCCCTGATCTAAGTGACTTCAGCACTGTGCATCCGATTGCTAATTCCGCATTTGAGAGGACCGTGGGCGAGCCAAGGCCGTTACTGAAGCGCTGAAACATTTCATAAAAAACTCCAGCAGTTTCCAACGCTGTTCCAGCTGTCTGAGTATTTAGCTTATTTAAACTTATATTGGTTGGTGGTTGGTTGGTTGTTTAAAAACTTTATTTGGGTCGTGCAGGCGCGCGTCAGCGCGCAGCGGGCGACCTCCACGTCGGGACCGTCAGAACAAGCCTGTCGGCCGCTCCGCGGGCCTACTGGACGGCCCAGAGTTGGTCACCAGAGGGAGGTGCGGAGGGCCGCCTCCCAGCTGGCCGAAGCAGTATCGGGGTTGTGCGCATGAGTATAGGCGATGCGCAAAGCGCCGACGCCTCTGCCGCCACGGCTCGGAAGCGCTGATGTGTCCCGGCGAGCAGTGTTCCCGCGAGCGTCTACGCGAGTACACGTTAATGTGTTTTCATCGTGATTTAACGACTCTGTCGGGCCTCAGCGATGTCGAAAAATAACTGCGGCGTTGTCGGCTGCTCACACACAGAAAAAGCGCCAGGACTCACTTCTACAGGTTCCGGTGCCATTTCATGAGCGAGAGCGACGCGGCGGTGGATTGTGGCTGTACGACGTAGAAGGTAAGCAATCGCGTTTTTTTTGCGGCACTGTTAGCACGATTACCATGTTTTTATTTCTCCATTTATGTCGCTACGACCTCAGCGAGCGCTACTACGTTTACTTGGTCGCCTCGCCTGCATTGTAGACGCTACAATGCACATGAGGCTGTTATTACTGATAAGGCGCGATGCCCAGGCTCTCTTGAAAAGAATGGCGCGAAGCGCAATGCCAGAGAATTGGGGGCAGGTGACGGCTCCTTTACAAAAGCGCCGTGGATTCACACGTTGCTGCACGAATCGTGCATTCTACCCAGGGGCGTAGCCAGAAATTTTTTTTCGGGGGAGGGGGGGCAACCATACGTTATGTAGTTCGTGCGTGCGTTTGTATGTGTGCGTGTATATAACGCAAGCAAAACTGAAACAATTTCGGGGTGGTGAACCCCCCAACCCCTTGCTACGCCCCTGATTCTCCTAAGATGCCACTGGAATGCGATCACGGTGCCTGCGTACGGCTCACAAAGGAGGTGGCTGGAGAGGATCCACTGAGAGGATCCCATGGCATGTCGGTAACGCGATAACGCAGACGCTGCGTGGCGGCACAAGCGGCGCTTCTGCAACCCGACCGCGCTCGCCCACTCCCTAAAAAAAGGAAAAAAGAAGAACATAAACAAGACAGCTCAATTCGCTTAAGAAAGTCGAAATAATACGAGAAGCCTGCTTTCACTTATAGACAACAAAATATATTTTTTTCAGCGAAATTACAAGGGGTCGACGGACATGCACCGACTTTCTTATCTGAACACACACAGCCCCAGCAAATACGTAGCCACGCTGCTGACAAGCTAGGTGACCACCAGCTCCGCAGTGACTCAGTCCCGCGCCACTAGCACAAGCTGCCGAGATATTTTTTCACAAGTTTCGTGCTGGTTTCAAAGTTTACCAACGCTGACCCATCGCGTGGCCGCACCGTGAAATCCCACGCGTCGGTGCGACAGCGCTCCCTCAAGTATACTGTATAAACACATGCCACGTAAACGAAGCTACTGTGTCGAGAAAAAACGTTGGTTCATGCGTCAACGCATGCAGGCATTAGTGATCGGGACGTTATAAAGAAAGCGGTGTACTTACGATGAGCTCCACTTCGTAGGGAAGTTTGTTGACGCTTGTCTGTGGCAAACACTTGGCGCCTATGGTGACCTTGTCGCCTATAGGCGCTGCGCATCGCGTATAGTGTCCAGAAGAAATCGAAGCAATGACCCTGTCTTTCTCGGGCAAGTCATGGGGTACCAGCGCTGTCGCTGACTCGGTAAGTGTATGCTGCGACCATTGTAGTCGCTGTCTGTGGATTGTGCTGTGGCTTTGACTGTGACTATGGCTCTGGCTGTGGCTCTTACTGCGGGCTTGGTAGTGCCGACCATGCTTCTGTGTCAGTGTACTCTGGCGCGTTCTTGTCCTGAGAAATCGACTTGGACGAGTCTGGTCTAGGAAGCAGCGGAGGAGGTGGCACCTGTGAATTGCGCTTCACAGGGTTCCTTGAACAGCTACGGCATCGACAACGTCGCTTTCTGACGAAAGCGACGGCTTCCAAACTAAACGAACGGTCTCGCACCATCTGCTTTAGGACCTCTTTTTCCCTCAGTATCTTGGGGCAGTCATTTGACGAAGCATCATGGGAGCCGAGGCAATTACGGCACTTGAGGACCGTGACAGCGCAGGAGTCTGTAGGTGGGTGCTTCGGCGCAGTGCGAGCAAATTATCGTGTTCTGACACACGCAGCGCGCTCACGTGTCCAAACCTGATAAATTTGTGGCATTGAAATGGCCTTCGAATGAACAGTCGCACAGGATGCCGCAAGTGGCCTACAATGACATTCGACGGCAGAGTTCACCCTTGAAATTATAGTTTTACACAGCGGAATGTGCCTGTGCTAGACATATGTATTATAGTGGTGCCGCCTACCACTGACTTCACCAGAATGGGCAAGTTTGTGCTGGAAGCATATACGTCCACATAGTCGATGACACCACTTACACGTGATGTCATCACCACTGCGCAGTGGAACGTAGGAGGCCTTTATGCCATCAATTTCCGTAATTTCGCTGAATGTGGTCAGTGCAGTCTCATGTGCAACGTCGATAGCCAGAACATTATTTCGTGAGTTGACTTCTCACGTCCCTTGCTTCGTTTGGCATCGTCGCTTAGAGAAGCATCGAGACCGACTGTCTGCTTAGCCTCCTCAGGTTGTCAGTAGCGAGTTCTGGTAGGAAAACTAGCAGCTGTTCCAGTACGAATACAACCGACGAGCGAAGTTCCTTAAGAAAATTACCACTCCCGCTAAAGGGGACCATGAGGCGATGCGAAGCCGGAGCACTTGCACGATCGCGTTCCATTGGTGTTCGTTGGGCATGCTACCGACCTCGCGTCGTGGAACGCGAAGAGGGACGCTACGCGCTCGTATCTTCCATCTAGCCTGGCCGTTAATTCTCACAGGGCGAGCGGGGAAACGCGGTCGACAGGCGGGCGAGAGGGGGCAGCTTTGGAGAGGAGAGTGAAGGGGGGGACGCGCATGCGCTCGAGCTCATCGCGGCGTTGTGCAGGAGAATTTCGGCATGTCTAGCCCGCGTTTCAGAGGAAGAGTGGAAAGGGGAGGGGAGAGGGGGAGAAGGAAAGTGGAGAGGGGAAGGGGAGAGGGGGTGAGTGGAGAGGGGAAAGGGAGAGGGGTAGACAACAGGGGGAATGGTGATGGGGAGTGGAGAGGGGTGTGTGGAGAGGTTATGCGCATGCGCAGTAAGGGTGGCCACGCCGCACACCGCCACCGGATGCAGCTCGACCATAAGATACTTTGCATCTAAAACTCACAACAGCTCCCGCTAAAGGGGACCATGAGGCGATGCGAAGCAGTGTTTCGGCATGTAGAGCCCGCGTTTCAGAGGCGGAGTGGTGAGGGGGAATGGGGAGAGGGGAGTGGAGAGAGAGAAATGGGAGGGGTGGGGAGAATGGGTAGGGTAGTGGAGAGGGGTAGTTGAGAGGGGGAAATGAGAGGCGGAGGAAAGGGGCGAGGGGGAGGGGGAAAGGGGAGGGTGGTGGAGAGGGAAAGTGGGAGGGGGCATGCGAGGGGGGGGGGGAAGGGGGGGGAAGGGGAGTGGTGATTTGGAGAGGGGGAGGGGAAAGGGAAAGGAGGAAGGAGAGGGTTCGCGCATGCGCAGTAAGGGTAGTCACGCCGCACACCACCACCACCGGATTGAACTCCGCTATAAGATGCTTCACATCTAAAACTGCGCCATCTCCGCTAAAGGGACCATGAGGCGATGCGAAGTAGCGGTTCGGCATGTCGAGCCCATGTTGCATCCGCGGCAGTTTCCCGCCGACGTTGCCGTTTGCGCTGGGCTTCGCTGGCCTGGAGCTCGGAGTCCGTTTGCCGACGTTTACGTTGCGCTTCGGCACATCGAGCCTGCCGCTGCTCCGCGATCTCGGCAGGCGTTAAGGTATTCGTCGAACTTTTTTGGGGCAGCGCTAAGGAACACATGGACAAAGACACATAGTAGACGCCACGGGCGCTTTGTCTTTGTACTGTGTCCTTAGCGCTGTCCCAAACAAGTTCCACGATGAACCAGCTCGCCCACATCAAAGTTTTGCTAGTTAAGGTATCACTGCAACTGGCGCCGACGTTGACGTTCGAACTCATGACACCGGCGCAGTGACTGAGCGTGTGTACGACCTAACGTGAGCCTTTTAACTAAACGAGGGAAGAGGGGGACGGGGAGTGGAGGAGGATGGGAGAGGGGGGGGGGGGTGGGAGTGGGGAGGTGGAGAAGGAGTGGATAGGAGTGAGAGCGGGAGGGGGAGGGGTAGTGGAGAGTTGGTGTGTGGAGAGGGTTTGAGCATGCGCAGTAAGTTTGGTCACGCCGCATACCGGATTGAACTCCGCCATAACACGCTTCGGATCTAAAATGGGACGCAAAGGACTATAGAAGAACCGACATTTGGGCGAGTTGGATTGCGTTAAACATGGTGAGTGGTTTTCCGCGCAAACGACGACACAGCGCTGGTGTTCGTGTTCTTTCTTCTCTGTGTATTCGTCGTTTGCGCTGAAAACCACTCATCATGTTACAAAGGACTATGCCTGATCTCGCTGCTGGCTTTCATGAAGGCGGTAGGGTGCGGACCGGGTGGGAAGAGCGTCTGCTGCGCTCGGTGGCGGGAACGACTGAGCAATTGAGTGCGGTGCGCGCAGAGTAGAGGGACAGGTTAGAGATGGGTGAGAGCGATTATGAGGCGGGGAGCTCCGACGGCGGCGACGGAATGCCGCGCGCGCTCATTAGTCATTTTGTGCCGGCGCTGGGTAAAGAGAGCGTCCGCTATACACGGCGACAACTTTTCTTGACAGCACTGTAGCAGTTAGAGAACCGAACAGCATGCCTGCTACCGCGCCAGAAAATGGTACTTAAGTTTACTGATAAGTTTCTCATTTGCCGTGTTGAAATAAATACTTTATTTATTATGAGACTCAAACTGTTGCTGCAAGTCGTAGGTAAAATAAAATTATTGTTCACTTTGCAAGAATGCCTTCTTTTTCTTCCATTTCTTAGACAGCACCACCTTTTCAGCACGCCCGTTTTCCAAGTAACATGGCGTCCATGACGTAACAGATCAATGTGGCCGCAAACGCGCTGTTTAGTTCTCCAAGAAAATATACTAATATGACACTAAACGTGCACTGAACTATCGAATGTTCTCCCATTAACATTTTTCTTGTATATAATTCTCCAAATGAGTTACCGATGCGAGCGAGGAAAGCTAAAATCAGCCGCAAGCTACCGTACTACTTGCGGAGCAACACGAATGTGCGGAAGCCCCGCCTCCGTAGCCTTCACTCCACTGTCAAGATAAGTTGTTGCCAGTATACTACCTTCGACAAAGCACCCGTGGTGCGCTAGAATGGTGGTTGTCATTTCACAATCCACGATAAAGGAGGTCAAAGTGAAGACGACCATTATATTCAGTTGTGCACAGAGTTTACTTCTTTTAACCTCGAATTTCTGGTGAGCTAGAACCAAACTGCTCAACGCCTAAACATTTTTTCTTAAGTCAGCGGCCACTGCAAACCAAAGCGATGCTTAAGAGAAGCGAGCTTCAACGGCGACGGCGGGGGCGGGCCTAAGAAGCTTCGCTGCTAGAAAACTTGGAGGAAGCTTGAGCTTCGCCTTCAAGAGTAGAACGCAATAGTGTAAATCGGGCCCCGTGCGCATCGCCTTCTCAATTGCTAGCCTGGCTACGGTTGTCCGGTTGATGCCTCACCTTGCCGAAAGGAAACGAACGTCTGTGCGCGTAACATTGGCCGTTTGAAACTATGCTAGAATGCTTACTGTAAGGACAATTGCGAAGTGCCCACTGCGCCATATTTCTTCCTTTTGCGAATCGGCGAACGGTCCACTACGCGTCCGTAAGGGAACACGCGAACCAACGCAGGTGATCACTTTGTTGATGCTTTTCCTGATGAGGATGACTAAACGTTTTGTAATGGCTGGGCATTTAAACCAGCCACTCATTGCGCAATTCACATGTTTTGATGCCTGGCGCAATTCTACGCACTTGCCTCGAAATATTACATGCGTTACGGAGACTCCTCCCACTAAATTACATTCATATAGTGTTTTTTTCTGAACCAGTTTCAAGCAATGACGTGACTCTGTGGTAGAACTAGACTATGGCTGTGGGTCCACGCAGTGTATGCAAGCTTTCTGTAAAAAAATGTGAGAAATCAAATTCAAGTCAATTCAACATCTGCTTGTCTTCTCACTCACGGACAACGCTGATTTTGTAGCGTTAGCTACACCTGCCTAGCCAGAGCAGGTTTCGCGGGGGTCATCATGAGCCGTGCTGCGCATGCGCGCGCGACTCGCCGCTGCTGCTCTGCGCATTCGAGGGGGGTGACGTCGTAGCCATGGCGCGCGCAGCTATTAGATGCGAAGTATCTTAAGGCGGAGCTCAATCTGGTGGTGGTGTGCGGCGTGACCACCCTTACTGCGCATGCGCATACACTCTCCACACGCCTCCTCTCCACTCCCCCTCACCATTCCCCCTGCCCATTACCCTCTCCCATTACCCCTCTCCGCTTTCCCTCTCCCCTACCCTCTCCACTTCCCCTCTCCCCTCCCCCTTTCCACTCTTCCTCTGAAACGCTTGCTACACATGCCGAAATTCTCTCCTGCGCAACGCCGCGATGAGCTCGAGCGCATGCGCGTCCCCTCCCCTTCTCTCTCCTCTCCTACGCTGCCCCCTCTCGCCCGCCTGTCGACCGCGTTCCCCGCTCGCCCTGTGAGAATTAACGGCCAGGCTAGATGGAAGATACGACGCGCGTAGCGTCGCTCTTCGCGTTCCACGACTCGAGCTCGGTAGCATGCCCAACGAACGCCAACGGAACGCGATCGTGCAAGTGCTCCGGCTTCGCGTCTACTCATGGTCCCCTTTAGTGGGAGATGGTGTATTCGCCTTCGCTGTGCAGTCGCCGTCTAACAGTGCGCTGGTGCTGCTTGATAGCGCCTCTGACTGGCGTTTGCAGGTGAGTAACGCCATGGAGAAGGAGAGCGGAAATGCTGCTCAACGGCGCAGAAGAGCCGAGAAGCTATGTCATCGGATCCGAAGTAGTTGCCTGGCAATCAGCGCTTCAGCGTAAGAAGAATAAACAGAGGAACGCTAAACGTGCTGCGGAAAGCTAAACGTGCTGCGGAAATTTGGAAAGCTCAGAATAATCAGCTGAACCTTTCCTAACGCTATGTATATCCTGGCATAGCCGAGCTAAGCCACTGCAAATTTTTTTCGCTCGCAAGCAACGACGCCGCCACCGACTTCGAGCACGGAATTTCCGCAAAATGAGCTCTTTAACGCTATCTCGTTAACAATAATCGGTCTCCAGAGAGCGCACTCCGCTCCACAGCGCTGCGGTCAGCGACGAAACCGGTGTCTACTCGCTCACCAGTGAAGACTGGTTCCATGACGACTTGCAGCTCGTACGAAGCCATAAGGCGAAGCGAAGAAACACCGGGTGCTCCCTGTTTTCAGACAAGTCAACATTGAAATCGACTCAGAAGACCGCAGTCAATACGATTGGTTTTCAATAAACATTCAGTTGTAAGTGAGCGCTCGTGTTGTGGCCCTCCTCTCCTTGTCCTCGTTATTTGTGCGCTTTTTTTTTTCATTATGCCATACAAACTCCCCCAACAGTCCATTTTCGTGCGTTATATTGCCGGGTTGACAATTTACTCTGTCGTGGAGGCGATCGGGGGCCGCCCTTCGGTCATCTGGGAGGGGCCTCTCCGGACTACTTAAAGGAGTACAGACACAAAACTTTTAGCTCTTTTACTTTTTAATGAATAGAGTAGCTAACAAGCCACTTATCACGGCTGGAAACCGCATTGGCTCGTGCGTGCGACATTTAATTATTTTGTGGCGAAGCAATTGGTACTTTTTAACGGTTGCGCTCTCCAGCGGCTCCTAGTGGGTCGTCCTCTTCTAAACGCCGCTCGCGCTCGGAGCCCGTGCCTTTGCCTTAACTGTCGCCCATAGCGCATTGTCGACGAGTGCCGTCCAATAAACAGCTTAACAAATTGGTGGAGAGTGCTGTGCTCCCATTCAATGCCCCTGGAGCTTCGCTCCCGTACTCTGCCATCTACCATGCCTCAAGATGCCGCTCAGCAAACGCCGCCTCCCACACCGACCACATGTCCCGGTGCCCCACGCATCCGCGATCCACCTATCTCCACTGGCGCCGATGGCACCGACGTGGAGGACTGCCTCGCAATTTACGAGCGCGTGAGCGTACCCAACAAATGGGACGAAGTAGGCAAGTTGAGCAAATTGCTCTTCTACCTCGCGGGAGTAGCAAGCTTGTGGTGCAACAACCACGCGTCTGATTTTGCGACTTGGTCGGATTTCAAGACCGCCGTCATCAACGTTTTTGGCCGCCCAGCAGTTCGTAAACTGCAAGCAGAACAACGCTTACGCGAACTAGCTCAGCAGGCCGGTGAATCTTTCACCAGTTATAACGAAGACGTCCTGGACTTGTGTAAGAAAGCCAACGGCACCATGTCCGAGTCTGACAAGATCCGGAACAATATGAAGAGCATTGACGACGATGCCTTCACCATGTTGCTCGCCAAAAAGCCTTCCACCGTGGCCGAGGTCATAACACTGTGCGAGAGCTTCGAGGAGCTCCGCCGGTAACGTTCGATGACCCGTCGTTCTCCATCACGCGACGAAGAGCTTGCTGGCTTGGCGGCCATACCTGACCAGGCCACGCTGCTGGCAGAAGTGAAGGCATTCGTGCGCGAGGAAATCGCACGCTAGTTCTCTGTCCTGGCCTTCGCCCACTCGCCGCACGTTCAACAGTCGTCGACGACCCTTCTTCCTCCCCTCCGACGAGCGATTGAGCAGGAAATCGCGGAGGTGATGCCTGAGTACCACCAGCGACCTCCGGCTACTGTGCCACAAAGTTACGCTCAAGTTGTCGCGAGGATGCACCAGGCAATCCCTGCGGCTGCACCATTGAGTTACGCCGAAGCCGCCGCTAGACCAACGTCCTTCGAAACGGGCGTGCCGGCTACGTATGCTGCCGTCATCCCTCGGCCCCGACTGCAACCGACCTTGCAGTCATTTCAGCAGCCGCCCCGTAAATTGCGGTTCTGTGTAGACTACCGAACGCTCAACAAGATCACTCGGAAGGATGTTTATCCTCTGCCGCGAATCAACGACGCGATTGACAGCCTCCGAGGAGCAGAATACTTTTCATCTCTCGATTTGCGCTCGGGGTACTGGCAAGTACCCATGGCTGATGACGCTCGACCGAAGACAGCCTTTGTCACGCCCGACGGCTTGTACGAGTTCAACGTCATGCCGTTTTGTCTGTGCAATGCGCCCGCGACCTTCGAGCGCATGATGGACACCGTTCGGCGCGACTTGAAATGGCACCGTGCTTGTGTTACCTCGACGACGTCATCGTTTCCGCTCCGGACTTCTCCACGCATCTTCAACGTCTGCGGCATGTTTTGACGCGTTTGAGCAACGCCGGCCTCCAACTGAATCTGAAGAAGTGCCGATTTGCAGCACGGCAGCTGACAATCCTAGGCTACGTCGTGTTCAAGGACGGAATCCTTCCCGATCCGGCTAAGCTTCGGGCCGTGGTCGAATTTCCCAAACATACGTCCGTCAAAGAACTGCGCAGTTTCGTAGGACTGTGCTCCTGTTTTCGACGTTTCATACGCAACTTTGCCACCATCATATCGCCGCTGACGAAGCTCATTGGGAGTAACGGGCCTCTACATTCGTGGTCGTCCGAATGCGACGACGCGTTCGCAAAGCTCCGTCGTTTGTTGACGTCTCCTCCCATACTACGCCACTACGACCTGACGGCCTCAACGGAGGTACACACGGACTCCAGCGGTGTGGGCCTCGGCGCTGTTCTTGCGCAACGTAAACCAGGGTTCCCGGAATATGTCGTAGCCTACGCAAGTCGTACGCTTACTAGAGCCGAGACCAATTACACCGTCACGGAAAAAGAGTGCCTGGCGATCATCTGGGCCCTTACAAAATTCCGACCTTATTTGTATGGTCGCCCATTTGATGTCGTCACCGATCACCACGCACTATGCTCGCTGTCGTCATTGAAGGATCCCTCGGGCCGTCTCGCCCGCTGGGCACTTCGCCTGCAAGACTACGACATCGGCGTGCTCTACCGCAACGAACGCCAGCATGCTGACGTTGACGCCCTCTCGCGCTCCCCCTTGCCTGACGACAATGCTTCATGCTCAGTATCTCACATTGCTGTTTCTTCTATCGATGTTCACAATATCGCTACCGAGCAGCGCAAGGATAAATGGATCACCTCGCTGATAGAGAGAAAAGATTTAATGAAAAGCTGGAGATGTTTCCTGGAGTAGCATGTCAGCCTCGCTGATAGACTTGCTCACTGATCCGGCGGCAACACCAGCCACTCGCCCATTGTGTCGTCAAGCCCACCATTTCGCCATTCGTGGCGTCTTACTGCACCGACGCAATTACAACGCCGACGGCCGCCAGTGGCTACTTGTGATAGCCCGAAGTATTAGTGCTGAAATATGCGAGTCCTTCCACTCTGATCCGCAGTGCGCGCACTCTGGGGTATCCAAAACTTACCACCGCATTCAACAACAATACTTCTGGCGAGGCACGTACCGCTACGTGCAGAAGTTCGTCCGCTCCTGCCTCGATTGCCAACGCCGAAAACCTTCAACGCACGTGTCACCAGTCGGTCTACAACCGTTACCTTGCCCTAACCGTCCGTTTGGGCGCGTGGGCATCGATTTGTATGGACCACTTCCTCTGACGTCGGCTGGTAACCGTTGGGCCATCGTCGCCGTTGACCATCTAACGCGATACGCCGAAACCGCTGCCGTCCCAGCGGCTACAGCGCGCGATTTTGCCTCCTTCCTGCTAAACCGATTCATGCTGAGTCATGGTCCACCCCAGGAGCTTCTCAGCGATCGAGGCCGTGTCTTCTTGTCGGAAGTCGTCGAAGCCATTCTCAAAGAGTGCCGTGCTATTCACCGCAAAACTACTACTTACCACCCGCAGACGAATGGCCAAACCGAACGCTTTAACCGCACGCTCGGCGACATGCTCTCAATGTATGTCGCCGCTGATGACACAAATTGGGATGCCATTCTGCCCTTCGTCACCTACGCTTATAATACCGCCCCTCTAAGCACTACTGGTTTTTCACCCTACTTCCTGTTGTACGGAAGGCACTCGTCGCACACCATTCACACGATACTACCCTACAAGCCGGATCCATCTGATTGTGCGCCTATTTCTGACACAGCCAGGCTTGCTGAATGGTGTCGCGGGCTTGCAAAGACCTTTACAACGCACGAACAAGAGCGGCAGAAGAGCCTTCGCGATCGCACCACCACTTCTGAGTCCACGTTCCTCCCTGGAGCGCTCGTATGTCTCTCGGTCCCTACCACTGCAACCGGCCTCTCTTCAAAACTACTGCCGATGTACGAGGGCCCTAACCGGGTCGTTGAGCGCACATCCCCGGTCAACCACCTGGTCGAACCCATCGAACCACCTTCGGACATGCGCCGTCGAGGGCGCGACATAGTCAACGTGGAGCGCCTCAAGGCCTACGACGACCCACTCATAGTAACGAGCTGTTAGGTTGCCGGACGGCTCCCTTTTCGTACCCGGGGTAATTGTGGCGCAGCAATTGGTACTGTTTAACGATTGCGCTCTCCAGCGGCTCCTAGTGGGTCGTCCTCTTCTAAACGCCGCTCGCGCTCGGAGCCCGTGCCTTTGCCTTGACTGTCGCCATAGCGCATTGTCGCCGAGTGCCGTCCAATAAACAGCTTAACACTTCGGAGACTTTTCTTGCACCCAGTCCCAGTTTCCGTTACAGGGAGCACCGACTGAGGTGAGACCCAGAGTGGTTTGCGTGTAAACATAGCTCACTGCGTGAGCACACGAAACCGCCTGCACATGGGCAGTGCGCTTACAACTCTTTTGAACAAAGGCTTCCAGGGTGCCGCTATGATCCCCTCTGGAATGTTATAAATATGTGTGACTCCCCGTTCCCAAAATTCGCTGCCGAGGCAACGACGTCAGCCTTCGTACTCCCCTTCAAGTTCGCAAAGGAGGTGCTTCCTCTTGCCGTTCACAATGTCTCCTATGAAAAAGCACTCGCAAGGAGCACGGTAGCCAACATAAACTCGTGGTGCAGGTTATTTACATTCAAAACAAGTTGGCATTAATGTCATGCGGTTGGGCGTTGCGCGTGCAGTTGCGCGACAAGCACTTTAAAATTAATTTAAAATGAATTCTAGGCTATATTACCATCGATAATTTAACTCTAATGTGTGTTTGTACACAGAAATCTATTTCACAAGGTATCTCGCCTTCAAAATTTTGTCAGTACGCCTTCAACAAATTGCGGTTTTCAGCGAAAATTAGAAGCAGAGGGTCTAATGTGCCTGTATGTATATGAAAAACGGACTGTAAAGGAATCTTTCAGTGCAAAATGAGCCTTAGAAGTTGCCGGCTAAAACTCCGCCCACCGCTGGCGACCGCCACTTTGTCATGGCGTGTGTGGCGTCATGTACACTCACAGATGTAGAGGGAGTACTGCAAGAGTAGAGCGACTGTATTACTCTCGCCAGAGTTCTTCAACGCCGTGGGGGAGTAGTGGAGAATTAGCCACGGAACATACTCTTTCCTTGAAGGCAGAGTAAAAGAGACCGCGAACTCTCTGCTACTCAGATCGAGTTCCCAATCCACAGAACTCCCGCCCCGACGCAGCGTGAACAGGGTCAACAACTCCCTCCTAAGCAGACGGAGTACAAACTAGCGCAAGCTTCTGGCCGACGCCGCACAGCGATATATAACTGCCTCCTAAACATAATCCTCCGAGCACAGACGCCACAGATGTCACTTTAATGTGCAAGTTAATGGGATAGCTTCCATAATAAGAAAAGAAAGTGTTTGTGATCGTAAACCTTTGGCTTCTCAAATGCCAAAAGAGGCAGCTTTGAAGCCTCGAACATCGGCCACTTCTAACGCATCGCCAACTTAGTTTACGACGCAAAATAATTGCCACTGGAATAATGTCGACACTGAAGCATTATCGTAATAACAAAAGAAGAGCAAAAAAAAACGTCTAGCAGGAGGAATCGAACCTGCCACCCTCAGATTCTCAGCCGAGGTCTCTACCACTACGCCATGCTTTTTTTCCCTTTATTGCCGGTTTATTAACGTCACATGTACAAGGATAACACACACCACTTACAGTAATACACAATGCTACAAGAATGTGCCAAGATGAAAAAAAAATAAATTACGGGACTGGCTTTCTTAAAATTCCTTAAGGTGTGCCAGAGGTTCAACCCTGGCCAGCCAGTCAGGAACAAAGTCTTGTTGTTGGAGCACATGTATGAAATGAACAATGCTCCCACGAAAAAGCACACGTGCAGTTCGCCTGTCAGGGTCGCAGTGAAATCCAGCCATTCTCGCCCGCTATAAGCAGTGGAGGCCAAGAAGCATAATGAGGTCAAAAGGCATCCCATCTTCGTTTTCTATCTGCAAAAACCTGATCCCAAGTGGATGCAGAGGAAACTCTTTCTTCAGCGTTCTCTGTAAAACATCCCAGAAGTAGACCCCTTCCCAACAGTGGAAAAATACGTTATCTATTGTCTCCGGTTTTCTACAGATAAATCAATGAGAACCACACGGCATGTAAAAACCCCGTTCTGCCAAGGAGGTCCGGACTGATAAAGTACCCGATTGTAATTTAAAAAAGAACGTTTTCGCCCCTGAATGAATTTGCATTTTCTTCACTCGTTTGAGTACATCTTTTCCTTCGCCTCCACTATTTATTGACCTATACATAGGCACTGGAAAAATCGTATCACATATGGATATTCATGGAAAGGGATATTCATTGGAAAGGGATATTCATATATGGAAAGGGATATTCATTTGAGAACCTCACTGACAGAAAATGGATGCTGTCCACAACTTCCTTAAAAAAGCCTCGCGTGGCTCCAGGCATGTTTGTAGTGCTAACAACAAAGTTAGGTAGCACGCGACAAAGGCGTAGCTGGCACACTGTTCACAGAAAAGGACCTCGCACGTCCCGAAAGAAGAGAAAGCGATTAACTAGCTGCCGGACAAACAGATGCGACAAGCTAAATCCCCCTGCTTTAACTCGTCTGAACAGATTCGATCTACTGCATATTTCCCAAGTTGACCCCCACACAAAAACAGCGAATACTCTATGAAACTTTTGCACATTCACACGTGTACAACTAAGCACTTGCATCACATACCATAACTTGCTCATAAAAAACATATTACATACAGTGGCTCTCGCAAACATTGAGAGACAAGTGGCGTTCCACCGTGTTGCTTTTTCTCGCATTTACTGTACCTGCTCAGTCCAGTAGTCATCGGTGCTTTTTTAGGGTTGAAGGGGTATACCTAGGTACTTTCCTGGACTTCTAAACCACCGAATGTTGGCAAAAGCATCTGGGACCGATGACCATTCACCATGCCATAGCCCCAGACGCTTCCCCCAGTTGACTCGACTTCCGGTAATTTGGCCAAATTTCTTAACAACGTCAATTGTCTCTTGTACACTTTCGATGTACAGCATACTGCCACGTCATCGGCATACGCCAAAACCTTCACTTCGGCTTCCAGTAGCCTAAAACCGCGAATGCTTTCATTGTGTACAATGGCCAAGCATAAACTCTCAATGTAAAGGGCAAACAAGAGAGGGCTAGCTGGTTAGCCCTGGCGAACAGAACGTTCCAGCTTTATAGGAGCTCATGATATCTTGTTAATGATTAATCTAATGGTACATCTCTGGTACGCCAGGACTACTCCCTCTGCAATTACCGATCCAACATTAACATGCTCAAGTATGGTAAATAGGACATCATGCGGTACACAATCAAATGCCTTTTCGAAATCAAGCTGTAATATCGCTACAGCTTAATGAAAAGCATCACAGCATTCAAGAACACAACGCATCATGTGTGTGTTCGTCAAAATGCAACGCCCTTTGATGCCACATGTGAGAATGGCAGACTGGGCTTGTTGGTTTAACATATTTGAAGTTTTAAGGCGCGAATAAGACACGGACGATGAATAGGAACACACACACGGAGTCTGGTGCTCACCAACTATTTCTTTAATGAAGGACTGCAATCTCCCGGCAAGTACTTTCATGAGTATTTTATAGTCGGTGTTAGTCATATGGGTCTGTACGACGTAACTAATTTTAGCTTTGCTTTTTCCTCTGTCTTTGGAATGAGAACTGTGTGTATCTCCGCAAATGACGGCGGTAATGTTTTGGCTTTGTAAGCTTCCTCTAAGACAGCTAGTAAAACTGAGGATATTTCTTTTTAAACGCCTTATACCATGCCCCACCCAGACCATCTGGTCCAGACGACTTTCCAGGAGGGAGACAATCTATTGCGTTTTCAATTTCCGAAACTGTTATGGCTAATTCTAAATTCTTTTTTGTTTCTTGACATAACTGTGGTATCCTCCCAAGGAACGCATCTTTGAAACTCTCTACGTCTACTGGTGCAGCAGCAAAGAGATATTTGTAGTAGCAAAACAGCGTCTGAGATAGTGCTGTTAGTAGTTAGTTCGATATAATTTTCCTCTATTACTTCGATATGGTTTCTACGCGCGTGCGCTTTTTCAATACCAAACGTGCGTTTAGTGGGCGTCTCGTCCACCGCCCACGCCTCTGCTCTTGCACGCAGCAGTGCTCCTCGCTAGCGTTCCTGTTCGAAAATTTCAATTTTCTGTTTTATGGTTCGTATATCGTCTTTAAATGTCCCAGGCTGTTTACTTTCCAGTGCTATCAATTCCTGGAGCGTTACTTTAAGTTCATTTTCTTTCATTTTTTCCTCATGGTTTAAAGTACAAGATCTAGAGATGGCTTTCATTTTAACGCGTTGCTTTAAAAGTTCCCATTTTTCGCCGATATTACAGCCATCAATCAAGTTAATATTGTTAATGCTGTCAATGACGTAGTTTTTAAAATCGTCATCACGAAGTAATCTCGTGTTTAACTTTGATACGTCCCAATTCTATTTATTGTCCTTTTGCTTCAATCCAACGTTACACTGAACGAGGCAATGGTCCGAGAAGGAAACAGGTACAACTGCGTAACTAATGCGTTTGGATACCGCTAATCCTTCCATGTATATCCTATCCAGAAGTGCACGACTGGTTCCCTGAAAATGAGTAAAACAAACTTCACGTCCTGCCTCGAGGCACTCAGCTACGTCTTCCGAATGAATAAGGCCGATTGCGGCCTTAAGTTGTTAATTTAGTTAATGAGTCCAAGTAGCAACGTAGTAGTGCTTAAGAAGACTGCAAAGTGGTCTAGTTGGTGATGATTCATTGTAGTCGTAGCGCGAGAAAGGTATACAAAAAACAGCCACACAGGAGAGGCGCTAATTTACTGGTTTTTTATTCACAAAAAATGCTTGTAAACTAGCATACAAAGCAACCACGGTAATCACACAGCCTGATAACACAATAAACTACTGATGTGTGTTCTTTTCTTCTGATCGGTTAGTAGAATGTATAGTAGGTTCTTGTGTTATCAGGCTGGGTGATTGACATGGTTGCTTTGTATCGTAGTTTCCAAGCAAGTTTTTGCTGTGATTAAAAAACCAGTAAATTAGCGCCTGTCCTGTGTGGTCCTCTTCTGTCTACGTTTGTCGCGCTACGACCGCAGCGGTGCAGCGTTAGTAGGCGATAGGGCTTTCAAGGAGTATGACCTTTTTAACCCGAAAACCTTTAAGCAATCAAGTAGGAATAGATTAGGTGGCGTTCAAATTTAAGAAGATATACATAAATACAAAAGTGAATGAATTATACATTGAGGAATAGCACAGTTCACCAACGAGATGAAAGAAACAGTGCCAAATAAACGAGTACATTACGTTGTTGGGCTAGTTGGTTCATAATCTTCAAAATTGGTTAGCGCGAAAATCGACAAGGACTAAGAAGGAACACTTGAACGTGCCTGTCCTGTACATCAGTGTTCCTTCTTAGTCCTTGTCGATTTTCGCGCTAGCCAATTTTGAAGATAAACGAGTACAGCTTAAGCAGAACCAGCGGCCCTGTAAATACGCAGCAATAATGTAGGATTGCAATGCATCAGCCAATTTGCATACTACAGTGCATTACGCTAAAAAACCAGAGCACGTTTAACTTAATTCTTCCTTAGCATGAGCGCTGAATAGATGTGTGTCAGATATACTAATGCTAGGAAATGGGATTTTTCGTGAGATAAGGCTTTGTATCGGCATGCCGATATTTTGGTCGCCGTGCTACAAGTGGTTTAGAAAATAAGTGGGGGGGAGGGGGGAGGGGGGCTGACTGACAAATAGTCGTTCTTCAGCAATATATATTTTGAAGTCGGTGAGATTTTCTCCGTGATTACAATACTGGAATGTTACGTGTGCGTATCAGGAAGATTGCAGGGAAGGGTGAGCGGCGCTTGGAAAAAAGCACGCGAATCTTGCCACTTTAGTGCAATGTATGGTGAAAGCATACCACACATTACACGTCCATTAAAATAAGACGGATGAGGCAGTAATAACCTCATAATCGAGTGTCAAAGAAACCATATTATCTCTTTGAAAACAAAGTTATCCAGTCAAGGTATACCGAAAGTTTCATCCGATCAAGTGTTACGACAAAGTGAGATTATGAAACATGGCATATACTTTCCTAAAATGGAAGAAAATTGCGTGAATACAGCCAGTCTCGCGAAGAACAATAGGAAAGTTGTTACTATTGGCAGTTAATTTGGTAACAATAGTAAAGACTCTACGAAAGCCATGATAGTATTTAGAGAGAAAATTTATATCAGCAAAAAATCTACCCGTGCGTTTGATACTCATATGTTGCAGTGCTTTGCAATAAGAGTACAGTAGTGGTATCGGAATATTTTTATGTTTCCTGTAATTTCGTCGTACTTTACATGCCTTCGTATCGCCCTCGGGTATTTTCTGGGGCTCTTGGCGACAAATCATGGAAAATAAGCAAAATGAAAACACATGCTCATAGATCTGAGTGCACCGAAGAGGGAAAACAAAAACGGACACCAGTATGGCGCCAACGGGAGTAATGAGGGTAAGCGTGTGACACCTCGAGCGTTGGAGTGCGAGGTCATCGCTAGCGAAAAGACGGCGGCCGACGCCCATTCGGCGGACAAAACGGCGAAGAAAGAAATGGATCGCCGTAGGTCACCCGGCAAGAAAGAACCAAACGGGCCTGCCTTCGGGGGAAATAAAGGAGACCAGCGGTGAGGAGGGGTGTGTCTTGTGTGTGTGTGCATTGTCTTTTCCCCGTCGGCATTTTTGTGGTCACCCTCCTCTCGTCACTTGGTACAAAGTGCCTGTCGCTGTGCGGTATAAAAGGGCGCGAGCAATGGTGCTCCGGACACTGGAAATTCCCGTTTCCGAGCACCCAAACCCAACATGAACGGATACGTAAGTCTCTCAGCACTTTGTTTGTACGAGCCGCTGCGCAAACAAGTGTGAAAGTGCAGCGCAATTACAATTATTGAACATTTCGGTCGCCGTTGGACTCCGACGTTTTTGTAATCTTTTCCCTTCGAAATGCTTGGACGGCGAAGAAGTCGGCATTGAGAAAGTGTGCTGAAATACCACACATCGGTCGCTAGTTAAAATAAGGGCGATTAGCAAGTTTTCCGACAATGGACAGCTGAAATACGACAGGATTAAGTTAAACTAATTGCGAAAGGCCTACTGGAAGCACATTGTTCAATGTGCTGCTGATATTACTAATGATGTCTTCCACGAGTTACTATACATCTATCCTTTCCATCTTGTGATACTGCAGAAGTAACCTGCCGTTGTTGAGCTCGATGGCGCTGGTTAAAGCGTCCCTTCGTTTCCACTGTGGGGTAATGCAAAAGCGCTCGTGCTTCGGGCACACACTAGAGAGACCCAAAAGCTACTCCGAGGTTACACGCGCCTTCATCAGTACTTAAGGCGTAACACCTAAGAAGTTCAATTTAGTTAGGTAAGGAAATAAGGAAAGTAAATGAACGGAATAAATTCTCTCGTATTACTTACGCTTCCCGGTAACGAATAAGAAATTATCGTCTGCCGAATTCAGCTCTGTGCTTTGGATTTTGACAACAATTTGAGTTACGTGTACTTAAACATATATTACCCGTGCGCCGAGTTGAGGCGCTTTCGGCACGAGGTTTACCCCATCACTTACCAGAAAAAGCGTTATATCACGATAAGGAATGTTTTATAAATACATGCATCTCCGAAATCAGACATTGATAAATGAGCAGAGATGTCCAGCCCTACACGTTGCGTAATTTTGTAATGTTAAAAAGTGTGAGTCGTCCGAAAACGTAACCACTACATAGAAATATGATCCTGCTAAGTTGTTCTATACAACCAGAATTCATTCTTTCGTCGAACCATGTGCACAGACAGGCTTCTATCACTTTCCACCGCTATATGACCGATTGGCCGAAGTGCACACACAGAGACACCTGTGTCACCGTCTTGATAATTATGCGCTAAACACAAAATATACTGATATGGAGTATGCTTGTGTATGCCCCTGCACTGCCACACTACTTTCTTTTGTGTTTGCGCATGATGCTATTAATAGAACTCCACGTATCATGTAGTCGCAACATGAAAAGCAGAAATAGCACTTGACAGAAAGAAATTACGAATCTGCAATGATGTTTTTAGTGCGGCAGAAAATCCATAAAATGTTTGGAGCTGCCATATTCAAAAATTCATCATTACTAAAGCTATGCGACGCTTCAGCATTATATTTTCTGTTTTGCGCAGACCCTCCTCGCCTTCTTCGGTGTCATCGCCGCGGCCTACGCCGGTGGCTACGGCCTCGGCCACGGCTATGGCGTCGGCCTCGCCTACGGTCACGGCTACGGTCTTGGCTACGGCTATGGCCACGGCTATGGACATGGCTACGCCCTCGGCCACGGCTACGGACACGGCCACCACGGTGCCATTGTGGCCACCTCTGTGCAGAAGACTGTTCATCATGCTCCTGCTCGTGGTAAGTGTGAGCAGTCGACGATTGTAGTATGTTCGCCGACTATGCTTCAAGTCTACCCATTTTTGCCTTGGTTACCTACGGAAATACTCAAATGCACACTTACAGTGCCTTAAATGACAGCTCAGCTTTGATGTAGTTGTTTTCACCATTCGGCTTCTTTGGATAATGATCAATGTAGCAAATATTAAAGCTCTGTGGGCGAGGTAAACGTTTTGTCGCTGCTTTTGTACTGCTTAATATGCTAACAAACTATGTTTTGCTGAGCTGATTGCTACAATTCTCCATTGAAGTACTAAATACTATAGATACTACTCATTACGACAATAAATATTTACTGCAACACAACTTAAGTGGAATATTCTTAGAATAACAGAGAGCTGAGCTAGTTGGTACGTATTCATTCTAAAAAGAGACAGGGCGTGCAAACACGGACACAAGAGAGAGATCAGGACACCACAAACGCCGACTAACAACTGAAGAGACGCACAACGGCTGAAAAGAAAGAAGGCACGAAAACTTATCTGCGCATGCCCATGCAACCGGCGAACCTATCAATCCGGCACGCGTGGCGGTCTACGTAGAAGATAACTGTTAAGGCATTTGATTTCATCTTTATGCAAGTTAATCGACGGTTGGCTCACGCATGCGCTACCACTATTCTCGATATGCCATGCTTCAATCATCAGGCGCGTTTCTTCATTTCTATGACGGTACAACACTGCGCATTCATCGAATGAATGCGCAGTGTTGTACCGTCATAGAAATGAAGAAACGCGCCTGATGATTGAAGCACGGCATATCGAGAATAGTGGTAGCGCATGCGTGAGCCAACCGTCGATTAACTTGCATAAAGATGAAATCAAATGCCTTAACAGTTATCTTCTACGTAGACCGCCACGCGTGCCGGATTGATAGGTTCGCCGGTTGCATGGGCATGCGCAGATAAGTTTTCGTGCCTTCTTTCTTTTCAGCCGTTGTGCGTCTCTTCAGTTGTTAGTCGGCGTTTGTGGTGTCCTGATCTCTCTCTTGTGTCCGTGTTTGCACGCCCTGTCTCTTTTTAGAAGGAATATTCTTTACCGTTTTCTTTAGCAATGTCTCAAGTGTGACCACTTGTGCTTATACATGTAGCGCTCGTAATCTGAAATGATGTTGTATTCAGTGCCCTACTTGACGCACCGATAACGCTTCTTCTCTTCCGTTTGTTTGTAGTTTTGCGCTGTTTTTTTTTTTTCAAGTACGTGGCACCGAAATTGTAACCCGCTCCTGCTTAAAACCTAGAATTCAGGTTTGCGGTGGTATGAATAAATATGTGTAGTGGTACAAATAAATATATAAATAAAAGGGCTTCGTTGCTCGGCGAGAAAACAAGAGCATGATAACTATTTCTGCAATGTTAAGACCTGTAGCAGAGCTGAAACTTGACTGAGTGCCTGTTTATCGGCAGCACATTAACACATAAAAGAATTCGATACCGGGGATTACTTCGGCAGTATTATTGAATCAGAAATGGCTGCCCGTATTTAAGCAGAACATACAGCACAGTTTTATGACAACCTAATTCCTTACGCATTCACTGGTTAATTATGACAGCAGAGATAATTCATGCATATCATCTCTTCACAGCTGTTGCTGTTGCCCACGGCTATGGTCATGGTTACGGCCATGGTCTTGGCTACGGACATGGTCTCGGCTATGGCGTTGCCCTCGGCCACGGTTACGGCTATGGCCACGGCTTCGGACACTACGGTTAAACTCTATTCTTACCATAGGTGAGTACATCCATACAAGGACAGCGAAGCGAGAAACCTTGCGCACTGGTGACGTAGGTTGCGACTGGAATGAAAATACTGAAGATGTTTCTTGAGGCCACATATACGACATAAAAAAGTGTACGGAAGAAGAAACGTACTTGTACAATTGTGGCTAGTGGGCCAGCCTTTCTCAATGTATTAAGGGGCTGATCCACCAGTTGCAACAAGAGCTTGATTTGGGCGACTTGGTTCGTTCTTAATATCGTAGGTACAGCAAAACAACAGTAGGAATGAAACACAGAGACAAGAAAGAGCGCTGCCGTTCAACTGAATTTGTTGAAAGTACTCCAGCCGGTTTTTTACAATGTGCAAGATCCGTGAGCATGAGCGACAACACGTGTGATTATGCATAATATCGTTACCTGAGGAATCAGGTGTCGTCTACAAAATAGCGTTGGGCTGTGGAAAGATAAAAGAAACAAGCCAATGTTTTAATGAGTGAGCCAGACTGCATGTATGCAACGTAAAAAATGGGTATGGTAGCCACATGGTTGTGCATTACAAGGACTGCAAATACAATCCTATATTCTACTAGACAAGGTTTTTGACATTAGAATGGTAAGGAACTGCGCGACTGACGGGACACAAGAACTAGCACACGGGACAAGCGCAGAAGGTTTTTGAAGAAAGCAAAAACGAAGAAAGAGAGATTACAGAAGCGTTCTTTATCAGGAAGGCCGGGAATCGATGCATCAGCAGACCATCACTTCAACTATATGATAGAGAGCTATCCCTCAATTAACTATAGTATGCATAATCACACACGCGTTGTCGCGCATGCGCACGGATGCTGCACCTTGTATAAAGGCGGCCGCAGTGCCTACATATATGTATGACCGTCGCGTTTATCTTGTTCTACCATTATTTCGATCGACGAACAGGCCTTCGTCAGTTCGCAAAGACCTGATGAGCGCCAGAGCGCTAGTCGAAACTGTTGGCAAGTGAAGGTAACGGCAAAGGTGTGTTTCTTCTTTTCCTAAGCACGTTCGGTGCACCAAAAAATTCCGTCAATATGTACATAAATGAATATATATTTTTCACTCGCCAGACGAATTGATGTTGCAGTATTGATACTTCAAACGCAATGTAGATGGTCCAAATTGCTCGTTACAGCAGAAAAAGTTGAGCTCTGAACTGAACCATGGACTTTTCTCTTTCAGTCAACAATTTTGCAAGAGGCAAGCGGAAGATGTATCCGGCACACGGGTCAAAAAGAGGGTGAGAAGAAATGGGGAAATAAAATTCCTAATTTATTGTAAAACGTTTGTGTGTGTGTATTCTTTTAGGTGCTTAATTCAAACCACCCTCGCTAGGCTGACACAATGCACGTGTCACCTTAGAAAGCTAATCTCGTAACTTGAACGAGGACGACGAAAATACAGGAGCAGTGCGCTTTCCCCTGTGTTTCTATTTTGCTTGTTTAAACGACGCACTCCACCGAAGGTCGCAGATTCGACCCCGGCCGCGGTGGTCGCAATTCGATGGCGGCGAAATGCTAGAGGCCCGTGTATTGTGCGATGTCAGCGCACGTTAAAGAACACCAGATGGTCAAAATTTCCGGAGCCCTGCACTGCGGCGTGCCTCATAATCATATCTTGGTTTTTGGCACGTTAAACCCCAGATATTACTATTAAACTACACACTACAATAATGCATTCTGCTGATCGAGTTGGTCGTACATAATTAAACTAGGTGCTGCGCAAAAGGAATATGCACAAGAAGGGAACGAGGGGCGGACTCGTCGAGTGTTCGACGGGGCGTGGCATACGAAATCCCTCTGACATGTCGGAAAGTTTACATTGGCGAAACGGGCCGGTGTATAAATGAGCGACTAAGGGCTTTCGATAAAGACGGGACAAGGGGGTGTAATCTGCTCCTTGACTGCAGCGCATGCCCGTTGGCTGTCTGTGGTAAACCATGCCAGCCTTCACTGGCGAGGACGAAAATTTTAAGACGCAGTCGTGACCAGTTGGCACGTGAGCTTGCCGAGGCTTTTCTCATCACCGATAAGAAAGATGTTTGCGTCAGCGATACATCAGTAAGATCGTATCACGATGAAAGCAGGTTTTTCGCATGTGCGTAGATGAATTTGCGGTTTGTGTTGTAAAAATAAGCGCTTTCTTCTGAAACAAAGAATAAACTAGTCGCGCGTCTGCGCCCGTCCTCGTTCTCTTCTTGTCCGTGTCTCTTTTTGCGCACCACCATGTTTAATTGATTACGCACTCCATTAGTGAAGGTCACAAATCATATGAACTAGCCTAGTCAGTCACTGCGCTAAGTTACAGTAAAACGTCGTGCCCCAATAAAAATGTTCTTTCTAATTCGTTCAAAGCCTTGTCACGCATATTGCACTGTACAAGCAACCATACACACTTCTCTATCACTGTTCAAAATATTGCCGTAATAGTGCGGTAAAACAACACGTTAACTCTTGACGCCAGCATGGCACAAGGCAGTACTGAAGCCGTAGTTACTCAGAAACATTACCGATGCTGTACCTCAGGGAAATACTTTTGAAAGCATAGTTTTTCTTAACGTTACCAATCCCGTGCAACAAGTGAATCGCTCTGAAGCCATACTCATTTATCAACATTAGCGACGCTGTACCACAACTATCTGCTATTGAAGCCTTATCCCATCAGAACATTGCGAATACCGTACCACAAGCAAAAATGTTTAAATCCGTTGTGATGTACCCACCTTGTCGACACAGTACGACGGGTAAATTGGTAAATGAACGTAATGTACAAATTCAGAGTTTCAATTGTGCTTGGCACATGCAGGATCTAACGTGTGAACTATGGTCCTCGCATAGAAATTTATTCATTTGTATCGTTGCTGCGTGGTAACAGCAGCTTTTATGAATATTCAATGTAACCTAAAGTGATCCAATATAAACAGACGGGAGGGAAGGCGACATATACACCAGCGACTGAAGCTGACGCTCTTTTGTTTGACTCTTTTTATTCTCTCTCATGCAGCATTCGCGTTTGTATCAGTAGGCCTCCATGATGTTGTGCGAACTAGTGTGGTAGTTGTGTTAGGTGGCATAACTAAACAGGAACTCATATTGTTGAGAGCCCCCTCCCCCCCCGAAAAAAAAACAAATATTGCCTCTAGTAATCAAATATAATACTATTAAAACAGTCTGGCTCTCATATGGTGAGTTTCCTCATTTTCTTTCAAACACCTTCAAATGTTTTACAGTCAAATTGATATTTGATTCACGTTGTATGAATATTCAGAATAGTGCTTTTACAGAAAAAGAAAACACAGAAAAAGTCAGTTGAAAGTTGTATTGTCTTTGAATATAAATACATAGTACATTTGTGGATTACAGATATTTCGTGGAAGAACAAATTGAGCTTACTGTTCCTTGAAAGACATTACCTCAAGTCAGCCGAACAAGAAATCGTAGACTCACACAGCCCTATTGTTTCTTAGAAATGGCACTGTCCGAGCAAGCCGCCAAAACCTTTGAATGGGCTCCTCTGCGGTACATATAGGTTCCTGCCTCCTGCCGTCCTTTTGACATATGCCAACAAGATACCTGGAATAAACACGAGGCAGCCATGTCACATATGCACTCAAAAACAGCGATGCAAAGAACAATCATTGTCACACTTAACGTGTAACTGAAGGTGCATTGCACACAATCGAGGGTTTTCGATAGGGGCCCCGAAGAAATAGTCCCAAAGCCAGTGCGGGCGCAAGACCCAAAAAGAATTTGGGTGGTCGCTGAGCAAGGTATTTCTTCAATTTAGCAAGAGCCCCAAAGCCTGCTGCAAAAGATTTGCGCCAAGAATATATGGCGGCACTCATCGAAGTGACTCTCATATAGACCAAACAGACCCGATTTCTAAACTGATAACGTTCTTGATAAATAAATTGTAAAGGTGTTTATTGACGGCACTAGGCGACGATGCACAACGGCGACAGTCAAGACAGAGCGCGGACTCTGAGCACCGGGGGCTTGCTCTCAGGGAAGAGCCGCAGAGGACTACCCGCTAGAAGGCGCTCCAGAGGACGACCCATTACAGAGTTCCAACGCTTCGCTACAATTACCCCGGTTACGAAAAGGGAGCCGCCTGGTGACCTAACAGCTTGTCACTTTGAGCGGGTCATGGTAGGGCTTCAGGCGCTCCACGTAGACAATGTCGCGCCCTCGACGGCGCATTTCCGAAGATGGTTCAATGGGTTCGATCAGGTAGTTGACCGGGGATGTGCGTTCGACGACACGGTAGCGGCCTTCGTATTTGGGCAGTTGTTTGGAAGAGAGACCAGTCGCAGTGGCAGGGACCGAGAGCCATACGAGCGCTCCTGGAACGTGGGCGCAGAGGTGGTAGTGTTCCCGCAAATGCTCTTCTGCCGCTCTTGCTCATGCGTAGTACAAGCCTTGGCAAGCTCCGACACTCCTCAGCGAGTCTGGCTGTGGGAGAAATAGGCGCACACTCAGATCGATCCGGCTTGTGTGGAAGGATTGTGTCGATTGTGTGCGACGAGTGTCTGCCGTACAACAAGAAAAAAGGGTGAGAAACCAGTAGTGCTCTGAGGGGCGGCATTATAGGCGCAGGTGACGAAAAGCAGAATGGCATCCCAATTTGTGTGATCTGCGGCGACGTACATTGACAGCATGTCGCCGAGCGTGCGCTTAATGCGTTCGGTGAGGCCATTCGTCTGTGGGTGGTAAGCAGTATTTTTGCGGTGAACAACGTTGCACTCTTTGAGAATGGCTTCGACGACTTCCGACAAGAAGACACGACCTCGATCGCTGAGCAGCTCCTTGGGTGGACCGTGGCGCAGCATGAATCGGTGCAGCCGGAAGGAGGGAACATTGCGCGCTGTAGCCGCTGGGAGGGCGGCAGTTTCGGCGTATCGCGTAAGGTGGTCTGCAGCGACGATGGCCCAGCGGTTACCAGCCGACGTCGGAGAAAGTGGCCCATACATATTGATGCCAACGTGCAAAAACGGCCGGTCAGGGCAAGGTAAAGGTTGCAGACCTGCTGGTGATAGGTGCGTTGAAGTTTTGCGGCGCTGACAATCGATGCAGGAGGGAACGAACTTCGGCACGCACCTGTAGATCCCGCGCAAAAAGTACCGTTGGCTTATGCGGTGGTGAGTTTTCGATACCCCAGAGTGCCCACACTGCGGATCAGCGTGGAACGATTCGCAGATGTCAGAACGCAGACTGCGAGGTATCACTAGTAGCCATTGGCGGCCGTCAGCGTTGTAATTGCGTCGGTGAAGGAGGTCGTCGCGAATGACGAAATGGTGGGCTTGCTGACGCAACGCGCGAGTGGATGGTCTTGCCGATGAATTAGTCAGCAAGTCTATCAGTGAGGCAATCCATTGATCCTTGCGCTGTTCGGTAGCGATGGTGGGACTGTTGATGGAATAAACGGAATTGTGAAACACTGAGCTGTGGGTATTGTCGTCAGGCAAGGGGGAGCTCGAGAGTGCGTCGGCGTCAGCATGCTGGCGTCCGTTGCGGTACAGCACGCGGATATCGTAGTCCTGTAGGCGAAGTGCCCAGCGGGCGAGGCGGCCTGAGGGATCCTTCAATGACGACAACCAGCATAACGCATGATGGTCGGTGATGACATCAAATGGGCGACCATACAAATAAGGTCAGAACTTCGTAAGGGCACAGATGATCGCCAGGCATTCCTTTTCGGTGACGGTGTAATTGGTCTCGGCTTTGGTGAGCGTACGACTTGCATATGCCACAACATATTCAGGGAACCCTGGTTTGCGCTGCGCAAGGAGAGCACCAAGGCCAACACCGCTGGCCTCTGTGTGTACTCTGTAGGGGCCGTAGGGTCGTAGTGGTGGTGTATGGGAGGCGACGTCAACAAACGACGGAGCTTTGCGAAAGCTTCGTCGCACTCTGACGACCACGAATGGAGGGGCCCCTTAGTTCCGAGGAGCTTCGCCAGTGGCCATATGATAGTAGCGAAGTGTCGAATGAAGCGCCGAAAGTATGAACACAGTCCTACGAAACTGCGCAGTTCTTTGACGAACGCAGGTTTGGGGAACTCGGTCACGGCCCGAAGCTTGGCTGGATCGGGGAGAATTCCGTCCTCGGACACCACGTAACCGAGTATTGTCAGCTGCATACCGGCGTCCCTCAAACGCGTCAACACATGCCGCAGGCGTTAAAGATGCATGGAGAAGTCCGGAGCGAACACGGCGACGTCGTCGAGGTAGCACAAGCACGTGTGCCATTTCAGGATGCGCAGAACGGTATCCATCATGCGTTCAAAGGTGGCGGGCGCATTACACCGCCCAGACGGCATGACGTTGAAATCGTACAAGCCGTCGGGCGTGACAAAGGCGGTCTTCGGTCGAGCGTCATCAGCCATAGGTACTTGCCATTACCCTGAGAGCAAATCGAGAGATGAAAAGAATTCTGCTCCTTGCAGGCTGTCAGTCGCGTCGTCTACTCGCGGTAGGGGATACACGTCCTTACGAGTGATCTTGTTGAGTCGTCGGTAGTCCACACAGAACCACACAGAACCGTCTTTCTTCGCAACGAGAACGACAGGAGACGCCCAGGGGCTGTTAGAGGATCGAGTAACATCGCGTCGAAGCATGTCGTCGACTTGCTCGTTGATTACACGGCGTTCTGTGGGAAATATGCGATATAGACGTTTCCGCAGTGTATAGTATACACTGACGTGGCCGCAGTGGTGGTATAGGCTATCGCTTTCTCCTATCCCGCCCATAGTACAAAGGTCGGTCAGAAAATAGCCCATGTTCTTATTATCGGTAGTTAATTTGAGAGGTCGTAGACTTAACGCACCTGGTAACTAGGACTGTCTTAGCTGATGATCAAGTAATGTTGACTCGGAAAACTGATGATAATTGTCAACGAATCAATTACCACAACTTTTAACTAAAAAAACCCGGCAGATGCCACACATAGTGAAAATTGATATAATGCGAAGCAGCCAGCGAGTAGATAGCTGCCTATGCTGCCTTATTTATTTCTTTATTTTTGCTTTAAGGCTAGCGTTGAGAGTTGGATCGATGTCTTATTGCAAATTGAGGGGTGTGTAGATTGTGGGCTTACAGGCACATAGAGAGCACTGGCTCCTGAACGCTAGCTTGTCAGACGTCATATCACCCACGTTAGGGCAGACATCAGTTTTGTTGAAACGAATTGCACGCTCTGTTGTGATGATGCGCATGTCATAAATAGCGATCGTTAGCGTATTGCGCCTGTTACGAACAATGCTTGACTATTGCTTGCCAGTTTGTAGGAATACATATGTATCATTCATTACATTTTATGAAAGCTGATAGCCAACACTGCAACCACAATTGTCATTGCCATGACCTCACGTCGGCGTATGGTCTTTTTCATAAGCAGTTTCTAACACTTGCGCAGCTCTGCACTAGAATACTTGACTTCCACGCAAAAAGCCTGGGTTCCATTCTGACTCGAATCGCTCAACGACAACGCCGCCAATGCTGGTACGGGATTTTCTTTGACATGGGCTCCTTAAAGTTGTCGCGTATGATTTGAAATGTCTATTCTCGCCGTTCCTCGTTTGACATAAACAGTGAATCAATCACCTGTGGCACACACCAACATTCCACGGCCGTAGTTTGCGGGTATGTGTCACGCGTGACTCTGAGAAAGAGTTTCATGAGGTACTCGACAGGCATGCCATGTGATTCATGTCATGACTAGTCAGTCAGGTTCTTCATACACCGATACCTTCCAATGCCAATTTTGGTATAACCCAAGTAAAGCAGGCGACGATGAGAACGCCCAGAGGTAAGCGGCTAGGTATATCGATAGGTAGATAGATACGGCCAAAATGCCTTTGGTAAACTAAGAAATGCTTCGAATTTAAATGTTTTAAAAGAATATGCGTACCAAAGGCTAATTTCTGTACCAGCTTTTAATCATTATTCATTATAGTTTGCGTTTGCCTAGCGCTTCCGTCATGGCGCTGCGAGCTAGACACAAACCTTGCCCTCTTCAAAAAATTAGGATCCTGCGTCACCGTAAGCCAGCACACGCTAAGTGCCTTGGGTCTCTTCCACTTTTGGACACCCTATTTAGAAACTGCCTAATGTAAAGCCTCGCACGAAATTCAACCCATTACCACCACTCTTCAATAACCCACAAACAGATCTAAGCGGCGACATATGATCATCTACCCTAACATATTACTAATGTACGCTGCAATGCAAGATATAACAGCGTTAAGCACATGCAAGTTTCCTGTTTAGCCTATATCGCTTGAAGTGGTCAGCGCAACAATGAACAAAGGAAATAAGCTATCACCTGCAGGGCGTATACTTGACACCACATACCTGGAGTTCTCGAAGTGAAACATTCACTATAGTTACAATGAGCCGAGCTTGGTTTTCCCGCGGCATGGACAGCTTCGACCAGTACATTGCATTCCAGCTATATTACTTCGTACCGAAAATGAATGGCCTTGATATGGGCTCCTTTACTTTGTGTGCTCTATGCGTGGTGTCCGTGACAGGGGCTACTTTTGTCAGATTTTGGAGTGTTAAAATTTTAGATGTTGGAAATGATAAGAAAATTTATTCGGTATTTTAATGAAGGCTTGCTGGTTTCAACGCACACGCTGTCCACTACATCCTATATGGTTCTATGACCAAGTGCAATGTATGGTTATTATTGGGATTCAGTGTTATCAGGAAAATCTTCTGAACTACAAATTGTGCCGAGTATTCAAGAACGTTTCCATTACACTTTCTCCTAGGTTAGTTGGCGCTTTATTCCATTCGTCAAATGACGAGGTGCTTGGTTTTCAAGTTCCCGGTTGGATTGGCGCCGCTGTGCCTTCGGGCTCGTATCTCCACGATGTTACGTCCTTAGTTTGCATTAAATTTTACAGAGATCATCTTGCAAATGCTGTTAAGTTTGCTGTAAAGAATAACTATAAGGAATTTATGTTCTGATTTTACTTTTAGCTAGCGCTTTCATTTAGGCTGAGCGCTGCATCTGGTCCAGAGAAACGCTTCTGACAAAAAAGCAGGCGTTTTCTTTTATGTATGCGTCGTAAAGCGGAAGTCAATTTTATCTACCCATTTAGTCACCTTGTTTAGTTTAATATGGATTGGCCTTTCTCGGGTCAATATATCGGAAGTACGACATGTGATATGCAGTGCGTCACCTTATAATGAAACCATAATGGCAGCTGCTGTTACGGAATGTACTGAGTATTCTGACTACGCAGAGTGTGCTGCTTTATGCACAGCCCTTTGGTAGCTCGTTTACGAGAAAACAAAATGTCCGGGAAAGCTTTGAGAGCAGGCGGACATGGAAACGTTCCGTTTGATACAAAATTTATAGGCAGTCCAGCATTCTTCCGCAGATTCCTAAATGTCCTAGATTAAGCCAAAGGTCATTTCTAAACTCGCTTTCACAAACCAGGTGTGACACTGTTCCGGCTTAAGGAAAGAAGATGACTTTTAAGGGCTCGTTTTTCTTTGTTAGGGACAATATTAATAAGAACTAACAGGCAATAATGCCAACGATAGTATACGGGATGTTATTGGAGTGATTTGGATATAAATGTGAAGAAAATAAAGCGGACGAAAAAATAACTTCCATCCGAAAGGGACCAAACCTGCGACCTTCCAATAATGCGTCCGATGCTCTACCACTGAGCTACGGCGGCGGTCATCCTCCCGTCCACTTTATTGGGTGCATTTGTGCTTTTAAAGTGTTAGTCAGCGCCGATCGCAGCCGTGGCGTCGAGTAAAGAAGACTTTTTTCTGCCTGTCGGCGTCACGTAGCACGTGATCATTTTTAAGAGCTGGCAGCTGACCAATAATCCCTCGCATACTACCTGAATGCATCATGTCTGCCAGAACGATACCTCGCTATCGTCATAGAGACATTATGGAATAAATGCGTTCGTATCAACAAATCATTCAATGTTTTCAGGGCCCAGATTCTGATTTCTGCCTCATTATTACCTGAAAAAAAGCATGAATGTGTTTTGTGCCTTAGGAACGAAATTCATTATGCTGCTACAGATATGTTGCTCCACATCACTTAGCCTTCCATTACTTTCCGCTTCTGATGCAATATTTCTAGCTGGTTGCGACAACTCACGGGCAGGTCCGTGCTCGCCTCTCACGAGCGTTCACTACCGCGAATGCCGACCGCGAGACGGGCGGAGTTTTGCATGTTGCTGACCAAACTTCTTAGGTTCAACAGCGTTGCACCTGATTTCCGAAACGGTGTCATACTTCCTCTAGAAATGAGAGAATAACGTGGAAGTGTCATTGTTCGTATAGAAATGGTTTTCTTATGGCGTATTCAAGGTTATAGCATTGGTTGTTTGGCATTCATTCTTGACATCGCACTGATGTTAATCTATCAAGTTGTCAAGGCCAGAATATCACTTAGTCTGATGTTTATGACGTCGCCAGACAACTACAGTGTTATTGGTTTGTAGCCTCCTATGAGCGGTTTTCCTGGTTCAAAGAACTGGAATTTTATTAGCTTTCTTCTCTTGGTGATTCATTCCACCAATTCCCCGTATCCTCTTGAAAAATCGTGGAAATGCCTTCACCGATTTGAGCAGCGGAGCTGTTAAAGCTTCCGCCGTTTCGCGTGGCCGGAAAGCTAAGCTGCGCCTAGCACGTGCAACGCAATTACTCGGCCGGCGCGCTCTCTCTTAATCTTCATCGTAGGATTGACTATAAGTAAACACAGTTCGCTCTTCGCGACGTACATTCGAGACAAGAGGACGGTTATAGTACGTTTTTCTGTAGTGCCTAGTACTTTGGCGGAAGATACGGCCTGTGGTTAGCACGCCCATTGAGGTTTACACGATTGATGTGCTACGTAGGCGTTTCTCCAATTTGTGCGCCTTCTGAAGAAAACAATAAAGAAGCACAGAATGGATATACGGAAGAGAAAGATGAGAAAGAAATGGAGAGAGAAAGGAACAGATAGATAGAGGACCTTGCTAATTAAGGTCACCCTCATTAGGACCGTGTTCAATTAGGACCTTGGTAATAATCTAGGTCGGCCACAAGCTGCGCTGTTAGTCCAGGCTTGGACTACTACTGCGAGCTACCAGGGGCGTAGCCAGAAATGTTTTTCGGAGGGGGGGGAGTTCAATTATACTTTATGTTTGTTCGTGCGTGCGTTTGTACGTGTGCGTGTGTATATACGCAAACAAAACTAGAAATTGTCGGGGGGGCTTGAACCCTCACAACCCCCCTCCCCCCTTTGCTATGCCCCTACGAGCTACCCACATTTTTTGGGGGGACATGTGAATGATGATTGGATACTGTATTCTCTCAGCGCCACGTGCTCTACTCTTACGAGCACAAAGTACTCGACTGATTTCATGAATATTTCAAAAGACATTATGCGCTCTATATGAATTTCTTGTCGGAATATTTTCTTTTGTTTTGTCTTCTGCCGACTGTTTATGGCTTGAGCAGGTTGCCAAACACTTTTAAGGATTCATATACAATATCCAAGCTTACTCTGCTTCTATAGCTTGCTGAGCTGGATGTGATGCTGCCCTAATATGTCTGTTCCGTCCTATAAACTTCGGCTGCGGAGAGCTGAGGGGTCGGGGAGCGTGTGTAGGGAGAAGTACCGCATGCAAACCTCTATACACATTCCTACATTTTCTTCGATGTGATTCAACTATTGACTGACGAAACTTTCTTTTTCCAATACTTCTTTATTTTTTATTCAGAACACCTATAATGACTGCGGATCGCGGTGAAAAGCCCGGCTTTGCACTTTGTTTCTCTTTAGAGAGTGAGAAGAAAACGAAGGAATGCGCCTCACGGCAGTTGCTGTTGAATTAGAGGCTCAAACTTACGCATGCAAACTATTAGCCTATATCACTATAGCTCTGGTGCAAAGTTACGGCACTTGCCTCCACGGTCATTTAGCCGACATTGCATCGCATCACATCACATCTTAGCAGGTCTTTTTCGATCAGGTTAGATCAAGTACCACTACGTTTGTGAATCTATTTGGCGTTCCATATGTCGTATACATGTACCATATGTTTGCAAAATCTAAATCATTTATAAATGTAGTTCAAACTTCCTCTGCCCAATTGCGGAGTACATTTGATTATCATCGGCTTCGTTCTTGTAAAGTACGAAGTTAAAGACTGTTAACGTGTTTTTTTTTTATTTATTCTGGGCTCTCTCTTCTGTTTGCACTATTGTCCGTGGTATTGTACGAAACGTTTAAAAGATAAATAAGAAGTAGCAATACCACTACAGGTTACGACGAATGTGTTAAAGGGCTAAAGAAAGCCGAGCAGGCCTGAGATTGTGCATATCCGACTTGGCGCACACCGATCGTATCCTTGGCCGCATGCGATTCTGCAGAAACACAACAGGTCCTAAGGGGACAAGCCCGAAGGAAACAAAAACCGCGCTGCGCTGCCAGACCTGCCGCAGGGTGGACATCGTACTTATTACCTCAATAAATGGTCCGCCAAACGCGTGGTCCGCATTTTCCTGTGCTGGACGAGATCACATGCCGATTATCGTCGCCTACAATGCGGCTAGCGAGAGTGCCGCCATATAGGGAACGCGACCTTCGAAGGCTGACCGACGCGAGGTATGCGATGTATAACATAGGTTAGCTTCCACTGTATAGAGGACATATATCCAATGGGTGGCTGTGTGTTCATGGCGCGTGACTAGCTGATGCAAAAGAAGTGCGTCATCATTCCTGAAGTGTTTAGGTGGAATAGTGATCACGTCGCCAAAGATAGATTATGTGCGCTGTAATATACGCTCGGAATACAATATGCGATCCTTTGTAAACGGACGTCTATAGCTTAAAAAGTGAATAAATGCAGAGTAAGTGTCAGCCTGCTTAAATGAAGAAAGGTACATCTATTTGTTGTACGATCTCGTATACCCATTCTATTAAAGGATATTTACAGTTTCGCCCAATCAATATTGCTATTTTCTGCATATGAACGCTACTATTCATTAAGACGAATATAACGCTACCCCGAAAATGCGAACATCAGAAAGTATCAAACAACACAGGCATTGACTAATAAGTGCTAGGTAGTATCGCGATGCTACAGTATCGCGAGAGTATCTTAGAGATACTTTTGAGCATCTGTATTTCTGTATCACTATACACTTGGAAAATGTGTTTGTATCTCAGTAAGGAACTACATTAACGATGCATTGATAATATCACGATACACTGCAGGGCACGCGTATTTCGTTATTTTTTATGGGAAATGAGGTGACGTGTTTGCAAAGGGCAAAGGAAGATTTTTTTGTGTGCTAAGCGAACCAAGGGCGCGCCGCCGGTCGGCGACAGACGGAGGGCGGCACAGAGTTCCCCACACGTACAGAATAGCACATGTGGCAAAGCTCCCGATGCCGCTGACGGCAGAATCGCGCGACAGTGTTCTGCCTACGACAGTGGCTGTCTCTCGAGGCAGATGTGGCACCCATAGTTTTTTTCAGGCTACCAGCCATTCCGTGAGTTCGCAAGTCTTGTGTGGAGGCCGAAGCAACGCTCTCTGAAAGACAGCCGCGTTGGGAACATGCTGCTGCTTAAGTGCAATTAACGCATCAACCTTCTCAACATAGCATATTTTGTGTGGAAAACAAACGAATACTATTTCTTAATTCACCGCTGTTCGTTAATGATTTGAGCAATATGCTTTATTCGCAAGTAGCAGTACAGCGAAACGTTACTCACAGTATTATGCTGTTCTTCATAAATGTCATTGCGGAGCACATCAGCATACCCGAAATGAAAATGTATTTCCATCTGGAGTCTTGCATCTGTATTCCTGTATGTGTATTCCGGAATACTTGTTTCGTCTCTTTGAAAAAGTATCTCGAAATGTCCCTTTACGTCAATGACAAATGTATCTCAGTATCTGTATCCCAGGCTACGAGCACATGTATCCTGTATCCTAGGCTACCAGCACGTGTACGGGCAATTCGGGACTGATGTAGCAGAGTTGTCGCGCTTCGTGCATGCCGGGAGTTTTGATTTCGCCCTTGAACTTCGATTATGAATATCTCAAACTTTTGTGGTTTCTAAAAATTGGCACGCCCTAACAGTGTTGCCGAGTTGCCACTCCAAAATTGGAATGACTCCAGAATCATTTCACATTTTCGCGACCCCGCAATAGAATGGGAATGGAATGGGGACAACGCTTGGAGGAATAGAATGGGAATGGAATTAAGTGCCTTTTGCACGGAATGGAATGGGAATGGATCTACGTCTTTTTCCGAAAATAGAGCCATTTTTCGACTACGCACTGTTTTTCAAACTTCAAGTATTAGTAAGTCAGCGCCTCGAATTTAACAATAAAGCAATATTTTTAAAATGGCTTGGCCGATTGCAAGCACGCTACATTTATAAGCAACACGCCAACTACAATTCTGTCCTTATATAGACTGTGTTGCTCCTTAGCTCGATAAAGCTATCAAGATGATTTTCCTGCGTTCATGAATAACAGGAATGGAATTGAACTACCCGGCCATTCCCGGAGTGGGAATGGGCAAAGTTTTGTAGCGTAAGCTGCACTGGCCTAGCCGAGCCAGTTTCGCGTGGATCCTCCAGAGCCGTGCCGCGCATGCGCGAGGATCAGTGATGTCACGCACCGCAGCCGGCACCTCCCGCGCACTCCGCCGCCGCCGGTCGGTATACACTTTCCAGAGGAGTGACGTCGTAGCCCTGGCAGACGTATTGGCGCCGGCGCGCGCGCAGCTATTCGCCTTCGCTGTGCAGTCGCCGTATGACACTGCGCTGGAGCCGCTTGATAGCGCCTCTGGCTGGCGTTTGCCAGTGTGGTATAGCCATGGAGAAGGAGAGCTCAAACGCCGCTCAACGGAGCAGAAGAGCGGAGAAGTTTAACTCAACGGAGGGGATGCCGAAGTAGTTGCCTGGCGAAATAAATATTGCGACGTGCGTTTTTCATTATCACTTTTGCTGTATTCATTTTTCGCCCACAAAGACTGTCAGCAACGCTCAGAGCAAACCTGTTGTGTAGGCAGGAGCGCGGCGTAACCCGCGGCGGGCCGACGGAGAGGCCGAACGACGGGAGGGCGCGCGGAGTGACGACGCAGAGACCAAGCTTCGGCGAGACTGACGGGAGACTGCTCTCCCGCGTTTATTGCAGGCGGTTTTAAGGAGGGAGAAGAAAGGTTATTGGTCCGCGAGGCACGGGTCACATGGCCGGCATGGCCACGCCGGATTGGTGATAGCAAAGAGAAGCATGGGGGGAGACCCAGCTCCACCCAGTGGCATGTACAGGGACCTTTACTGCACTGGTGTTTCCGCGTGCCACGAGGGGTCGTACGACACAACATCGTCTCCCCCTGGCAGAAATTGCGTCCTTAAGCGGTCGTTGATAGGTTGCTGCACATTTGCTGGCGGGAAGGAAGAATGGCCAGGACTCTCCTCCCGAGGCCCCAAGTGACAATCCTGGGCTGCAGAAATTTGTGGCTGCGCTTCAGCAGGTGCAGAGTGGCACTGGACAGCAGGGCCACCGCGAATGGCCTGCGCAGGGAACACCTGGTTGCTGATGCGCAATCTTGAATGCGGCCGCCGACCGCAGCCGTCGTCGTCCTGGAGCCGTCGCAGCTCGATGGCGTCCTGCTGCCGTAGCGCCAGAGGCAGCCGACACAGCTTGGCAGACAGTGGCACGATGTGCTGCCGCCTCTTGGCCCGGTGGACGTAGTCCTTGACACGTCCCAGGGCTCCGCTATGCAGGTGCTCAAACCCCGGAGGTACACCTGCAGGAAGCTGCGATGAAACTGGTGTAGCCGGACGACACGTCAACGTTGCGCCGTCGATCAGGAGTCCCAACTGCTGGATGGCATCGAGTCCCAGCAGTGAAGTGCCGTGTGCTGTCACGTAGAAGGTGACAAAGGCCCGCTTGCCATGATGCTGCAAGTCCGTGCGGAAATACCCTAGGACCGGTATGCGGTGCTTCGAAAAATTCTGCAGTTGGATGGACGTTTGAAGCAGTCGGTGCTTCGAAGCGAAAAGCATGTCGAAGTCCTTCTTGGTCATTAATGATGTCGTCGCTCCGGTGTCCACTAGCAATGACATGTGGCTATGTCCTCCGACGACAACAGGGATGCGCAAGTCCCTTGGGCTAGACGGCGAAGCTTGCACGGACAGGACTGTGGCAGTGCCGGAGTCATGGTCTTGAACGGGGGCAACTTCCTGTACCGACGCTCGTCGCTTACGGCAGACTGCCGCGAAATGCCCTTTGATACGGCAAAATTGGCAAATTTTCTTTTTGGCCGGACAATTTCTGTAAGTCGCCAAATGCCCCAACTTGCCGCAGCGAAAACATGGACCGACTTGAGGCTTGGGCGCAAGCTGTTGCACATGCTGGCAGCGAACGCAGTCTTGAACCACCGACGTCGAGCCCGCGCAGCCATCTTGGATGCGGCCGCCCGACTTGGGGGGGAAGCCGCCGCCATGTTGAGTCAGATGCGGGGCCAGCGAAGCAGCCGACCCGCCATGTTGAGCCGCTGCGACGCACTGGATGCTGCCGCCGTGACCGGAGTGCGAGCCGAGTAGCCGCTCATTTTCTCCGAACGCCGCGTTGGCTTTGTTGAGCGCCTCCAAGTCGCGTCCAACTTCTTCGGCTTTCTGCAGCGTAAGGGCTTCCCCGTACGACAGTAGTTTGGCCCGTACATGTGCGTTGGCGACCCCGTGAATTACTTGGTCCCGTACTCTGTCGTCGTAAGTGGCGCCGAACTTGCATGACAGGGCCTTTTCTTTCAGCGCGGTGACGAAGTCGAGAAACGTTTCGCCGGGCAGTTGTTTGCGGCTCGTGAACAGGTGCCGCTCGGCTAGCACGTTCGTTGTCTCGGCGAAAAGCCCGTCTAAAAACTGGAGCACCGTGTCGTGCGTCGTTGCCGTCGCCGCTTCTGTCTTCGGCACCGTGCCCGAACCAGACGCCGTAACTGCACCTTCCGCTTCAAGCTGCTCTTGCGCGGCGAAGTATTTGCGTTGGCCCTCGATGCCGAGCGCGCAGAGGAGCGCTGACGCACGTCTTTCGTCCTCCCAGCCGCTTCCGCCGGCCGCCTTCAGGTGAACCTGGAAAATCTTGTGCCATATATGCCAAGGAATGGGAGGCTTGCCGGGAGCGTTGAGGAACGGAGGAAGGTTTGCAAAAGGAGCCGCCATGTGTGCAGGAGGTAGGCCGTAGGCTCAAGCAGGAAGGTGGCGTCGTAGAGGGAGCCGGAGCGGGAACAAAGCAAAGTCGGGTCGACGCGCTTGTAGCGTGCAGGAAGCAGCACCGACGCGCAGCAGAAAAATGTGACTCGTAGCGTAGTGTCACGTACGTCGTGCTCTTCCTGGCGTCGCCTGTCGTAGTAGCGTAGCGGTTCAACTACCTCGTCGCCATGTGTTGTGTAGGCAGGAGCGCGGCGTAACCCGCGGCGGGCCGACGGAGAGGCCGAACGACGGGAGGGCGCGCGGAGTGACGACGCAGAGACCAAGCTTCGGCGAGACTGACGGGAGACTGCTCTCCCGCGTTTATTGCAGGCGGTTTTAAGGAGGGAGAAGAAAGGTTATTGGTCCGCGAGGCACGGGTCACATGACCGGCATGGCCACGCCGGATTGGTGATAGCAAAGAGAAGCATGGGGGGGGGAGACCCAGCTCCACCCAGTGGCATGTACAGAGACCTTTACTGCACTGGTGTTTCCGCGTGCCACGAGGGGTCGTACGACACAACAAAATCGCGCCTCATTGTTCGAGATGGTTCGCGATTATTGTAGATCGTTGTGTGAAGACGCGAACACTCGAGCTTATTCTAGAACTTGCGCGACTACCAGCGATAACGCTGGAATATTCGACGGGACATGTATAAATGCCGACACGCTTCACCGCTTGTCAGTTGATCGACGGTCGACGCTCTGTTCGCAGCTATCAGTGTATTGCTGTAGTTTGACTTTCAGGTTCCGGCCACAAGTTCGGCCAAATAAAGAGTTTCATCTCTGACGTGCTGACTGCTGCCTTCGTCGACGTCACGACCACGTGACATCTGGTGGAGGTGCTGCTTCATGATGCGGACGCCACCGCGGGGCGCTAACCCAAGCCCAAGCCGCCACGAGGACGACGGCAAGGAAACCCCAGATCGTCGAACAAGCCGCAGGCAGAAGGGACTGCAGCCAGAGCACGGGCTCCTTCCCGAAAAACCCAGGCAGCCGCAGATCCCAATATCGACCACAGCTACGATGACCGACCCCATAGAGCCTGCGCCGATCCTTCTTCGGCAGCCCAAGGAGCCGCCAACCTTCCTCGGATCGTCGTTCAAAGACCCGGAAAGCTGGCTTGAAGCCTATGACCGAGTCGCCCTTTTCAATGCCTACCTGTGAAGACAAGCTGCGGCATGTCTACTTCGCCTTGCAGGACGCAGCTAGAACATGGTTCGAGAACCAAGAGCGAAACCCTGACAACATGGGACGTTTTTCGCACCAGGATTCTGGCAACATTCATCAGCGTCGTCTGCAAAGAGAAGGCGGAGGCTCTGCTTGAAACCCGCGTGCAGCTGCCAAACGAAAACGTGGCACTCTTCACAGAAGAAATGACGAGACTAGAGTGCCTCGATGCGCGCGCCCCCGCTTAGAGTGGTGTCAGCTTTTGAAAGGGCAGATGCCGCCTCCTCGGCCTTGGCGGCAGCGTGGCTGCCATTTTGAATCCCCCGCCCGGTCATTTGTGCGTGGCGCGCGTGCTGTTTTTAGGTCGGTGCTCGTTTCCCTCCAGTTTTATGCGCTCGCTACCGTCACCATGGCAGGGTTTTGCGTGCCGCAGTGCACCAATGATTCCAGAAACGCTGGGAGCTGTATCGTTTTCGACGATACGAGGTTTCTTTGGACAGTAAAAGTCAAACGTGACAAGCGGCATCCGAAGAACATATTATGCACTTGCAGCGTAAGTTTCCGGCCGGTATTTCGAATGCAAATGCAAGGATAACTTCTGCCGGTGTTATCCTTGCGTAATAAATGGACATAGTGATATCAGCTACATGCTTAAAATGCTTTAGTTCACGTGTGCATGAATCCTGCATTTTTCTTCGCAAACATTCTTTACTGCACTTGGTTGGTCCTGTATCTGCCTTTGATTTTTTCTTTCGCTATTTTTGTGATTTGAAATGTATCATGAAACGTATTATGCGTGTTTGTCTGCAGATCAGATCCTTCTTTTTTCCTAATAATAATTATTTGTGAGAATTTACGTACCAAGAACTCCGATATGGTTATGAGAGGCGCCGTATATAGTGGAAGGCTCCCGAAATTTTGACCATCTGTTGTTCCTTAACGTGCACCTAAATCTAAGTACGCGGGCCTCTGTCATTTCACTTCCATCAAAGTGGGGCCGCTGCGACCGGGGTTCGATCCCCCAACCTTCGGGTCACCAGTCAAGCACCATTCCTAAAACAACGGCGGGTTCTTGTTTTTATATTCCTTTCCGTTTTTCAAGTACGCCTTCTGTGCTGGTCTGATGCCCATGTATGTATGTGTGTAGTTAAATGTTTTTTATCCTTCCCTGTTTCTGTGTTTCAAGGTTACATTTTCGTCCTGTCCTAAATAATTACGCAGTTCCTGTTTTTTTAATCATTTACGATCACTGTGAATCGACTAGTGGCAGTTGTGTTTTATTGCGTCATTTCTATTTTATTTGTGTAATTGCTTCTGTCAGAGCAGCATTAATGCGCACAAATAAATGGCCTGTACACTGCAAATTAACACACACACACACACGCACACACACACACATATTCAGTATGTTATTTCTTTGAGCAAGCATAATTTATTTAATAATTATGTAAGCCCTGGAGGCTCATACAGGAATGCGCATACAAACAGTTCTCGCGAAGCGTCTATACGAAGAAAACGCATGAAAACAAGAAAGAAGACTGGGAAGTATTGTGTACAGTAGACACGCTGTGTCAGTAAAATATTACACCATCTCCCGCTAAAGGGGACCATGAGGCGATGCGAAGCCGGAGCACTTGCACGATTGCGTTCCGCTGGTGTTCGTTGGCCATGCTACCGACCTCGCGTCGTGGAACGCGAAGAGGAACGCTACGCGCGTCGTGTCTTCCCTCTAGTCTGGCCGTTAATTCTCACAGGGCGAGCGGGAAACGCGGTTGAAAGGCGCCCGAGAGGGAGGAAGCGTAGGAGAGGAGAGAGAGGGGGATGGGACGCGCATGCGTTGCTGCTCATCGCGGCGTTGCACAGGAGAGAATGAGGCGCGCGAGAGGGGGGAGTGGAGAGAAAGTGTGTGGAGAGGGTTTGCGCATGCGCAGTAAGGGTGGTCACGCCGCACACTACCACCACCGGATTGAACTCCGCCATAAGATGCTTCGCATCTAAATTACAAGAAACAAAGTCAAGTTGTACAATGAGTGCGTCATGGAAAACCAGTTAATGAAATAAAAACTCACAGGCTCCCTTATGCGTTCGCTTAAAGGGGCCCTGCAACACTTTTCGAGCATGCTCAAAAAGCGCTGCCGATCGGTAGTCGAGGCTCCCGAGAACACGCGAGCCATATATTATAGCGATGCACACGGCCTGGAATTTACAATACATTCTCAAAGTCAGCTGAAAATCGCTCCCTCTTCTCTCGACAGATGATGTATTAGTCCGCAAAATATGACGCGATTGTCGGCAGTTCCACCATTGGCTGATGTTATAATCACGATAACACCCTCATTATTACTTTCGTTGTTAATTTTGAGTTCAATAAGTAGATAATATGTATGTCTATATTTTGTTATCGCGTTAAAAACACCGAACAAACATTAATATTAGCACTTCCGGTCTCACCGACAGCTCGTCTGCTCGTAGTTGCGTGGTTCCGTTTTCTTCGCCATGCGCAGTGCCGAAACGCGAATATTTCTGTGGTTTTTGACCATCGCCGGTTGCCGTTGAGAGTGGCAGCCGTTCGAGTGTTGCCTCGTCAGCTGGGAACTGCATCGTCGGCACGTTCTCACGACCGACCGAGGCAGCCGTGCAGCATGTCTCCGATAACAATGCTGGCGTCCGGTAATGGCGGCGCTTCGGGGTCGTCTGCCAGTGCCGTCTTACGAGGCGGTGTATCGGAGTATGGGCCGAAACCGATCTCAGCTGCCATTCGTTCCAACGAGCGCGCAGGTTTGCTTCCATGGTTGGCAGAGCGATGAAAACACTACGCGGCGTTCGAGGTGCACACCCAACATTACCAAACCGACGCGCAGTTTCAAGCACGCGCGATACACATCGGCTCCGCTCGACGAGAACGACGCAAGCCGACCGGAAGTGGCGGCACAGACCACGTGGTTGCGCCCAGACGTCAGAGAGAAAAAAAGAAGAAAAAATTTCCGCCGGCGCTCCTTGGGCTGAGCCTCGCTCGTCTGCGCTCCCTCCCTCGAGTCGCTGCCTAGCTCTCCGCGTGCATCGCGGCGTTGAGTTGAGGGAGAAGCTGCAGAACATGATCTCTATAATTTGGTAACACCACTTAGACTTGACGGATTCGAAAAATTTTTTTGCAGCATAATGACTCGTGAAGAGTCATACTCATAATGAGACTATTCCAATATAACTAAGAAAGGTGTTGCAGGGCCCCTTTAAGACGGCTCGAAAGCGAAAGCCATCTTCTTCTTCTCAGTGTTTTGCGCACAAAGGGCGGTTTTGTAGTAGTGCCCCTCCAAGGTCGGAGGCACCTCATCTGGTTTTGCACTGCCTCCGTGATCTGTCCACTTTTGACCAAGCTACAATGTCATGTGATAACGGCATCATATGACGTCACGCCGAAATTTGTGAAGCCATGATGACGTCATATGGTGACGTCATCACGTGACAATGATTTTTTGCATCCCTCGTCCCCAACGTCGTGGTAAGCTAACGCCGTAGACGCGGGACGCCCACGGTCAACTTTCGCGTTTGATGAGGCATTAAAGGCTTTCGCCTTAAAAAGTACGTCCGCCACGGTGGTATAGTGGTGACGGAGCTCGGCTGCTGACCCGAAAGTCACGAGTTCGATCCCGGCCGTGGCGGTCGCATTTAGGTAAAGGCGAAATGCTAGAGGCCCGTGTACTATGCGATTTCAGTGCAGGTTAAAGAACGCCAGATGGTCGAAATCCATGGAGCCCTCCACTACGGCGTGCCTCATAGTCATATCATGGTTCTGGCAAGTAAAACCCCAGATATTATTATTAATAAATGCGACAAATAAACGACGCCGTGCATCTGCCGCACAAAGTGTAAAACAGTATTGGAAACACTCAATATATGTGCATGCAATTGGGCATGCGAGAAAACCTGCAGAAAAAAAACTGCAGATACAAAAGAAGGGAAAACGCACTGATACTGCGCGCATGCAAAGTTTTGTAGCATACTACTCAACAACGTAATCATCGTTTTGATTAGGACTCAAGGTGCAACTCGAGTGCCGATACAGTAGCTGCTACATATTGTGAGCAAGAAATGTCAGCAATAATAATGATAAAGAAGCTTTCGTTTCATTTTAGCAGGATATTCGCACCATACTGCTCCTCGGCCCTTCATTCTGGGCACAATATGCATGATGCCATTCATAATAAACAAGTAAATTGTTTGCAAACTTAGCAAAATGAGCCACCTTAATCGCGCTAGGTAGCTTCCCAACACTAAATTGTGTCTGTTCAGATACATATACTGCTGCTGCTGCTGACGCTGACATGTATACAAATACTTTAAACGATTGTTTGTGTATTTGGAATGCAGAGCTTACGAGAAAATTAAGTAAGGCTTTAGACTGTCGTTTCTGGCGTAAGGAAGAGGATTGGTTTTCAACATAACAGTCTACGTCTACCTCTAGCGCATAACACATGCACAGGCCGTCAGCTTACATGAATTACGTGTTTCCTTAATGAACATTTAGGCAACAACAGCAATAATAGCTGCCCAAGCTTCAAAAAAGAAAAGAAAAAGCGAAAGCTCACTAGCGTGCACTTATTTCGGGATGTATCCGCGCACCGCAAGCGCTTTGTGTAACGCGTTTCGCATGCTGCCGAGCGGCGGCGGGATTCGCAATGGTGGCCGTCGTAGCAGACGACGCGCCTGTCCTCACCCTCAGCGGAGCGCGCGGGTATCAAGGCACCCTAGACGAGACTGCTCCGCCACGCGGACCATGACATGCCCCAGGAGAAGTTCGCTTCCTTAAGCGAGGAATCAAGCAGGAACTGTTCGCGGGACTGATCAGAAACCCACCCAAGACCATCCAAGAATTCCTCGCGGAGGCAACAACCATCGAGAAGACGCTCGAGATGCGCACCCGGCAGTGCAATCGCCGCGCATTTAAAGACAGCACAGCTGTTCATACCCTCGGTTCCGTCGACTTGCGCGAGACGATCCGAGCAATCGTGCAAGAGTTGTTGCGAAAAATTCTACCTTCACCGCAACCTCAAGTAGATTCCATCGCCGACTTCGTGCGACAGGAGATCCAGCAGTCACTGGGCGCGCCTCAACTAGCAGAGCCGCAGCCGCAAGCTATGAGCTATGCTGCTGCAACCCGCCGTCATGATCCTCCTCCACGCCCACGCCAAGACGCCACACCGCCGCAGTATCGTCACCAGACGCCGCCGCCGCTACAGACGCCCTACCGTCCGCCTGTCGGCCAGCGCTACGCGCCAAGGAAGACCGACGTCTGGCGCGCCCCTGACAACCGCCCGCTCTGCTACCACTGCGGGGAGGCCGGCCACACGTACCGCCGCTGCCAGTACCGACAGATGGGGCTACGCGGATTCGCCGTCAACGCGCCGCGCCCGCAGCCAGGCGAACGGCCTCGTGACAACGACGACTACCTCACCGGAAGAACGACGACCTTCCCGATCACCGTCGCCAGGCCGCCTCCCCAAGGTCTCTCCCCAACCCCGACCATACACTGGCCCAGCCCGGGGCCGTTCACCTAGCCCGTATCTGGAAAACTAAGGGCCGCAACCGATGGAGGCGCGGTTGCTGTACGACGAGCTACCGATGATCCTCCGCCGACGTCGTCGACGCCGCGACGAAACCTTCTGAACTCGACGCGAACCAGACAGACTCCTGAAGACGAAACCTCGCGCACCGAAGAAAATCTGACGACGCGACATGGAAGCAGTGGAACAAACCGACGCAGCCGTGATCCGACGCCATGACCTAACCGCAACGCTAAACGACGAACTAGTGACCTCGACATTCTGATCGACGGCCACAACGTGACCGCTCTCGTCGGTACTGGAGCCGACTATTCCGTCATCAGTGGGCCATTCGCCGCAAAGTTGGAGAAAGTTAGGACTGCTTGGGAAGGCCCCGAAATCTGGACCGCTGGAGGCCATCTAATAACGCCGTCTGGAGTCTGCACAGCAAGAGTCACCATCAATAATCGCACTTATCCTGCGAGCTTCGTAATCTTGCAACATTGCTCCAGGTATGACATACTTGGCATGGACTTCTTAGACCATCACGGCGCCGTCATCGACCTAAGAACCAAGTCGATAACTCTATCGTCGGAGAAAGCGACACCGCTGGGTACGAACCCATGTCAACATGCTCAACGTGCTCGAGGATCAAGTCACCGTTCCGCCGAGATCCTGCGTCATAATTCCCGTCGGCACCGTAAAGGCTGAAGACATAGAAGTTGTCATCGAGAGCGATCAGCGTTTGCTGCTAGACCGTCACATTTGCGTCGCCACAGGCATTGCTCGGCTGCATGAAGGAAAGGAAGCGTGACGGTAACGAACTTCAGCCAAGAATGCAGACACCTGAGCAGGGGCAGGACGATTGCGTACGTCGAAGAAATCTTGGCTGTCAGCGATGCGTTTTCCTTTTTAGATTTTCACGAAGCTACAACGACGTCCGAATGCCTGAGCCATCCTTCGACGTAAACTCAAGCCTTCCCGCTCGCCAACAGCGACAGCTCCGATGCCTTCTGAAGGAATACAAGGACTATTTCTCGTCGTCATCGCGTGCCCGGCAAACGCCCCTTGCTAAACACTGTATCATAACGGAAGAAAATGCAAGACCGCTCTGTCAGAGTCCAAACCGGGTTTCGACGCGACAGCGGGAGGCCGTTAAGAAACAAGTCGACGAAATGCTACGCGGTGACATCATCCAGCCGTCCAAGAGTCCGTGGGCGTCTCCCGTATTGTTAGTGGGGAAGAAGGATGGAACCCTACTTTTCTGCGTCGATTATCGTCACCTGAACGAAATCACGAAGAAGGACGTGTACCCTCTTCAACGGATATACGACGCCCTGAATCGACTCCACAACGCGAAGTACTTTTTCGATGGACCTCAAGACCGGCTACTGGAAAATCGAAGTCGACGAGAGAGACCGAGAAAAGACTGCCTTTATAACACCGGACGGCTTGTTCGAGTTCAAGGTCATGCCCTTCGGCCTTTGCTCGGCACCTGCGACTTTCCAACGCGTTATGGACACAGTGCTGGCTGGCTTGATGTGGCAGACGTTCCTCGTGTACTTGGACGACGTCGCAGTGTTTGCCTCAAGCTTCGACGAACACCTCCGGCGCCTTGAAGCTGTACTTCAAGCGATCAAGACCTCCGGGCTCACCTTGAAGCCTGAAAAGTGCCGCTTCGCGTATGAGGAGCTCTTGTTTTTGAGTCACGTGATCAGCAAGGATAGTGTTCGCCCAGACCCCCGGAAAACAGCTGCCATCACTGCCTTCCCGCCGCCCACCGAGAAGAAGGCCGTACGCCGATTCCTCAGCTTGCGCGCCTATTACAGACGCTTCGTCAAGGAATTTTCACGGATCGCCGAGCCACTAACTCACCTGACGAAGACCGACGTGGAATTCAAGTGGGGAAGGGCGCAAGTCGAGGCATTTCAAGACCTGAAACGACGCCTGCAGACGCCTCTAATACTTGCGCATTTCGACGAATACGCCGATACGGAAATCCACACCGACGCATGCAGCGTAGGACTCGGCGCCGTCCTTGTGCAGGGGGCTGACGGACTGGAAAGGGTTATCAGCTATGCTAGCCGGTCGCTGTCCAAGGCGGAAGCCAACTACTCCACAACAGTTTCCGGCCACTAGAAAAGGAGTGTCTTGCCATCATATGGGCTGCATCCACTTTCGCCCCTACAACTACGGTAGACCCTTCAAAGTTGTGAGCGACCCCCAAGCCTTGTGTTGTGCTCGGTAACTTGAAAGACACTTCAGGTCGCCTTCACGGTGGAGCCTAAGACTTCAAGAATTCGACATAAGCGTCGTTTACAAGTCCGGAAGAAAACACTCCGACGCTGACTGCCTGTCTCTAGGCCCCGTCGACCCAACGCCGCAGGACGACCTGGAGGATGACTGTTTCTTGGGAACCATAACTGCCGACGACTTTGCGGAATGACAACGAGCGGACCCAGAGCTCAGGGTCTTGTGAAATACCTCGAGGGCAGGAGCGCCGTTGTTCCGAAGGGATTCAAGCGAGGACTGGCGTCGTTTCTCTTGCGAGATGGCGTTCATCTGAAGAAGAACTTCTGGCCACTTCGAGCCAACTACCCTCTCGTGGTGCCCTCAGCATTACGACCAGAAGTCATCCAGGCCCTACACGATGATCCGACGGCTGGACACCTCGGTGTTTCGCGCACCTCGCAAGAATACAAGAAAGGTATTATTGGCCGCGCCTTGCTGCCAACTACCCTCGCTACGTAAGGCCATGCCAAGACTGCCAGTGACGTAAGACACCCAGTGACGGACATTCCAGTGACGCCAAGGACATGCCAGTGACGCAAGACACCGCCGACAAGACCAGCAGGCTTTCATCAGCCAATCGAACCTCCTCGCCGAGCATTCCAGCAAATCGGGATGGACCGACTGGGACCGTTCCCAACGTCGACTTCTGGAAATAAATTAATTGTCGTAGCTACTGACTACCTCACGCGCTATGCCGAAACAAGGGCCCTGCCCAAAGGCAGGGCCGCCGAGGTAACAAAGGTTTTCGTGGACAACATCGTCCTTCGTCATGGCGTCTCAGAGGTACTTATCACCGATAGAGGTACGGCCTTTACTGCTGACCAACTCAGGCGATCTTGGAATACAGCCACACAAGCCATCGCCGCACCACCGCGTACCACCCACAGACCAACGGCCTCACCGAGCGTTTAAATAAGACCATCGTCGACATGCTGGCCATGTACGTCGACGTCGAACACAAGACTTGGCACGCCATCCTTCCGTACGTGACCTTCGCGTACAACACGGCCGTACAAGAAACGACGCAGATGACGCCATACAAGTTGGTCTACTGACGCAGCCCGGCAACGACGCTCGACGCCATGTTACCAAACGTGACCGACGAGGAAAACATCGACGTGACCACCACCTACAGCGCGCCGAAGGAGCACGACAGCTCGGCCGCCTACGGATCAAGAACCAGCAGACGACTGACAGCCGCCGCTACAACCTTCGACGACGCCACATGGAATACCGACCCGGTGACCGTGTATGGGTATGGACGCCAATACGCCGACGGGGACTCAGTGAGAAGCTTCTTCGACGATACTTCGGATGGTACAGGGTACTTCGACGCCTCGGTGCACTCGACTACGAGGTTGTCCCTGACGACATTACTAACTCTCAGCAGCGACGTGCGCAACCTAAAGTCGCCCATTTCGTGCGCCTCAAGCCATATTACGCGCGTTAGCGAATCTGAAGACTGTAATTTTGCTTTATTATCGTACTTTCTTGCTTGTGCTTATTGTTTATTGTACTTTGTTGCTTTATTCTTGTTATTCATTGTTGCCTGCATTCGCCTCCTCCCCCCACCTCCGTGTTCTCTTTTAAACATCGGGACGATGCTTTTCCAGAGGGGGGCATTGCCGCGTGGGTTGTTCATTATCACTTTTGCTGTATTCGTTTTTTGCCCACAAAGACAGTAAGCAACATTCAGCGCAAACCGCGCCTCATTGTTCGAGATGCTTCGCGATTATTGTAGATCGTTTTGTTAAGATTGCGCGCAAGACGCGAACACTCGAGCTTATTCTAGAACTTGCGCGACAACCAGCGATAACTCTGGAACATTCGACGGCGCATGAATAAATGCTGACGCGCTCCACCGCTTGTCGGTTGATCGACGGTCGACGCTCTGTTCGCCGCTATCAGTGTATTACTGTATTTTGACTTTCAGTTTCCGGCCACTAGTTCGGCCAAATAAAGAGTTTCATCTCTGACGAGCTGACTGCTGCCTTCGTCGACGTCTCGACCACGTGACAACATGTGCCACATAATACGTATACCGTGTGTGTGTCATTGGAGCAGCAGTAAGCATGATAATCAAGCTGATCCTAGACAATCAGGGAAACTAAGAATGATTTGCTGAACATTTGCTAACGCTACGTTATCCTGGCATAGCCGAGCTAAGCCCCTGCAATATTTTTTTCATTGCTAGGAATTGGAAAGAATTTATTTGCGACAAGTTCTAATTCCCCGGAATGGAATTGGAATGGAATGGAGGTGCCCATTCGGCAACACTGCGCCCTAAATTATCATGTACTACAAATTTTCAATATAAACAACTGCACTCAAATCAATAATTAAAAAGTTAACGAGTGTGTGTTAATCAGTCGCCTCAATGTCGTTTTAGTTGCGGCAAAGTATTTCCGCCTCGATATTGTCACGCGGTGGTGACGTCGACGAAGACAGCAGTCAGCACGTCCGAGATGAAACTGTTTATTTGGCCGAACTTGTGGCCGGGAAACTGAAAGTCAAACTACAGCAATGCACTGATAGCGTCGAACAGAGCGTCGACCGTCGATCAACTGACAAGCGGTCAAGTGCGTCGGCTTTTATACAGGTGCTATCGAACTTTCCAGCGATATCGCTGGTGGCGGCGTTATCTCTCAATAAAGCTGGAACATTCGCGTGCGCCGCGAAATCTTAAGAAAACGATCTACTACAATCGAGAAGCTTCTCGAACACTGTTTCGCGGACAGCCTCCAGCGTTGATAACCGTCCTTGCTTGTCAAACCCAAAAAACATAAAATAAAACAAGAAGTGGTCGTGGCATTGCCCCCCACTGAAAAAGCATCGTCCCGATGCTTGTGAAAGATCAAAGAAGAGCGAAAGAAAAAAAAAAACAAGTGCATACATAAACAAATTACAATAACAAAGGTAAACGTAGAGTCCCCAGGTTCGCTAACGTGCAAAAAACGGCTTAAGGCGCACGACATGAGCGACTTCAGGTCGTGCGCGGCGTCGCTGGGAGTTCGTAATGCCGTCCGGGATGGCCTCGTAGTCAAGAGCGCCGAGACGTCGAAGAACCTTGTATGGTCCGAAGTATCGCCGAAGGAGTTTTTCGCTAAGCCCACGTCGGCGTATCGGCGTCCAGACCCAGACACGGTCACCGGGCTGGTATTCCACGAAGCGTCGTCGAAGATTGTAGCGACGGCTGTCGGTGTGCTGCTGGGTCTTGATGCGCAGGCGGGTGAGCTGTCGAGCTTCCTCGGCACGTTGTAAGTAAGCGGCGGCGTCGAGGTTTTCTTCGTCGGTGACGTTCGGTAGCATGGCGTCGAGCGTCGTCGCCGGGCTCCTTCGGTAGACCAACTTGTACGGCGTCATCTGCGTCGTTTCTTGGACGGCCGTGTTGTAAGCGAAGGCCACGTACGGAAGGACGGCGTCCCACGTCTTGTGCTCAACGTCGACGTACATGCCAGCATGTCGGCGATGGTCTTATTTAGACGCTCGGTGAGGCCGTTGGTCTGCGGGTGGTAGGCGGTGGTGCGGCGGTGGCTCGTCTCACTGTATTTTAAGATCGCCTGAGTTAGGTCCGCAGTAAAGGCGGTACCTCTGTCTGTGATGAGGACCTCTGGGGCGCCATGACGCAAGACGATGTTCTCCACGAAGAACTTCGCTACCTCGGCGCCACTGCCTTTGGGCAAGGCCTTTGTCTCGGCGTAGCGGGTGAGGTAGTCAGTTGCTACGACGATCCACTTGTTGCCGGAAGTCGACGTCGGGAACGGCCCCAGTAGGTCCATCCCGATTTGCTGGAACGGCCGATGAGGTGGTTCGATTGGCTGCAGAAGTCCCGCGGGCCTCGTCGGCGGTGTCTTCTGTCGCTGGCAATCTCGGCAAGTCTTAACGTATTGGGCGACGTCGGCGGCAAGGCGTCGCCAGTAGTATTTTTCCTGTATTCTGGCGAGCGTGCGGGAAACACCGAGGTGCCCAGCCGTCGGGTCGTCGTGTAGGGCCTGGAGGACCTCTGGTCGCAATGATGAGGGCACGACAAGAAGGTAGTCGGTTCGAAGTGCCGAGAAGTTCTTCTTCATGAGAACGCCGTTCCGTAAGAAAAACGACGGCAGTGCTCGCTTGAATGCCTTCGGAACAACGGCGGTCTTGCACTCGAGGTACTCCATAAGGCCCCCCAGTTCCGCGTCGGCTCGTTGCCTTTCGGCGAAGTCGTCGGCACTTATAGTTCCGAGGAAGCAGTCGTCGTCGTCCTCTTGCGGCGGCGCGTCGACGGGGGCTCGGGACAGGCAGTCGGCGTCAGTGTTTTCGTCCGGACTTGTACACGACGGTAATGTCAAATTCTTGAAGCCTCAGACTCCATCGTGCGAGACGACCTGAAGGGTCCTTCAAGTTAGCTAGCCAACATAAGGCGTGATGGTCACTGACAACTTTGAAGGGCCTGCCATAGAGGCACGCCCACTTCTTGTTTTATATTTTTTTCGTGATGAAACTGTTTATTTGGCCGAACTTGTGGCCGGGAAACTCAAAGTCAAACTACAGCAATACGCTGATAGCGTTGAACAGAGCGTCGACCGTCATCAACTGACAAGCGGTCAAGTGCGTCGGCTTTTAGACAGGTGCTATCGAAGTCTCCAGCGATATCGCTGGTGACGGCGTTATCTCTCGATAAAGTTCGAATATTCGCGTGCGGCGCGAAATCTTAACAAAACTATCTACTACAAACGAGAAGCTTCTCGAACACTGTTTCGAGGACAGCCTCGAGCGTTGACAACCGTCCTTGCTGGTCAAACCCAAAAAACATAAAATAAAACAAGAGGTGGGCGTGGCAATATAGAGTACGTGTGCAAAAACGGCAAGAGCGTGACTGTCATAGGATCTTTATAAAAAACTGTACTGTGTCGAACAAACACCCTGTATATCTACATGGGCGTCCCAGCCATGACGCAGCACGATTTTAAAAAAGAGGAACGGCGTTACGGGAAGTAAACCTAGTGCATGTTGTTCCTTGTACGCTGGAGTAGCCATTGCTAACATTTTCGTTAATGAGGTTTAATTCATTAGTCATATTCATATTTGTAACTCGACAGGTACTCAACTAATTATCAAAATGTCAATGAGGCGCATGTAGGCGCACGTTCAAATGGAATCTAAGTACGCTATTTTCAACAACGCGCTAATTGCGCGCTCATTTTCCCCGGTTGACCAAGAAAGCCCAAGACGGCGCAGAAGCGATTGTCACGGGTTTCTTGCCATATATGTGGTTGCTTGTTTCCAAATAAAATATTGTTGTGAGTCAGCGCTGGTGCGCGTCAAGCCTCGTCACTGCCCTCGTCTTCCACATTTGCCCTGTGTCACGGAACATGGAGGTACGATTTAAAAGGGAATGTTGCTGACCTAGTTTTTTCATTCATTAAGGAAACTTGGTGCGGCGCTGAAAGGACAGCGAGATAGTCGATTCATATGTCTCCACTTTGCCTCCGTCCTTTGAGAGCCGCCCTATTTTCCTCAAGAACATGGATGCTTTAATTGAAGTGAAATCGGTGAGCAGAGAATGCAAAAATACTGCAGTGCAATGGAGGACGAAGCCAGAAGACGTGGACGGGCGCTAAACTTCCACCAACATTTATTTCAAAATTGCGCATGTATGTACGCTGTCCGGTACAGTACGTCAACTACAGCGCATGTGTGAAAACGCCAGCTCTTTATTGGCAAATGTTAGGAAGGCAACACTAAGGCAACCCTCCCTGAGATGAGAGATGCGCTCGGCTTCAGCCATTTCTCGCCTCATGCGCATTCTGTTTTTATTGATTTCTAAAGTGCGTTACAGGTTGGGCGAGCAATCCTGTCAATTTAGACAAAGCCTCTTCCGTCGTGCGCGTTTTTCACATTGTTGTCGTGCTCTGTCAACCTATCGCTGGCGCACTCCCGGTTTGGCGAACGTACACTTTCCCGCGCCTTAAAAGAATTTCCTATACAACCCCTTCTGCACATGCAACAAAAGGCCGCATGTGATTTGTGCCGCGGACTCGCTGCTTGCACGCCTCCGGGTCGGTCATTCGGCACCTCTCCGAAAGCCTGTAGGGGGTGGAGAATACGACTGCCACATCGTACCCACCTTCTTCAAACTGCGTGATAGCTGGTGAATATAAGGTATGCCTGCCCGTTTGTTCCTACGCGATGCGCTGGCCTCCCAAGTTTGCGCGTGCTTGTGCATTCTTTGAGAAGGCCCTCGGCGACCGAAATGACGAGGTGGTGGGGATACCCAGCGCTTAGCACCCTTTTGGTGTGAAGATTGAACGCTGCCGAAGTGCAGTGGTGTTCAAATGCCGTGCGTAAATAATGTCTTCTGCGTGTACGTTTATATACTAGCTGCTTTGTCTGGATATGCGCCGATGGCACGTGCAACTCTTGCCGGCGTCCAGCTGCGCACAGCGGGCTGGATTTCCCGCGTTTCTTCCACCATCGAGTGGCCGCGCCCTTACGTGTGCGAGCCTCCGAATCTCGACGCCGCGGATTGTTCACTTCAACGTACCGAATTACGAAAAACGCAATCACTGGTAACAAGAGTAAGCCGTTGTGATCGTCAGCGGTTCTTTTCGTAGTGTCACTGGCTACAACATCGAATCGATGAAAAAAAGGCTTCGATACTTCGTTGGCACCGAGCAGGCCGACGGCCGGTGTGCGTGCGTCGCCGGCGCAGGTGACGCTACGTTCCATAGGTTTTGTTTCGCAGAAAATAATGTCTGCTGGTAACCCGCCCTGGTGGCTTGGTGCTTGACTGCTGACCCAAAGGTCGCGGGACCGCATGCCTGTCGCGGCGGCCGCATTTCAATGCAGGCGAAATGCCAGAGGCCCGTGTACTTAGATTTGGGTGCACGTTAAAGAATCCCAGGTTGTCGAAATTTTAGGAGTCCTCCACTGCGCCGTGTCTCATAATGATATCGTCGTTTTGGAACGTAAAACACCAACAATTATTATATATTACGTCTGCTTTAATACCGTAATGTTCGAACTGTGTCTTTCGTTTTGTGAGGCAACAGCTGTCAAACATCCACCGCGAAGGCGAGCACAGATACAAGGCAGACGGAACCAATGTGGGGCCGCCGGTGCACTGCAGTACCAGAGCCATAAATGTTTTTTAGAAGTGGGTTCGACCACGCTTTAGGTATTTGCGTGTGTGTATATTTTTTGCAAGAGCACGTATATTTACAGATATTTACAAGCAGAAACAATTTTCTCAAACAATTGCGGACTGGAGCCTGATGATGATGATGATGATGATGATGATGATGATGATGTGCCTCTACACATGGCTCATAACCACACTGGGGAATTGGACAACAATTGTTTATATGAATTTTTAAAGTTACAGCTAATCATTACACACAAAAGGCAAGCAAACATAAAAAAAATAACGAGTGCAATAATTATTTGTACAATCAGCCCAGACGTCTCATCCTACCTAGAAATTAGAATAATGAAATTAATGTGTTACCGAACGTCTTATTCTTTTTATTGATTTTTTTTCTTATTGATTCATTACTGGAGCCTGTCCATTAACACTTCATCGTTGTCTCTCTCCCAGAGTGGGTCCCTCCGCTACCTTGTACCACTACCCACTACTGCCTTGTGACACTACCACACGGAGTAAAAGCGCCAACCCGGCGCTTGTCACGGACGTAGAGAGGTAGACGGCCCAAACGGTTTCAGACTTACGACGTACACAACAGTGGATGGTGGTGGTGTTGACTGCACTGAATCGACGACTCGCTGTATTTCGTATGTAAGATGACTGACCTTCCGCAGGACTTTGTATGGTTTATCATAGTGAAATAACTTTTCGGAGAGACCGATGCGACGACATGGGGTGCACAAGAGGACAAATGAACCGGGTGCATAAGAGACGTCCCAGTGGCGGCGACTCGAGCAATCTGTCGTGCTGTGTCGGCAATGGCATCGCGAACGTACGTGATGGGTGAGCTTGGCCTAGCGGGAAGGAGCGTGTCAAGAGACAGGGATGGCTCACGTGGAGGAGTTGTAAGCGAATGTGACGCAGGGTAATGCAGCGTCCCACTCGCAATCATCTGCATAAACGTGCACTGTCAATATTTATTAAAGGGAACACGCGAGCTCGTGGCCCGCGCGCTCCAGTGGCTGCTTGCCGCGCCTTCAACAGGGAGCGAGAGCAACCACAGCCTCTTTTGGCGTCATCTAGTGGCGAGCAAAACAACCAGTCACGGGTGATATGGAACCGGCTGCCAGACTGCAATCCCCTCCCCCTTCAAGGCGATTAAGCAAGAGGCCGGGCCAGCAGCATGTCGTCTGCTGCTTGTGAATTGTGCTTGGCACGCGAGCGCACTCGAAACGGGGAAGCTCTGCAGCTTGACTTTCACGCGTCACCGCTTCGGCTGATTTAAAGCGCTTTAGGCGACAGCGGTGCAGTCAGGTGAACTTTTGTTGATGGTTTCCCGTTTTGATATTTCTCATCGAGTGCTCTGGAAAACATTCTTCTGGGTGGAGTCCCAGTTAGCCGAGAACGTATCGCCTGCCAATACAAAAAGCACTTTTATGTCCGTGCTGGATGCTTTAAAGTCATGCACTGCGACTGCCGCTGGGGTCGTGATGATAGCGCGAGATGGTGCTGCGTAGCAAACAGAAGGAGAAATAGTCTTGTGGTGGTTGTGAGAATTTTCATCGATATTATTGCGATAGCAATTATATGGACAGTCTCGGCTGGATTTTGCCGTCGCCGTCGCCGTCGTCATGCACCGTATATGTATAAGTATGTATATATATATATATATATATATATATATAAAAGCCCCAAAGAATAATAATTCAGAAAAAATGCTTCCGAAGCGCGGAATCGAACCAGGGATCTCTTCCTCCGCAGCGAGTGGCGCTAGCCACTACGCCACGATAGAGTTACTGTATATGCTACCTTTAGGTAGCAGAGTTGCGCATTTGTCTTCCAGACGCCGCTAGCAACCATGCGTTGCGGAGAAGCTGACGCTCGGGCCAATTTTTGTATTTTTCGACGCCGCCGCTCAGCGAACTGGATAAACACTTGTCATCGATAATCAATGTTTATCGCCGATATTCGACACACCAGACATGTTAATCGGCGACACGGTAGGCATGTCGCCTGCAAAAACGGAGTGCGACTTCACCGCATAGCTGTGGTTGCTAGCCAGACCTATGCGCAACTCTGCTACCTAAAGGTAGCATATACAGTAACTCTACGCCACGAAAGGCAGATCCTCCACGTACGTAACGGCGAGCGTTATATACACATCCTTCACCGCTGGACGGACTCAGAGACAGCTGCGCTTATAAGCGTTTCTTCATTACCAGCGAGATGGCGTTAGGAGCGCGACAGGCGCATTTACAAGTCGTCGGCGAGCTCGCTCGCTTCTTCTTATACTTGCGCAGGGAGAACCTTGCCCTTCCGCTGTCTGCTCGCGCGGTTTTCTTGTGCTGAGAGGAAGAGGGATGTTTCACGCTTTCACCGTGATGTCCGCGCTCATGTTACGGAGCGTACGACAGCCACTCGAGCTCAAGGGACGCCGCTAAACGAACAAACAGAAGATGAGCGCGAACTATCAAGTGTCACAGCTCGACACTTGAAGCACGCTAGTTTCCTTCGCTGCTTCGGCCGCCTTTGCAATAGGAGCGCTGTTCAAACTGAGAGTATCCATTGGCGAGCCTCACTTCATACAGCACTAGTTTCTTGCTATCGCATTTATTGCTTCGGCCTTGCGGCGAAACTGTGACTTTTATTGCGATAGCAATTATATGGACAGTCTCGGCTGGAAAATGTCCGTCCCCGTCGGCGTCATTCACCGTATATGCATAAGTATGTATATATATATAGAAAGGCCACAAAGAAAAATAATTAAGAAATTCTTTCCGACGCGCGGAATCGAACGGGCGACCTCTCGATTTGTAGCCCGCCGCGTTAGACACGACAGCACCGTCTCTAAGCTTGCTAACGGCGAGCTATTTATATACACCACGTAATTCAGCATGCTTTCTTAGTGGCCACATAGATGGCGCGACGTGCGCGCGTATTGCGCGCTTTAAAGATCGTCGCCCCGCCTTTGCGAACGCCGTTGCTGTTCGCTCTACAGGGCGTCGTCGCTTTCGTGCGCTTATCTCAAGGAAAGATGGGGCGGCCGGTGGGGTGCTTCGCTTCGCTCGCTGCAGCGGCCGCGTTTGCGAAAGGAGCGCGCTGTTCAAACAGAAATAAGTAACAACTGTGACAATTAGGTCGCGCTCGTCTTGTGTGTACCTGTTCGTTTGTTTCGTGCGTCCTGCTTTATGTTTGAGCAGTGCGCTTCAAGTGTCGAGCTGTGACGCATTAGTTCGCGCTCGTCCTGTGTGCGTTCTTTTCGTGCGTCCTTTGGGCTCGAGCGATGCGCTGGCAATTTCGAGCTGCTTTCCGTTCTTCGCGTTACATTACAATTTATTGCTATCGCTATCATTGCTTCGCCGTTGCGGCGAGACTGTGACTTTTTTTTATTAGTAACATCAATGACATGAGTATGAAACATGAAAAGAAATATTTTAAATGCGCTTATTGAAACTGAGAAAAATACGTAAAGTGTCGTTTTGGTTTTGATTCAACAGAAAAATAAAGTACCGCGTTGCGACACTTCTCAGTACTTAGTGGCTTCACCATTTGCGGCCGTGACAACTGCCACTCTAGTTCGTAGGGATTCATATAGAGCGGCCGATAGGGACGTCTCCCTACTTAACTTCTCCCACTCGTCCTTGATGACAGCCCAAAAGTCGCCCGCCGAGAGACCGTGTAAAGACCGGCCCGCCAGCGCGCTTTTCAAAAGTCCCCGGGAATCCACCAACAAACGGTAAACTACCTACAAAAGTTCCCCTCACTACGCCGCTTCGCTTAAAGCGCTTTAAATTAGGCGAAGCGGTAACGCGTGAAAGTCAAGCAGCAGAGCTTCCCCGTTTCGAGCGCGCTCGCCTGCCAAGCACAATTCACAAGCAGTAGATGACACGCCGCTGGCGGGCCGTTTGCTTAATTGCCTTGAAGGGGCAGAGGGTTGCAATCTTGCAGCCGGTTTCTTATCACTTATGACTGGTTGTTTAGTTCGCCGCTAGATGACGCGAAAAGAGGCTGTGGTTGCTCTCGCTCCCGCTTGAAAGCGCTGCAAGCAGTCGCCGTAGCCACGAGCTCGCGTGTTCCCTTTCATAATAAAGCCGGCAGATCCCACGCATTGTGGGAATCGATATAATGCGAAGCAGCCAGCAAAGAGCTGCATACATCGTCTTGTATGTCGTTTAGCAAAATGCGTGTCATGGTGTTGCCTAACGTGTTGCATAGTCAGTCAATACGACGCACTTGTCCCCACATGCAGAAGTGGGAAATGGCCCGACAATGTCGAGCCCGACGCGGTAGAGTGGCAGGCGGGGATGTCATTAGGCTGAAGGTGACCGACTAGAAGCATTGTCGGTCGTTTTCGACGGTGACATAGGTCGCAGAGCTCTGTCGACGCACTTTTGCACAGGGCGATAGAGGCCTAGCCAGAAAAACGTCTCCGGGTGCGATAATAGGTGTGTGTGACTCCAAGGTGCCCGGCGGTAGGTTCATCGTGAGGCTGGCGGAGAACACCTGCCCGCAAGTGGGAAGAACGACGAGAACGCGTTCAGGGCCGTGAGGGCGCATGTTGTGGCTGTATAGGACCCCGTCGTGAAGACAGTACAAGATTAGAGAAGTGCTTGGAGTTGCGCCACTCAGACTGTCAATGATGGGACGTAACGCCGAGTCGTGGCGTTGCTTATAATCCATATCATCGAAGTGTGATAGTGCCCATACGCAAGCATCAGTGGCTCTTTCTGCAGCGTCAGGTGGAACCACTGGATACCGTCATAGTCAATCGGCGCCCTGATGGAGGTGGCCGGATTTGTTAGGGATCGAGAAGGTGTATTCTTGATGTGCAGAGACCAACGATTTAAGGGACCCGTGGGATGTTTGAGCGTAGAGAGCCACCAAAGGGCATGATGGTCTGTTGCAACAGTAAAGCTGAGGTCAAACAGGTATGGGCGAAACTTAGCAACAGCTCAAACTAGAGCCAGGCACTCTGATTGAATAGTTCTTCTACGCTGAGGACAAAAAATTGGCTGCGGCATAACCGGGCCTAGGCCCAGTTATGCAAGCGAAAGCTAATTACAGTTGGTTATGCTTGTTTACTCTCGTGGCCGAAGCACAGTTTGCCAACCAAACGATATGGCTAGTCAAGCGCGCCGTACTGCGAGTACTCAGTACCGTCGTTTCATCAGTTTCCCAAGCCGACGCCGAAGTCGAAGGCGAGGTGTTCATTTGCACCCCTAAAGGGGTATTCGCACGCGGGAGAAATCCTCGGGGGAGACGGGGGTTGCGGATCACATAACCGCGACCTCATGGATTAGTGAGTGGGCGTGTCCCCCCGCGCTTCCTCGGGGGACACGGGGACCTTCTCCCCGGGAGGACAAACAATTCTCCGGCGGTGGGGGATATAGCGGAATTCCGGGCTCTTGTTTGGCCACATTGTTGCACTTGCTCCTGCAGAGAGCGGCAGTGGGTGTCCAGTCTGCAGCTGCATGGTCGTCTGCAGCTCGTCGTCAGCAGCTCGTCAAACGGGTGGTGTAATCTAAAAGAACTTGTTGTTGGGCTAGTTGGTAGATCATTTCCAAAACTTAATTAGAGCGCAACCACACGACACATTCACAAACCCACACACCCAGACATCAACCACGTACAGCGCTCACTTCCAACTGATTTATTCATCGCACGGGCTTGAATATATACATGTGGCACATGCGCGCATTAACATCCGATAAAGCCAACACACACACAATCAAGACATACATTTTCCTTCCTGCTCCTTCCATCTCACAGTCTAGGTCTGATGAAGTGAAATTCACTGGGAAACAGAAAGAGCGACGGGGTGCTTACACAGCGGTCCTTGTCTTTTTCTATGGAAAATGCCTCTAACACTTCGCGTGCAGTTTTCCTTGTGCTTGTGCCAAGAATCTTTGTCTCAGAGAATCCTGCGTCACAGCCACACATTATAGCATGCGCAACCAGGTGCGCATACTTGTCACCTCGTTTTATTAATTTTTGGGCGTGTTCCCTTAACCGGTCATTAACACATCTTTCGGTTTGACCGATGTACACCTTGCCGCAGGATAGGGGTATCGAGTACACGACCCCCGTGGAACATTTCAACCACACACATTATTGTGTGTGTTGGCCTTATCGGATGTTAATGCGCGTCTGTGGCCACATGTATATATTCAAGCCCGTGCGATGAATAAATCAGTTGGAAGTGAGCGCTGTACGTGGTTGATGTCTGGGTGTGGTGAATGTGTCGTGTGGTTGCGCTCTAATTAAGTTTTGGAAAGGGTGGTGTAAGCCACCAGAGTAGTCTAGCAGCAGTGGTCTTCTCCTTCCGCTCGCCTCCTCCGTGTGAGTGGGGGACATTGTGTGTAGACTTCTCCTCGCTGAGCAGACGTCACTAGGCTCCGCCTTTATTCCCGAAGATTTTCCCTCGGGGGACAAATTCCCCGGGGCCGTTAACCAACAAGGCCGGATTGCTCAGCCTCTCAAGCCACTTGAAGTAGGATGGTGCTTGTGAGCTTCAGTAAGGTACTGAAGACGAGATATCGTCGAGACAGGCGAAGCCGCAGTCAGCCACGTAACACCTGTCGACGAAACGTGTTGAAAGGTTTGCGACGCGTTGCGAAGACCAAATGGCATGCGTAGATATTCGAACAGGTCAAAGGGTGTTATAATGGTGATCTTCGGAATGTCTGCGGGGTTCGACTGGGGACTTGGTGATAGGATTCTACCAGATCGATCTTGCTAAAAATGGTGAAGCCGTGCAGTGGCGAAGTGAAATCCTGGATATGGGGGGAATCGGGTACCGTTCCGGAACAGTGGTCTTCTTAAGAGCATGGGAATCACCGCATGTGCGCCAATCACCAGTCTGTTTCCGAACCATGTGGAGTTGTGACGCCCAAGGACCTGGAGGAGGGATGAATGAAACCAAAGTCAAGCATGGGCTTAAACTCCTTTTTGGCAACAGCGAGACGATCAGGTGCGAGGCTACGAGCCCGCAGAAATACAGGCGGGGCCCTTCGTGACGATGTGATGTGTCACCCTGTGGGCGGCCGAGTACCGAAAGGAGGGTGGTCGGAAGACATTCGGAAACTCGGCAATGGCACTTGAGCAAGGGTCGGGAAACGGTTGTGTGTGTCTGAAGGAAGCACGGAGGTGGTGAAGCGCGACAGGAAACGCCCTGGATGGCTAAGCTTGTCTCAGAGGTCCAGGACTCGGCTATGCCGCATGTCGACGACCCAGCTTGCAATGCCATAGGAAGTCGGCTTCGACCATTATTTGGCGCACGTCCGCGATGACAAAGAGCCAGCGAAATGTACGTCTGAGGCCAGTGTCAAGAGTCACCGACTTTTGACCGTAAGTCCGGATCGGCGATCCGTTGACCGCGGTGAGAAGGAGGGGAGGTCGGGAGGATGGCGTCTTTCAGCCAATGTAGGAGGAAGGACGCAGATTTCAGTCGCCTGTATCGACGAGGTAGCGGACCTTGGTGCGACGGTCGGTAACGGGGAAGAGGCTACTGTGCCTGGGGGCCGGGAAGAGCGGTCACCGTCACGACTTTGCCCGGTCGTTTCCCACGTACGAACAAGACTGCGGGACGGTGGTACCTGCAAAGGCACATCGATACTAGTAGAACCGTGGCCGGGGATTAGGGCAGGGGCGGCGAGTTCGTGATGAAGGACGGGGCTGGTTTGTGCGGAAGGCGGCGACTGAGGTGTTGTTCTGCTTTTCGGGTGAGCTCCTCATTAGCAGCAAGGAGACATCCCACTAACCATGTCGCCACTAGCTGTGCGTCGGCGAGGGGTCTTGAGGGTAACGAAGCGTGGCCACGGAGGGAAAACCAACATCCAAACCTTGTCAGCCAAATGAGCCAGAGATTCCAGTTTGGATGCTGAAGACGCTGGTCAGACGCTGTCAGAATCGTCAGACCTGTTTGGAAGGGCCACTGCAGAAAAAATGTCCTGAGGGCGGTGTCGGAGACGCAGAGAGATGGGGCACCAAGGCTTTCCATGCGACGCAGGTAGGTCAGTAGGTTTACGATCGCCGAGCTCCTCTAATGTAAGGAGTTTCTGCAGTCGATGTTGTTCGCTGTCGGTTGATGGCGGTCTCCTCAAGATGATCATAATTAGGGAAGCTTGGAACATAGTAATGACTTCATTGACTTCTTTTAAAAGGGACAGCCTCTCGCGCAGGAGGAGTTCGTGCCTTGCCGTGACTGTCGCCATTACGCATTGTCGTCGAGTGCCGTCTATTAAACACCTTAACAATAAGGATGATCGGCTGGGGGAGAGAGTCAATGACTCCTCGGTGATGAACCAAGGGTTTCTAGTCCGACGACCAGAACTCAGGGAGCTTGAGAGAGGAAACCTCGGCTCGCGGGGCTGCGGCGATGATACGGTACTTGTTGAGAGTTTCATGACAGTGGGCTTCGAGAATTTAGGTGCACGTTAAAGAACCCCAGGTGGTCGAAATTTCGGAGCCCTCCACTACGGCGTCTCTCATAATCATATCGTGGTTTTGGGGACGTTAAAACCCCAGATATTATTATTATATTAGTGGGCTTCGAGAAGCGCCGCGGTGCTCTGAGTTCCTGGCAGCTCTAGGCGAAGCAAGCGGTTGAGGCGAGCGCACATCAGGAAGCGGAGAGCGATTAGCCGAAGTTCGGGTCACCAATTTGTGGAAGCTGGCAGACAGATGTCAATGCGGTGTGACCAAAAAAAACTGAAGCACTCGCCCGCTCACCCGACGTGGCAGAGACAGCGGCGAGTCACGTGGTTAATCACCTGGACACGGCTGGCGAGCCAACATTTGTCATCATAGCAGCGGTCGGAGCAGCGGCGGCGGCAGACGCGGCTAATCACGCGGTATGCGTTCTTCGCTGCAAGGCCAAGCGGAAATACACGCCGAAACTCGCTCGACTAGGCCAGTAAAGCATTCGCTTTAAAAGCGGCTGGCGTAGGCGATGACGCAGTCACGTCCGTGTTGACGCTGAGCGAGAACAGTACCAATCCCATAGCTACTGCGAACTTCTGTCGGGGATGTCGGATCAAAGTTGACTCACAGTAGAGATGTTGACGGCAGCAATGAGCGCCAAAACGCAGCAGCTTGAGGCGCATCCCATGTAAAGGTGATGCCTTTTTTTAGTAGCTCTGTGAGAGGACGCGCAGTATCCGCAAAATTCTGGATGAAGTGGCGGAAATACGAGCACAACCCGAGGAAGCTGCGTAAATATTTAGCCGAACAGGGTACGGGAAATTGTGTCGCTGCGGGAACTTTGTCGGAGCAGGCTGGACACCAGCTGCGTTAACGGGGTCACCAAGTACGGTTATTTCACGTCGGCCAAAACAGCATTTGGAGGAGTTGAGCTGTAGACCAGCGTTGAGGAGTGATTTGAGAATAGTGGAGTGCTGCTCAAGATGGCTTGCGAAATTGGCCGAAAAACGATGGCATCATCCAGGTAGCACAAGCATGTTGACACCTTGAAGCCGCGTAGGAGGACCGATGTCTGGCGATCATGCGCTCAAAGGTGGGGCGCATTGCAAAGCCCAAACGGCATGACTTTAAATTGGTACCACCCATCTGGGGATACAAAGTGTCTTTCTTTCAGTCTTGTAGATCAACAGCGTTCCGGAAATAACCAGATCGAAGGTCAATGGATGAGAAATATTTGGCGCCATGAAGGCAGTCGAGTGCGTCATCTATTCGTAGTAAGCGGTAAACGTCCTTCTTAGTGCCTTTGTTGAGGTGTCAGTAATGAACGCAAAATCTTCATGTGTTCTCCTCAATCTTGACAGGCACGGCAGAGGATGCCTACGGACAGACGATTGTTCTACCACACCTTTGGCAAGCATATTTTTGACTTCTTTCTAATGACCACGCGTTCGGCAGCGGACACACAGCAAGGGCACCGGTGAATTGGGTTGGCATCGTCGGTGTTGATGTGGTGGGTCCAAGCGACATCTGGCCTGAATGGCGGTTGTCAAGATCGAATATATCGGCAAGAGACTACGTAGATATAGTGCTTCAGTGCGTGGAAGATCTAGCGCTATCATTTTCTCAATGTCAACGCGTGGAAGGTCGAGTGCAGTGAGCGAGTTGGCGTGACGACTGGGCCCGTCAACTGATTATTCAAGATATGTCATTCTTGCAATTCCGACACGACGCCGAGCGTAATACCTGCAGGCAACGCATGGGTGGTTAGACGTAAGTTCAAAAGGGTAAAATAGTCTGTTGCGGCGTACCAGTGTGCGGAACACCAACAGAATTCTTCAAGACGGCGTCGGTAATCAGTGAAACAGGATATTCACCACCGCGCACTGGTGGGTCAGGAATTAGCTGAACGTATCGAATTGAATTAAATTTTAGTTGCCAAAGGATACATGCATGAATCGATAAATACATGGAAAAACGTCTGGATCCTTAGCATCAAGCTAGTTTGGATCCATACAAAAAGTGTACAGATATACATGTACAAATTGCAATTTTAACTGTTTACTTATTTATTTTTTATGCAGGTAGCTGCCAATGTATTTCAATTAGATTTAAAACATTAAAGCATGTCATTGTAATGTTTTCAGGTTAACAGGAAAGTGTTTTTTTGTTTTATTTCGACAGGTATATTGTTCCACAAAGTGCAACCAACGCTGGAGAGCCGTCTTCTGCCATATACATTTTTTGCAAGTGGCTGTAAGAATTGCCGGCTGCGTAGCCTTGAGTACCAAAACGGTAGGAAACAAATGAAGAACTGTGAAATATACCATTGTTAGTTATACGATTATAAACCATAATTACAGTTTTACAATCTATGATCAAGTTCAAGGCATGGTTGAAGTTTTTAAAGAGTGGCTTGGATGGAGCTGCGTAACTTGAATTTGACAAAAATCGAATTGCTCGCTTCTGCAACACTATAAGAGGGTATCAACTCGAGATTGTTGGCATGGCTTCATCATAGGAAACAGCGCGGGCACACGGGACCAGAAAGACAGACGGGACTTTGCGCTGCCTACGCATGCGCCGTGACTAGTACATGAAAAAGCAAAGATCAGTCACGGAGGAATTAATCTCCTTGTCGGTTATTGCGATGGGCGGTGCGCTACACATGTCCCGTGTCTTTCTAGTCCCGTGTGCCCGCGCTGTTTCCTATGATGAAGTCTGCAACAGTACCAGTGCATTTGAGTAAGAATCATACGTGACCTCATCATTATACGCAGTATTATAACTGAATATGGAAAAGAGCAAAATAAATCGCCCTTAGTGCTGGTACATCGAAATATTGTCTACATTTAAATATCACAAAGCAAACACTGCTGAGCTTTTTACATAGCGAGTCAATATGAATTTCGCAGTTCAAAATGTGGCCTGTTACTGCACCTGGGTGCTACGCAGGATGGCCCGAGTTTGGCGAAACTTGGAATATTTCCGAGCTCTGGCGGCACCCAGGGCTTAAAGTCAGGGGGGCCCGGTGGGGCCCGGCCCCCCCTCGGCAGTGCGACGGTGGCACTGCGGCACCCATTTGACAAGTGTTGCGGGAGTTGAATTTTTCGGCAGTAGTGCTTTATGCGGGGAAATTATACTCAGCAATTTTCCGCATAATGATTTAATCGCGAATGTTTGATTGACGGGTGTCAGCAAAGCAGAAGATAACAGGTATCGTCGTACTGCTGAATGCAATTCACTGAGACAGTGAACACCATGGCAACGCCTCCTGCTGAAACAACTGGTCACCACCCTGTTCGACAGAGCGTCTTGGCACAGCATACTGTTTCACGATATTGCTTTTTTAGCGCAAAAAACGTCACCACAAGAAAGAAGACGGAACACAGATTCTCACTAACTAGCCTTCCAACGCATTCTATTGAACTACATACTGTTTCACGAGGCACCTGAGTGTGAAGCTACCTGCTCGTGAATCAGTAATGGTTCACCTTGGTCTGTTTAGTTTGCCACTAAATTTTTATTGTTTTAGTTCTGCATTACATCTACTGTAATTGCAAACGCATGTATTTTGCCTAGTTTATTAGGCAAGTGGTAGTGAAATAAGTATAGCATTGTCCTGCCTGAGGTTCTGAATCCAGTGAGTCAACTAATGTTACTTATATTTGAGCTCACATATCTTTAAGCCTTTACATCCCGAATTATTTCTGAAAAATCGTTCCCAAAATAATTTCGTCCATTTCTTGATTTGATTGACATGTTGAATAAATGCCCGAAATACATTCGGAATAATATGTGCATTTGTATAGCATTCATAAGGCATTTGTTAAGTTCTAGAGACAGTTGGCTTCACTGCACTGTGATCATCGCAAACACCTTTCTTAAAAGAATTGAAAGCTAGGCTAGTTGGTGACCGAACTTGAACATTCTTCAAACAGCGCAACGACGACGAAGACGAAGAGAAAAGCACCACAAACCACAATGCTGACTCGCAACTGAATGTTTATACAAACATATGAAAGAAGAAAAGGAAAGAAAAAGACTACACACCCCTCACACCCATGCGACCTCATTTGAGCAAACAAAAACCGCGTCGTCGTTGCGCTCTTCGAAAATTGTTCAAGTACCTTTCTTAACGCTTAATCTATAGCATATTTGCCACGCCCACTTCTTGTCTTGTTTTGATGTATTCGGGATTGACCGGCAGGGACGGTTATCAACGCTTGACGCTGTCCGCGAAGGTAGTGTTCTAGAAGCGTCGCGATTGTAGTAGATCGTTTTGTTAAGATGCGCCCCGCACGCGAATGTTCCAGCTTTGTCTAGAGATAACGCCGCCACCAGCGATATTGCTGGAAAGTTCGATAGCGCCTGATAAAAGCCGACGCGCTTGACCGCTTGTCAGTTGATCGACGGTCGACGCTCTGTTCGACGCTATCAGTGTATTGCTGTAGTTTGACCTTCAGTTTCCGGCCACAAGTTCGGCCAAATAAACAGTTTTCATCTCGGACGTGCTGACTGCTGTCTTCATCGACGTCACGACCACGTGACATCTGGTGGAGGTGCTGCTTCATGATCCGGACGCCACCGCGGAGCGCTGACCCAAGCCCAAGCCGCGAAGAAGACCAACTCTAAGGTCAACCCGGATCCTCGAACCAGCCGCCGGCAGAAGGGACTACAACCAGAGTACGGGCTCCTTCCCGAAAACGCCAGGCAGCCGAAGACCGTCACATCTACCGCCGAGACGATGACAGACCCCTGCACCTACAACGGTAGTGATGCAACAGCCAAGGGAGCCACCAACTTTCCGTGGATCGTCGTTTGAAGACCCGGAGAGCTGGCTGGAGACAGTACGAGCGAGTCGCCACCTTCAATCACTGGGACTCTGAAGAGAAGCTGCGCCACGTCTTCTTCTACCTAGAAGACGCCGCGAAGACGTGGTTCGAGAAACCGTGAATCGAGCCTTCAAACCTGGGACACTTCTTTCGGACGACGATTCCTTAATACCTTTCGCGAGCATCGTCCGCAAAGAAAAGGCTGCCTGCTTTGCTGGAGACAAGAGAGCAGCTACCGAATGAGAGCGTCACCATTTACACGGAAGAGATGACGCGACTTTTACGCCTGGCCGACGCTGCCATGCCTGAGGAGAAAAAGGTCCGCTTCCTAATGCGCGGAGTGAAACAAGACCTCTTCGCAGGATTGGTGCGGAACCCACCGAAAACAGTCACCGAATTCCTCACCGAGGCCACAACTATCGAAAAGACACTTGACATGCGGACGAAACAATACAACCGCTCTCCGCTGTCTGCAACCTATCCGAAGTGCACTCGCTGGCCACCGACGATTTGCGCGAAAACCATCAGAGCGATTGTGCGGGAGGAGCTGCGCAAACTGTTACCTTCGCCGCAGCATCAAGTGGATTCAATCGCCGACGTTGTCCGCGAGGAAGTCCGGCAATCGCTTGGAATTCCCGAAGCACCGCAGGCTCAGCCGGAAGCCATGAACTATGCTGCTGCAGCCCGACGCAAACGTCCCCCCCTCCTCGCCCACGTCAAGACGGCCGCGCCGCCGCAGCAGTTTCGCCGCCAGGCACCGCCGCCACCACCACCGACGCCATACCGCCCGCCGACAGGACAACGCTGTGCCCCCCGAAAGACCGACGTTTGGCGTGCCCCTGACAACCGCCCGCTCTGCTACCACTGCGGGGAGGCCGGCCACACGTACCGCCGCCTGCCAGTACCGACAGATGGGCTACGCGGATTCGCCGTCAACGCGCGCGCCCACAGCCAGGCGAACGGCCTCGCGACATCGACGACTACCTCACCGGAACACAGTGGCAAGGACGACGACCTTCCCGCTCGCCGTCGCCGCCGCTACATGTCACCGCAGCGCCGGCAGTACACTGGCCCAAACCGGGGGCCGGTCGCCTAGCCCGTATCCGGAAAACTAAGGGCAAGCAACCGATGGAGGTGCGGTTGCTGTACGACGAACTACCGAAGATCCTCCGCCGACGACGACGACGTCGCGACGAAACCTTCAGAACACGACGCGAACCAGACAGACCCCTGACGACGAATCTTGCGGACTGAAGAAGACCCGACGACGCAACATGGAAGCAGCGGAACAAACCGACGCAGCCGTGACCCGACGCCAAGACCCAACCGCAACGCAAGACGACGAACTAGCGACCTCGACGTTCTCATCGACGGCCACAACGTCACCGCTCTCGTCGATACTGGAGCCGACTATTGCGTCATCAGTGGCCCTTCGCCACGAAGTTGAAGAAGTTAAGACTGCTTGGGAAGGCCCCGAAATCCGCACCGCTGGAGGCCATCTATAACGCCGTCTGGAGTCTGCACAGCAAGAGTCACAATCAATAATCGCACGTATCCTGCGAGTTTCGTAATCTTGCAACACTGCTCCAGGGACGTCATACTTGGCATGGACTTCTTAAACCATCACGGCGCCGTCATCGACTTAAGAACCAAATCGATAACCCTATCGTCGGACAAAACGACACCGCCGGATACGAGTCCATGTCAACATGCCCTGAACGTGCTCGAGGATCAAGTTACCATCCCGCCTCGCTCCAGCGTCATAATTTCCGTCAGCACCGAAAAGCTGAAGACATCGAAGGTGTCATCGAGAGCGATCAGCGTTTGCTGCTAGACCGTGACATTTGCGTCGCAAGGGGCATTGCGCGGTTGCATGAAGGAAAAGGAAGCGTGATGCTAACGAACTTCAGCCAGGAATACAGACACCTGAGCAGGGGCACGACGATTGCATACATCGAAGAAATCTTGGCCGTCGGCGATGCGTTTGCCTTTTCAAATTCTGACGAAACTACGACGACGATCCCTGAGCCACCCTTCGACGTAAACCCAAGTCTTCCCGCTCGCCAACAGCAACAGCTTCGACGCCTTCTGCAGGAATACAGGGACTGTTTCTCGTCGTCATCGCGGGTCCGGCAAACGCCCCTTGCTAAGCACCGCATTATAACAGAAGAAAATGCTCGACCACTCCGTCAGAGTCCCTACCGGGTTTCGACGCGGGAACGGGAGGCCGTTAAGAAACAAGTCGATGAAATGCTACGCCGACGACATCATCCAGCCGTCCAACAGCCCGTGGGCGTCTCCCGTGGTGTTAGTGAAGAAGAACGATGGGACCCTACGTTTCTGCGTCGATTATCGTCGCCTGAACAAAATCACAAAGAAGGACGTGTACCCTCTCCCACGGATAGACGACAACCTGGATCGACTCCACAACGCGAATTACTTTTCGTCGATGGACCTCAAGACCGGCTACTGGCAAATTGAAGTCGACGAGAGAGACCGAGAAAAGACCGCTTTTATAACACCGGACGGCCTGTTCGAGTTCAAGGTCATGCCCTTCGGTCTTTGATCGGCACCTGCGACTTTCAAACGAGTCATGGATACTGTATTAGCTGGCTTGAAGTGGCAGACTTGCCTTGTTTACTTGGACGACGTCGTTGTGTATTCCTCGAACTTCGACGAACACCTCCAGCGACTTCAATCCGTACTTCAAGCAATCAAGAACTCCGGGCTCACCCTGAAGCCAGAAAAGTGCCGCTTCGCGTACGAGGAGCTCTTGTTTTTGGGTCACGTGATCAGCAAGACTGGAGTGCTCCCAGACCCGCAGAAAACAGCTGCCATCGCCGCTTTCCCGCCACCCACCGACAAAAAGGCCGTGCGCCGATTTCTCGGCTTGTGCGCCTATTACAGACGCTTTGTCAAAGACTTTTCACGGATCGCCGAACCACTAACGCAGCTCACGAAGACCGACGTCGAATTCAGGTGGCAAACAGCGCAAGTCGAAGCATTTCATGAACTGAAACGACGCCTGCAAACACCTCCGATACTTGCGCATTTCGACGAATACGCCGATACGGAGATTCACACCGATGCAAGCAGCATAGGACTCGGCGCCGTCCTTGTGCAGCGGACGGGCGGACTGGAAAGGGTTATCAGTTATGCTAGCCGGTCGCTGTCTAAAGCAGAGGTCAACTATTCCACAACAGAAAAGGAGTGCCTCGCCATCATCTGGGCTACGTCAAGTTTCGCCCCTACCTCTACGGCAGGCCCTTCAAAGTTGTGAGCGACCATCACGCCTTGTGTTGGCTAGCTAACTTGAAGGACCCTTCAGGTCGCCTCGCACGGTGGAGCCTAAGACTTCAAGAATTGACATTACTGTCGTGTACAAGTCCGGAAGGAAACACTCCGACGCCGACTGCTTGTCTCGTGCCCCCGTCGACCCACCAACGCCCGACGACCAGGATGATGACAGCTTCTTGGGAGCCATAAGTACCGAAGACTTCGCCGAACGACAGCGAGCCGACCCGGAACTGAAGGGTCTAGTGGAATATCTGGAGGGCAGGACCATCGTTGTCCCAAAAGTATTCAGGCGAGGATTGGCATCATTTTCCTTGAAAAACAACGTCCTCGTAAAGAAGAACTTCTCTCCGGCCCGAGCCAGCTAACTTACCGTTGTACCTTCGGGGCCGCGACTAGAAATTCTGCATGCCCTGCACGACGACCTGACGGCTGGACACCTCCGACTTTCCCGAACGCTCGCACGAGTACAGGAAAAGTACTACTGGCCGCGCCTTGCCGCCGACGTCACTCGCTACGTAAGGACGTGCCGAGACTGTCAGCGACGGAAGACACCGCCCACAAGACCAGCAGGCTTCCTTCAGCCGATCGAGCCTCCTCGGCGACCATTCCAGCAGATCGGGATGGACCTCCTGGGGCCGTTCCCAACGTCGACTTGCGGAAATAAATGGATCGTCGTGGCTACCGACTACCTCACCCGCTACGCCGAAACAAAAGCCCTGCCCAAAGGCAGTGCCGCTGAGGTAGCCAAGTTCTTCGTTGAGAGCATCGTCCTTCGACACGGCGCCCCAGAGGTTCTCATCACCGACAGAGGTACGGCGTTTACGGCTGACCTAACTCAGGCGATCTTGGAATACAGCCACACAAGCCACCGCCGCACCACCGCTTACCACCCACAGACCAACGGCCTCACCGAGCGTTTAAATAAGACCATCGCCGACATGCTGGCCATGTACGTCGACGTCGAACACAAGACGTGGGACGCCATCCTTCCGTACGTGACCTTCGCGTACAACACGGCCGTACAGGAAACGACGCAGATGACGCCATACAAGTTGGTCTACGGACGCAGCCCGGCAACGACGCTCGACGCCATGTTACCAAACGTGACCGACGAGGAAAACATCGACGTGACCACCTACCTACAGCGCGCCGAAGAAGCACGACAGCTCGCCCGCCTACGGATAAAGAACCAGCAGACGACTGACAGCCGCCGCTACAACCTTCGACGACGCCACATGGAATACCAACCCGGTGACCGTGTATGGGTATGGACGCCAATACGCCGACGAGGACTTAGTGAGAAGCTTCTTCGACGATACTTCGGACCGTACAGGGTACTTCGACGCCTCGGCGCACTCGACTACGAGGTTGTCCCTGACGGCATTACGAACTCTCAGCGGCGCCGTGCGCGACCTGAAGTCGTCCATGTCGTGCGCCTTAAGCCGTTTTTTGCGCGTTAGCGAACCTGGGGACTCTATTTTTCCCTTTGTTATTGTAATTTATTTGTGTATGCACTTGTTTTTTTTCTTCTATGTTCTTTCACAAGCATCGGGACGATGCTTTTTTTCAGAGGGGGGCAATGCCACGCCCACTTCTTGTCTTGTTTTGATGTATTCGGGATTGACCGGCAGGGACGGTTATCAACGCTTGACGCTGTCCGCGAAGTAGTGTTCTAGAAGCGTCGCGATTGTAGTAGATCGTTTGTTAAGATTGCGCCCCGCACGCGAATGTTCCAGCTTTGTCTAGAGATAACGCCGCCACCAGCGATATTGCTGGAAAGTTCGATAGCGCCTGTATAAAAGCCGACGCGCTTGACCGCTTGTCAGTTGATCGACGGTCGACGCTCTGTTCGACGCTATCAGTGTATTGCTGTAGTTTGACCTTCAGTTTCCCGGCCACAAGTTCGGCCAAATAAACAGTTTCATCTCGGACGTGCTGACTGCTGTCTTCACCGACGTCACAACCACGTGACAATATATATAGATTGAAATCTCGCTGATACGATTCTGCATAATATGTTTATCAGCCTAATACGTTTCTGTTTTTATTCCCGGCCAACATTTTCATACGTTTAATATGATCACATTTTTCCAGAAATTAGATAATACGACCTCGTAAGTGGATCTTGACCGATATATCTGAAATCCTGCGGTTATTCTTCGGTATGCCAGCTCGCACCGCGTTCCAAGAACCCACGATCTGCGCGTTGCAGAGTCGCTGAGGCCACAGCAGCATCGGTTTCCTGGCAAGTCCTGGCGGCACCCCCTTTTGAATGAGCTAACCGTACGAAAAAAGGTCCAATCCATCCCTCAGCTCGCCCTGCGTTCAATTGGTTACAATGGACGCGGCGTCACGCCAAGGGTGGTCAACGAAGTTGGGGGTGGTGTTTTCAAACCAGCGGCATTTCTTTCATTTGTTTGTCGTGTCCACGTAGTGCCGAAGTGCACCCATGCAAGAAAAGTCTCAAACTTTTACTAACCATATTTTAGAGGTGCGGGCTTTTCGAAGCGTTCAATGTACTCACTAAGTATCCTTAAGAATAAGGAGCACAGCGGCCATTGAGATTAGCTCTGGCTGAGCGCTTTACAACACCGCCGCCGGAGCTAATCGCCAAGGCCGCGTGTGTAATCATCATGGTCGGCCTGTACTATTCTAACGCGTTGCTCGGCCGGCGCGCGCCCCGTTCGTCCTTCTTATAGTAATTTGCTCACTCCTCCCGAGCGCGTGCGCCCGGCTGATTACCTAATTGGCTGGGCGGTATACCTAATTAAGCCCGGACATGCTATTACAAAGCTAATTAAGCCAAGTCCTGGCGAAGAGCGAGCTAATTAAGCCAATCTTACTAAGACCACGCCAATTGAAGCCGTGTAAAGTCAAAACAATCTAAATAAGGGGCATATGCTAAAAACACGGTGCTAATTAGGAGCCTTACTAACTAGCCCGGCAACGTGCTTAACAAATTCAGTAATTAGGAGCGCTCTATGAAAGCCAAGCTAATTAGGACCATGCTCACTAAGATCGTGCTAATCAGGGCGGTGCTAAGTAGGTTATGCTAATTAGCTTTATACTAATCGGGACTTTTTCTAATTAATGTGGAATAATTATTGCCATGGTAATTAAAACATTAAAAACAGGACTATTCAATACCATGCGAATTAAGACCTGGCTAATTAATACAATCATAACTGAGAGCGAACTGACGTGGTCTTCTCTCCGAAGCAGACTGAGTAGACAAGACACGTAAAAAGCTGGAGAAGCAGGTGATACAGCTCCTCCGATGGCCCAGCCTTGCACAAGTAGTGCAAGCTGACCAAATTATTTGTATGTAAAGGAGCTGCTGCTTAGCGTCCACCGCATGAAACGCTTGACAGGCACACCGGCACTCTACGACAATCCGAGTTTAACTGGGCCTTTTCAGAATCAAGCAGTTCGCACGTCCATCAGTTTGATTGGCAGACACCCGCGGCTAAGATCGGGTCCACCCACCGCGTTTGCTCTTGCGAGAGGCAGTGCTCACGCTGCACACGTCAGCGAGCGGCACGATTCATCTTGAGCTTAATGGCAAGGCATGCACACACACACGAAGAACTACAGGTTATATCGGTTATATCATCACGTGGCTACGATGTCTCGCATTCAATTTCACCGCGCCTCACGACGTACCACTCACAACCGTGAAGCAAGGCGCCCCTTGGTGGCATTCGCGGCGAGAATTTTACTATTACCTTGTTTCTGGAGACATCTTCCGATTCGTTACCGCAAGAAAATCTTCGGACGTGGTAATTTAAGTATCAGTGACCTGTTCATTTATTTATATGCATATTCGATAGAAGCGAAGCGAGCTGCACGAGGGGGCTGCGTGTGCGCCCTTGTTGTCTTCCAGAGTTGGAAATTTCCCTGCTTCAGGTGGAACGAAAAACTTGCCCAAAAGAGGGACAAACGCCCACGAATACGCCGTGGGAGGCGCGGTATTCAGTTGGCAAAAAGATAGCGCGAGAATAAGGCTGACGTCGCTGCACGATTAAAATGTTGACTGCGTGGCGGCGCTGACGCGTTCGCACGCGGTGTTCCTTTGAAAACCGCCGCAAATGCCGCACATGCGTTTGTGACTCCATGCCCGTTCTTGTAGCCGTTTTTATCAAAGCTGCAATCGTGCGCTTCGCACTGTTTTCAATCATGACCGCCGTTAAGGCGACCTCGGAGCAAACTCGTGTTCCCGAGAAGCTCAGGCCACCTGCAAGCACCCCTGGACGTACGTACGTCGCGGCTTGCGGCGGAGGATGTAGGAACTCGATGGCACATAAGCGGTTTTGAAGCGTCAGGGGCAACATAGGCGTTTAGAGAGAGTTCCAGCTGACGAAGGCCCGTCGAGCAGTCGATAAGAGCGGAGTTGCGTCGAAAGAAAGTCGAGACCGAGTGTCACGTCATGTAGGCACTGCCAGAACAATACGACAGTCTGGCGGCCAGCAGTACACACATGAGAGGTGCATATACCAAGAACTGTAGATGTGCTCCCATCTGCAACTATTACTGCACACTGAACAAGGGGTGTCAGTGCTTTGCCCGCGCAGTTTTTTTTTTTCCGGAGAGCAGCGCTCATAACTGAATTTGTGCTACAGTATCATAGACCTTTAGTAGTAACGTCGTCCCACCAAATTTTCCAAAATGTTTAGGCGCGTAGGAATTGTAAACAGTTTCCGTAAACAGACAAGTTTCTTGACGTTATAATTGACGAACACTTAAAATTTCGCCTTCATGTGCGCTCTGTAGGTAACAAAACTTCATATGGCTTGCATGTTCTTTTAAATTGTCGTAACTACTTCTCTCAACATACATATCACTTTCGCTAGGCGTTTGTTCACTCTCCATTAATTACTGTATAGGGATCTGGGGGTTGCAAACCTACAAAACTCATTTGTCACCACTGTGTAAACTTCAAAAAAGAGCTCTCCCCATTATAGCAACCCCGTGATACACAATAAACAGTGAAGATTATTTTAAAAGCCTCAACATCTTCCATATTTCCGATCTGGCGACATACAACATTGCCTCAGTCATGCACCAATTAATCAGTGAAAAAGTCGTGTTGAAAACAATCTCGCTTCCCCACTTCACTTCGCACTGCTGGGAATGTATCGCGTTGTCATTTTATCCTGCCTAAGGAGAATACTACCTACGGTCGCTCTATACACTAAACTTTAAAGGTACATCTCTTTAGAATAACTTTGATTTTAACCTAACCAGTCTAACAATGTTGCACACACTTCTAAAAAAGTTAAAGCACTCCCTTACTGACAATGTATAGCACAGCCCATACTTGCTCACAGTCTTCATTGGTGTTTCCCTCCCCAAGACACGTCTTTAGGTATTTATATTCTAAATACAACAGATACACCCCCTGTACTTTCCTTGGCGTTACTGTCTGTTAGTTCTAAATAATAATTGTGTCTAACAAAGAAACGAGCCCTTAAGAGTCATCTTCTTTCCTTCACTGAAAAAAACTTGTATTTGGTGACATTTTCTTTTCTACTGTATTTGTTTGTTTTGCTTATTTTAGACAGTTTCGTCCTAATTTTATTTCATGTATATATTAACAGCTGCTAGAGATGTTAGGATAACAGAGAGCTGAGCTAGTGGTAATATTCATTCTAAAAAGACAGGGCGTGCAACACGGACACAAGAAAGAAGTCAGGACACCACAAACGAGCCGACCAACAACTGAAGAGACGCACAATGCCAGAAAAGAACGAAGGACGAAAACTTATCTGCGCATGCCCATGCAACAGGCAAATCTATCAATCCGGCACGCGTGGGGGTCTACGTGGAAGATAACTGTTAAGGCGTTTCATTCATCTTTATGCAAGTTAATCGACGGTTGGCTCATGCCCCCCCCCCCTATGTGCGCTACCACTAATCTCGTCTTCTAGCAAACTGCGCAGCAGACGGGACACAAAGAAGGAACGAAAAGACAGACGAGCGTTCCTTCTTTGTATTCCCGTCTGCTGCGTAGTTTGCTAGAAGATGAAACTTACCAACTCGCCAGCTTTCGACGCTTGTCTCGATATGCCATGCCCCTCAATCATCAGACGCGTTTCTTCATTCCTATGTCGGTACAAAACTGCGCATTCATTGAATTTTGTCGTGCGCTTACAATATCGACAATGTAACGATAGATTAGAAGGTGAGCCTCGGTTAGTGATCTTATATCCTTTCAGACGCCACGGAAGTGGCTATTTCGCGCAAAGAAAACACAAGGGGAGGATAAGGGGAGCGCAAACTTTCGACTGTTTATTTCCAAATTTACTGCAGTAGTATATATATACGCAAACACATGCGCAGAAAGCGAGGCAAACAACGAACAAATAACGTTTTGTGCAATGCAATACAGAGGTATAGACATGCGCAAAAGGGCAGGCTCACAACAATCGGATACCATCTTAATCACCTTATCCATCTTACCCCTTATCCCTCCCCTTGTGTTTTCTTTGCGCGAAATAGCCACTTCCGTGGCTTCTGAAAGAACATGAACCGACTAGCCCAACAGCGTGTGCTTTTGGAGTGATCTTATATGTTCTATTAATCCCTGGTTAATGCATCGGCCCGTCTGTCCTACGTATAAGCTGCCGCAGCTGAAAGGGACCTTATACACCACACTCGTACGGCAATCAGTGAATTTGTTGGTGTGTTTTACGAAACAAATATCGGTCCGCTTCTGTCTTTTACTCGCTCATTCTTCCTCTGCACAGCGGCACAAATCTTACCTAGCGTATGGTAGCCGTGAAAACAACATTAACGCCGCATCTACTTCCCACTTTCTTTAGGCTGTGAGATACGCAATCAATGTACGGTATACCTACGACATGTGCACGTTTTCTTCCTATCGCTTTCTGCAACCATGCTCGGGATTAACATAATGGACTTCATTAAACGCTCAGAGGACAGTGGCCGCTGCGTCACGGGGATAACCTACATCTAAAAGACGCGTAAGCTGTGCGTTAAAGCTGTCACTCATTTTGTGCTCACACGACTTGGTGAAGGCAAGACATGGCGATACCGTTTTTTACAACCTTCCAGTGCTTCGACGAAAAATTTAATAGCGGTTTTGAAGATCAAGGAGCATACTGCCAGCACACGTGGTTCTTCTGAAACGTTAAGGAAATGTCTAGAAATTGTATTTCAATCAATCAATCAATTTATTTCCTTTCAATAGGAGGAGTACAGGACTAAAAGCTCAAGAGCTTGACGAGGTCCCGACTCCGTTACAAGTTGGCAATGCAGCAGGATGGCGTACAATCATGCATGCAAAATACAGAATACACTTTACAAGTTTAACATGGCGTCAAGTAATACAAAAATTATGATACAAATCACTGAAAATAGAGAGAATAGTTCATATGTATAGTCATGAAGTGGCATGAACATGAAAAGCAACAATCAATAATAAGAATGGCCAAAATCCCGAGAGATATATTATTCCGAAAAATGAATACGATGGGCGAAGCGTTTAATGTGACAGTTTTGATTAGACGAAGGATCAAAATCTTCCTGCTTAAGAAGTTAGTAGGGAAGGCAGCCTGTAGGACAATGATGGTTCATCATAAACAGTTCAAGGGGTGGGGACAGTCCACATTTCTTTGTGCCTGGTCAGTCGAACACACGGGTTTACGTTTAGCTTAGCAAGATTAATTATGGTATTAGTACCATGCTTAATAAACTCCTTATAACACAACATCAGCCTGTAATTATACAAAGAGAACGCTGGAAGAATTTCATATTTTGGAAAAAGAAGTTTGGTAGATGACAGATAGGTGTACAGCAGCAAGATGTCGTATGGCTTCTTTTCTGTAGTAAATTGCAGCTTGCCCAAATTTGTCACTCCGGTAGTACACCACACTATGCTAAATTACTGTAACAGAGATGATACCAGCGCATTGTATATCATAACTTTCACTTTAGTAGGAAGAATACATCGCATACGTGCAAGGACACCAATGGCAGATGACATCTTTGAGTGCAGGCTATCAATATGTACATTCCATTTTAAGTGCTTTGAAAAATATACTCCAAGGGTGCTAACGGGATCTACCATATCTAACTGCTGAGAGCCCAGAAATACATTCATCTTATTGTCGAGGTTTATCCTTTAGGCATATATAAATTACTTGCGTTTTTTGAATTTCATTATTCTCAGGCAACTCTTTGGTAAAGTTCAACCCTCCTCGATTTAATTCAAATTCTCCGCTACTGAGGTTACCACGTTTCCAAGGCCCTCACCACTACAAAAAATCAAGTATCGTCCACATAAAGAAAAACCTTAATGACCGAATTACCTAAGGCACCTCCAAAAGATTGTCATCTTGCTAAGGTATAAGAGCAGCTACAGGGGCTGGTTGGTGTTGCATCTTGGAAATTCGCGCTTTTTTTATCGTACGAGGACGGACTGAGTACACACACAAACACAGAGCGCAGTGTGTTTGTTGTACTCAGTCCCTCGTACGATAAAAAAGCGCGAATTTCCAAGTTGCTAAGGTATAAATCAATTATAACCGGAGTAACTTTAGAGCCAATACATATCCCTGATTTCTGCACATAAACGCCTTCCTTCCAACCTGCCAGCGTCGACTTTAAATACATGGAAAGAATTTCTAGAAAAGCCCCGTAGAAACACCACATTTATCGGTGGAAACCGTCTCGTGCCCTTGTTCGTTAATACATTCATTACACATTTTAACAAGTCCTCATGCGGCAAAGAGTAATACAGGTCTTCAATAGCCATACTAAAACCTTTACAACAGCCGGGGTTCTCCTCTGAGAGGTACTGAACTAGCCCTGAGAATTACGCATACGAAAAGGGTCTGAAAACTCAATGAGGTTAAGCAGTTCTGCAAATAACTAGATACAGCGACTTGCCAGGTGCCTTTCTCTGAAACGATTGCTCGAAACGGAATATCGTTCTTATGTGTTTTGGCTGAAAAAAAAAAACAATTCTAAAGTAAGTGGTTTAGCCTTCTTGATATTACAAGCTATTCTCTGAAGGTTATGTCTAAACAAAAGCTCGACAGCACGTTGCCTAACTACCGATGGTTTAAGTTTTTCTGTCCTAAAATTCTTTTGTATGGCTGTTAATGCTTTTTCTGAGAACAAACTGTCCGGAATAATTACAAAATACCCTTCCTTATCTGAAATTACTGGCCTGAGTTTTTTCCCGACACAGTAATTAACCAAAGGCCGGATAGGATCAGGACACTTGAGATGCATATTAGAACCCTTGATACTAGCAACGCAGTCTGGCATGCAGCGTCCTTCTCGAAAAGGCCTAATTTGCAATGGGTGGGCCTTTAAAACACCCACTAGTTGCGCAATTCACATGTTTTCACGCCTGGCGCGATTCTACGCTTCTGCCACGCAATATTACATGCGTTAGGGAGACTCCTCCTACTGACATTCATATTGTGTTTTTTTTTTCCTCGAAGGACTTTCAAGCCATAGCGTAGCTCTGTGGTATAATACCTGCTTGCCACGCAGACGGCGTGGGTTCGATTCTCACTCGAACCTAATTTATTTCATTTGCATCTTTCTCGATTTTCGGTCATGGACAAGACGACGGCTCTTCGTGCACAACAACACGCCGACACCGGAATTTCTGCGAAACGGGCTCTTTAACGCTGCCGCGTAAAGAAGAAACCATGGTGCCTTATGTCTTCTCCTAGGACGACTCTACAGCGAAAACCATCCGTGGGGTCATCTTCTTCGATGATGGCGACGGTGGTCATGATTGTGACCGCACCAGATGCTTCAAGTCCTCGCAAAGGAACAAACAGAACGGGCGGCGTACGGAGCTAGCTCGAGGAAAGGAAAGCAGAAAAAGAGACATGAAACAGCGCAGACTTCGAACTGTTGTGGGTCTGAATATGAGCCGCTCTCGGAACACACGAGACAGTTCAAGACATCGGGCAACAACCACGTGTACATTTATTAAACGCTGCTTTTCCATCGCGGCGTGCTCGCCAGCCGAATCTAATGCATAACTAGTAACACGCTATAGCGTGTTACTTATACAATGCCAATACAATACACCGAAAAATAACGCACACATTGTACGGCGAATGCGCGTCGCTGGCGTTCGACTCACCACGAGGGTCCAGGGGAAAGGAGCCGCGGTGTCGCCCCCATGAAACCACCGCGGTGACGTCCCTGCTGCGCACGCCCCAAACCCCAAAGAGCCTCGCTGCTGTTTCTTTGCGCCGGCCCACCTCACCTACCAGGCGTAGAGTGCCTCGATGCGCGCGCCCCGCTTAGAGTGGTGTCAGCTTTTGAAAGGGCATGTGCCGCCTCTCCGGCCTTGGCGGCAGCGTGGGCGCCATTCTGAACCCCCCGCCCGGTCACTTGTGCGTGGCGTGTGTTGTTCTTCGGTCGGTGCTCGTGTTCCTGCAGTTTTATGCACTCGCTTTCGTCACCATGCCCGAGTGTTGCGTGCCGCAGTGCAGCAATCATTCTAGGAACGGCTGGAAGCTGTACCGATTTCCAAGAGACCCAAAAAGACGGCTTCTTTGGACGGTACAAGTCAAGCGTGACAAGTGGCATCCGACCAATGCATCATACGTTTGCAGCGTAAGTAAATATTTTTTTTTAATGTGTGGTAATTTCATTAGCCAGTATTACTTGGCGCACATTATTCCTTTGTTGAGAGTGTAGGCAACGTCAAGTAGTCAAACGTCGTACAGCGTACAGTCCGCGGTATTCCGACAGTACACGAGCTATTCTGGGTAGCGACCCCGCAGTAAGAAAATGCGTCAGATAGAAGGCCGGTGTATTATATGAAATATAAAAGCACCCGTGTCGTCATTTCGTGCTGGTCAAAGGGCCTCGAGTATACTAATACATTCAGAAGTATTGCCACGTGTTTCAGGGTAGTTTCGTTTTAAAAAAGTTTTACCCTGGCTGCAGCGCTTATATTCGTGCACATGTTCCCACTGCTCGGTCGATATTTCAGGGCCTCTGCCGAAATCACAGCAATTGAATACAAAAATTATGCTTTTCCTACTAAAAATGTGTAATGTTATGAGGCCGGTACCGCGCCCGCTTTGTGTGTATCGCCGTCATTGTCAAGCAGGGGCTTTTTCACAAAGAAAGCAAGCACAATGTTGTGTTATTCTTACCTGGTAATTAAATACGACCCCATTGGAGCTTTGGCTACGAAGCTCTTGATGGAAAAAAATCTGCAACTACCGCCTCAAATCACGTCTGATAGACCGGCCCTTCGTCCGCGCATTAGACTGAACTTTTCTTTGCGCGAAATATTAGTGCAAAAATTGAAAGCGTTGCCCTAACGGCCGGCTAGATTCATGACGACGCTCGCTGAAACGTCTTACGTGAAAGCTTTTTTATCTTTGAGGTGATAATCGGTGATAATTGTTCATCAAGAGACAGTTTGGTGTTTTCACGCACGCGTTTCCCTTTTGCTGTTGCTGTTGTTCTACGATAAAACCTGGCCATTTTCCATAATAAACTTTAGTTTGAAGTGACCGCTCGTCTTGTCCAGTTCTTCTTGTGTATTTTGTGTGTTCTGCGCTTCCAAGTACCTTCATGAAAGCGCACGTGAGCTCAACTGATTTAATCTCATTTGTCCAAATCACTGCTAGCTCTTGCCCCGAACCATACTGCACGCATAAGTGGAGGTTCAAGCACGAGGAGAGGCATTCGTTTTAAGGCGAAAGCCTTAAATGCCCCATCATACGCGAAGTTTGGCCGTCGGCGTTCCGCGGCGTCAGGGACGAGTGATGCAAAAATAGTCATCATAACGTGATGACGTCACCGTATGACGTCATTGAGACGTCACACATTGTCAAAATTTGACTTCAAATGATGACGTCATCACATGACATCGTAGCTTCCTCAAAGGTGGTTGATCAAGGAGGCAATGCAAACCAGGTGAGCTGCCTCCGATCTTAGAGGCAGTGCAAGACCAAGTTAGGTGGAGAAAGCTTTCGAAGGGTGGCGGGGCAGGATCATCGACTGAGAAGAAAAAGAAGATGGCTTTCGCCTTCGAGGGGCTTTCGCCACGTTTGACCAAGCTACGACGTCATGTGACGTCAGGAAGTTTGACAATCTGTGACGTTTTGGTGACGTCACACAATGACGTCATCACATGACCCCGTACCTTGGTCAAAGGTGGTCCGATCACGGAGGCAATGCAAAACCACGTTAAGTGCAGAAAGCTTGCGAAGAGTGGTGGGGCAGGATCAATAAATCGACTGAGAAGAAAAAAATGATGGCATTCGCCTTCGAGTCGTCTTAAGTGAATGCATAAGGGGCCCTTTGAGTTTTTGTTTTACCAGACCGTCAACACCCAATTCTAATTTTCTTTGCAGGCTCACTTTGAACCGAACAACTACGAGCAAAACCGTGTGGATGGTTGGAAAAAGCTGAAACCGAATGCAGTCCCAACTTTGTTCTCCTTCAGACGTAAGTGTTGAACTTTATCTCTGGCATTACACAATGAAGTATCGATTACAGGCATTATATGTAGCTGCAACTTCAATACGGTTAAAACCAAAAGGAACCTTTATGATGCGTCCAAATTAATTCATACATTGTAAACGTCTGAGAGTATTTCACTGTCTCTAGGCACTTCTGACCCGCCACACTGGCAGCAGCTTTCCGCTATCAGGCACGAGGCGGTGCACTGGTTATAATCTCACGTGCACTGACTATTTTACTCAAACAAAACACTCATGTACACGGGACCACAATGTACGTAAAAAGTTCCTGGTGGCCTACTTTATTTTAAGCCGTCCACTAACGCCCTCTTATAGCGCACATGTAGCTTTAGCACATGGAGCTCCGATTCGAATTAGAGGCTTTTTTGTAGGGACGAATTTTTAATACCATTTGGTATGATACTGTGGAAACTACTGTAGGATATGCATTAGGCAAAAATTAGTCAATAGAAGTAAAGGGTAGAATGAAGTCACGGTTCAATGAATATGAATAGGGTGAAACAAGCTTTCCCCTATACCAACGAAAAGGTTGGGGGAATGACCTTTCTAGCTTTAATAATGACCGTCCTAGCTTAATGACCATTCAGATGCGCAGTAGCATTTGTTACTTTATGAAACTAACCACAGGCTTGCATAAATTGGCATTACTTGAAAACGTTTATAAATACATACGTTTCTGCTTGCAGCAGGCTGCCAAGGAACGAAGGCCACCAAAGGAAAGAACTGTTGCCAGCACACCAGTCCGAAGGAGAGACCGGCAAGTCTGCTCTGGGGCTGCGTCAATCTCCAGCCTACAGTGAAACACCGCGAGAGGCCCCACTAAGCCATGCAGTTCTGAGCCTTCACGTGGAAGGAATGTCGCGGTTACGGACACGACGCCGTGGAACTCAGCGACGCCGCAGTAAAACTGGCAGCAAACTCTAGTGATTCAAATTCAGGAGAAGTCATTGAGTGCGGCTATTGAAACATCAAACGGTTGTGGTGAAACATCAAACGCCACTGCAGAATCAGCACAACTGAAGAAGAAACTTGCTGACCTTACAAGAAAGTATACTGAACTTCAGCAGCATCATGCTACCTGCCAAGAACACAATCCAAATTCTCAAGAAAAAAGTGCAAAAACTCGAGAGTGACGCAACAAATATTTCGCAAAATTTGACATTTCTCAATGATGATCAAGTTCGCGCTCTCTCAAGAAGCAGCAGCCTTGGGAAACTCGTGGTCTCCGCACACCATCAAGCAAGGCCTTCAAATTAATTTGCTTTGGGTACAACAGGATATGAAACGCTAAGAAAATTGGATATCCCCTCCCATCCAACAGAACACCGTCGCGCGCAGGATTCAAAATTTGGAGTTCCTCCAGGCTTCTTCACGAAGTGATCGATGTCATGAAATGCAAAGCTGAGACTATGGAGGATGTCGAAAAGGACTGCGTCCTTTTTTTGGACGAAATGGCGATAGTGCCGGGGTTCGAGCTAGACCGTACTGAAGACACATTTCTGGAGGAGTAACGCTTTCCCCGAAGCCTCAAGAGACTGCAAACCACGCTCTTGTATTTATGTTAGGCGGCCTTAACCAAGGTGGAGCAAATTATCGCTTATGAATTGACTGGGAGAATCGTCGATGGTTGTTTGCTGAAAAACTACGTATTGGAGCTAGTACAGTTGTGCAGTCAAATATACTTGAATGTTCGCGTAGTGAGATGTGATATGGGCTCCGCGAACCGCGCAATGTGGAGGGAATTGGCTTTTCAAGTCACAGAGATTCTTCGACGGTATGTTCCCATACGTCCTCCGTGCATTGACGGCAGGTACTTTTTTTGCATGGCTGATCCGGCTCACGTGCGTGAAAAATCTCAGGGGCCAACTCTTAACTCTAAAGGTTTCACGTTGAGTGAGGCCACAGTGGCCAAAAAGTAGCCTGCCTTCTACATAGGTTAACGTGGAAAGTGTTGAGGCGGTACTTGAACACGATTCTAAAAGAGAACTGAAGGTAGCGCCAAACTTGTCCGAAGTTCACACCAACACAGGCCACTTCACCAAAATGAAGGTTGGTGTCGCCTGTGCAGCTTTTTCGGGAAGCTCCCCAGCTATCCCGCTTCCTTATAAAGGAAGGGCTACGTAAAACGGGAAGCGGAACAAGAGCTTGGTTCATGGAGCTTAGTTTCAAAGTGGTAGCACTTATGTCCTCGCGGCATCCAGCAATGGCGTTAAGTCACAGAAACAAGGCCAAGTACTCTGAAGCCCTAGATACATTGCAGATGGCAATGGAAACAGTGATACTACGAAAAATGGGCACCACATCAACATTGGAAACCGTCGCAAGCTGGCCTGCCATATCAACTACGGTTGTTCTCCGCCTCCAAGAACTGCTCCTAAGTGACGAAGGATATGAGTTCTTTCTTACAAGTAGGCTGCTGCAAGACTGCTTAGAGAACCTTTTTTCTGTCGTGAGGCTTATGAAGCCGGTTCCCAGTGCCTATGATATCAAATATGCTCTGAGACTCGTGAGCGTAAGCCAATTTTTACATACGCCGCGGACGGGAAGCTACGAACTGGATGACCGAGAGTACCTTGTAGACTTGCTATCCCAGGGGAAGAAGGCCTGTGTCGAGAACGAAGTTGAAGAGATTGACGATTCTGAGATTATGTTCATTGAAGAATTGTCGGCAACAGAATGCAGTATTCTGTTTTACCTCGGAGGATTTATTTTGAAGGGAATATTGAAGTCCGTGAAGTGCGCGAAATGCAAAGATGCTCTCCTTGGAACTGCGTGCGACGAGTATGCTTCACTGACAGCACTGAAAGAGTATGTTTCGGACGGAGGCAACCTTATCTATCCTAGCAGGGGAGTGATGAAAGCCCTGAAGGACTATGAAGAGCACTTTACGGCCATCAACTCTTGGTGCACGGATAAAATAATCACGATGAAGTCGCCACTTCGTTCACTTACAGCATACCTAAGCAAGGTACACCGTCGCAGCCTATGTGTATGCACGGAGCACAAGGAGGGTATATACAGAATGCTCACTGAGAGGTACGCAAGAATAAGGCTGCGCATCCACCTTCGACAGTTGCCAGCCGATAGCTTGAATGGGAATGCCAGCAAAACTTGTGCCGGCGTCAACCTATCGTAAGACATGGACACACTTAGATCAACTGTATGCCGCAAATTAGCCGAAAAGTATGCCTTCTGTGCTGATCTGATGCCAATGTATGTACGGTTGCAGTTGTTAGATACTTTCTTTATCCATCACTGTTTCTGTGTTTCAAGGTTGCCTTCCCGTCTAGTCTTAACTTATTACGTAGGTCGTCTTTTTACTCGTTCACGATCACTGTGAAGCAACCTGCAGTGGCAGTCCTGTGAAAATTCTGCCAAGGAGCGTTTTATTTGTGTAATTGCCTCTGTCAGCCTAGCATTTATGCATAAAAATAAATAACCTGTAAACTGTAATTCTCGAGTGTCATGTTATATATATATATATATATATATATATATATATATATTCAGTATTTACAACTCTTTGAGCAAGCATCATAAGGGTAAGGGAGCTCTAATTTCATTATAGCTGGATATTTGCATCATACTGCCCCTCGGCACTTCGTCATGTGTACAATACGTATAACGCAATTTATAATAAACGAGTAAAGTATAAACTTAGCAAAAGAAGCCGTCATAACCGGCTTTGGTAGCTTCGCGTCGCTAAAATTTGCGTTTTGCGATATATCTACTACTGCTGCTGCTGACACGTATATGGCTGCTTTAAATAATTCTTTGCGTATTTGGAATGCAGAGTTTACGAGGCAAATAACTAAGGGTTTACTACTTGTCAGAGCTCTCGTCCCTGCGGCCGAAGGAAGAGGATTCGTTTTAAATATAACGAAGTCTACACGTCAACCCATAGTGCATAACACATGTACAGGCCGTCAGTTTATATGAAGTACACGTTTCCTTACTAAACATTTAGGTAAGAACTGCACTAAAGCTGCCCAAGCTTCAAAAAGAAAAGAAAAAATTGGCCGCGTATCTGCGTGCTTCGCTGCAAATGTCGTGTAAAGACGATAGAAGAGGCGCTGTGTGAGATTTGGACGCCATCTGGGCAATACGTCGGGAAACATGAGTGCTGTGTTGCGTGCTGGTAGTCCCGGCGCAGACAGCAGGCGAAGACCGGGCGGGACCAACGCGACCGGCGGGGACGCCAGCCAGCCCGAAAACGCGGTTTGGCGCGAAGCGCTGAAGCAGAGAAACGTCCGCACTCAACGAGTACTCTCCACAGACTCTTTTATTTACACGTCGCCTGGGTAAAACAGGAACGCCAGAGCGGCGCCCACAACCGGCAGCCTGAAGCGCCCACAACGCTGCTTTTTCATTTTTTAAAATATTTTTTTTCACCTTCTGGCTTCTCAAAACTAAAGTTTTTCAACGCCAACCCATGGCATTCGTACAGTGCAATACAGAACCGAAAACCGAAACACAACAATGAGCTCGTGCGAAGGGCACGGAGGAAGGCAAATTTCAGCGCAGTCGCATTTCAGCTTTGTTGAAACAGCGCTCACTAGACGACGACGAAGTAAAGAAGGCAGAGACAGGCCGCTGCTGTCCTGTGCCTTCTTTTACTTCGTCGTCGTCTAGTGAGCGCTGTTTCAACAAAGATGACCGCATACCAACTCGCTCAAGCTTGCATTCTTATGCATTTTCAGCGCAGCTTAAGAAACAGGGTCCTTAAAATTACGTATGTATGCTTTCTATTAAAGGAACACGCCACCTACTACTTAGCCTAGTGATGTTGCACCTCAGATATGCATGATATTACTTTTTGATCGACAACGTTCACAAGTATGAACAGCCATACCAGTTCAAGACGGCTGGCCCTTGGGCAAGTGGTTCAACTTTGACCGAGTGGCTGAATCGAGGGACGGTGCCGACAAACAGAAAAGACAGAAAGACAGACAAAATTTCTGCGTTTAAGTTCCCCAAGAAAGACTATCGTCTTAAAAAGAGAAAGCTCACTAGCGTGCACTTATTTCCGGACGTATCCGCGCACCGCAAGCGCCTTGTGTAGCGCGCCTTCGCATGCTGCCGAGCTGCGGCGGGATTCGCAATGGCGGCCGTCGTAGCAGACGACGCGCCTGTCCTCACCCTCAGCGGAGCGCGCGGGCATCAAGGCACCCTAACCAGGCGGGGCTGCTGGCGCCACCGCGCTAACCCTAACCCACGCGAACACTGCGCCACCTGTCGCTCGGCCGCTATTAAAGCGAACTACGACTATACGTGAGACGCGCGTGCGTCATGAGGCGCGAACGACCTTAACAGGGGGTGACAGCACTCCCACACTGTTATTTTTGTGAACAACAAGACAACTATGGGCATACACAGCGCATATGTGTTGCCTCTGCGGGCAAACTCGCTATAATAATATATAATAATAATAATAATAATAATAATAATAATAATAATAATAATAATAATAATAATAATAATAATAATAATAATCAATCAATCAATCAATCATTTATTTATTTAACGTGCCCAGGAACAACCGTAAGGTCTTTGTGCAGGCGCACGCAAAAAAATAATAAAAAATAAACTATACAATACAGACAGTCTTCAGAAATAAAAGAGCAAATACACGTAGACAAAGAGAAATGAACACAAAAGGGGAGGAGTAAAATAAGACAACACGAGAAATATTGAAGGGGAATGAAAAATTAGATTGCATATATACAACTATGCGGAAGACGGAGAAGGGAAGACTTTGTACATTGTGCCATACTATGTCAAAACAGTACAAAGCTTGGATAAAAACAATGATGGTGGACTATGAAAAATGTCAAGATCAAGAAAATTAACATTATAGAGAGTTTGTATTCTGTGAACGGTAGAGTGTTGGAAGAAGCAGGCGGGTACATGAAACGGTCTGTTCTCTCTGGTTAACTTACGCGGAATTCGAAAATTTACACAATTGAGAAGTACAGGGCAGGATATGATACCGTGGACTAGCTTGTAAAGAAACAAGAGATCAGAACGATTTCGTCGGCAGTGAAGTGATGGCAATGATAATAATTCAGCAGTATTTGAACGAGATTTTTTAGCAAAGCGATGGTTATATATGCTAAGGAATTTTTTCTGGACTCGTTCAATGGTGTTACCGCTGGATTGAGCAATGCCATTCCATATCACGGACGCATACTCCAGTTGAGGAAGACATAGCGCGGTGTACAATTTTCGGAAGGGCATAGGAGAACGGAATTCTCTAGACAATCTGCAAACACAGCCTAGGTGCGAAGACCCCGCAAAGCAACACGCTTAGCGTGAGCAGAAAAGTTTAACGTGCTATCAATAACAACACCAAGATCACTGATCTCATAAACCTTGCATAAGGACACAGAATTGACAGAGTATTGAAATGACACGCTAGATGTTTTGCGAGTGATAGACATGAATTTTGTCTTCGAGGCATTCAGAGAAAGGTTTATTAGCGTTGCACCATTCGGAAAAAGAGCGCAAATCTGACTGCAGCAAGCGACAGTCGTTAACTGAAATGAATTTCCTTACAAATCTTGATGTCATCGGCATACAAGAGGAAAGAAGAATCACGAATGGCCAAAGAAACACATTAACGTAAATTAAAAATAGGAGTGGGCCTAATACTGACCCTTGAGGAACCCCACTAGTCACTTATACAAAGAAGACGTTTGGCCATTTACCGCTACATAACAATATCTATTGAGCAGATAGCTCTGCAGGAGATTCACAACCGACAAGTCAACATCAAATTGCGCAAGTTTAACATAATCAGTGTGTGGCTGACTACGTCCAAAAGCCTTGCTCAGGTCACAGTAGAGTACGTCAACCTTGCCTCTCTGAGAAATAGGTTGTGGAGATCTGCGTCATGAAACTAGCAAGATTTGTGGTAGTTGAGCGGCCAGCGAGAAAACCATGTTGATTAGGAATCAATGAGCTTTTAACACTAAAAGACAATATTTTGTGAAGAGCCAGCTCGAAGATCTTTGATGTGGCACATAGTAGAGAATTGGGCGATAATTAGAAACATCTGTTTTAGAGGCCCGACTTAAATACTGGGAAAACACGAGCAGTTTTCCACATGCTAGGAATGTGGAAGTGTCCAGGCAGTTATTAAATATCGTAGTCAGTACTGGACAAATATACTACTATAAGCTTTTAGTATGGCGGAGGGGATGCCATCTGGGCCACATGATAAGGATGGTTTTAAGCACTTAATGCATTCGCAGATAAGATTTTCATCCAGCGACAAAGCACTGGGTGAGCGAACTGCCTTAGGCTGTCTGATATCAGTGCTAGAGTCTGAGGCCTTATAAACGGATGAGAAATGTGCGGCAAAACAGTCAGCGACGGCATGCACTTCTACCCCATTTGAGTCTAGTAGTCTGAAAGACTCTCCGCTCTTGCTGGACCGTTTACGTACATACTTCCAAAACTCAGCTGGCCTGTCAGAAGCGCTTTTTTTCTAAGAATTCAATATACGAACTATGATCCCGTTTATATAGGCGTTTAGCGAGAGTTCGAAAAAAGCTGAACTCTTCCTTCCACTCGCTCGATGGAGAACATTTAGATTTCCTGTGTGCGCGATCTTTATGCTTCAGTGCACTGATAAGTTCAGATGAGAAACCAGTGGGGATATTTACGTTGTTATGTGGGTATTGGGGAATAAAATTACGCATGCTGCTCAGTACAAGCTCCGCAAACTGATCAACCTGGTCATCAACATTCGGTTGTCAGTAACCTGTGACCAGTCAACGGTGGACAAGTGATGATAGAGGCCCGTGTAATCACCTCGCTTGAACGCAAATCTTGGAGATTTGTTTACGTAACTGCTGTAGCTCGTTGTTTCGGCTGATGCAGATAATCTTACTTAAGTGGTGGGTGGAATTTGTCCGGACGTACAAGAGAGATGTTGGAGCGGGAACTTCAAGGGGTTGATCGTTTGACACACACAGGTCTAAGACGTTGCCACTGGAATTGACGACTGAATTATGTTGCACTAGGGAATTAAACGCCAGAAAGTCCAAGAGCAGGCTGCACTTTTTCTCTGTGAAATGATTGTAATGAGAAAGGTAAGCGTGCTCCAGTCAATTCCAGGTGCATTGAAATCCCCAAGAACAATAATTCTGTGCCCACTATGAGAAGATATCACAAGTTCAATAGAAGACATGACATCGTGAAACGAGGCAGGGGAAATGCTGGGCGGTAAATAGAAGCATCCAATCAACAATTTTTCACGGCGCTCAAGGTTGATTTCTAGCCAGATCGATTCTTCGATAGTTTCTAGGTCTTTCGTCTAACGGATTCAGTGAATTGTCAATGGCAATCAGCACGCCACCGCCTTTCTGTTTGGTTCACTGAAATCTCGGTCACGGCGGAAGGTGGTGTAGGTCGGGGGAAAAAAGTCCGATGAGGGAATTTCAGTGCCCAGCCAGGTTTCAGAGATAGCAATAATAGGAAAAGCAGACGAAAGAACATTAGAGAAAAACTCGAGTGTCTTGGTACGCAGACCCCGAGCATTTTGGTAGAATATGTCTACGTCACACGGCACTTTGGATTCCAGTCACTATCTCAGAGGGATGAAGCATGTCATCGCGCAGCTCCCCACGAAATGGCTTGAAGAGGCATCCGAGGGGCCACATCGAAGGGTCATTCAGGCGTTGTAGTGTTTCCTCGTCAACTTCAATATAGAATGAAGAATATGACTGGAACTTTGTTTGAAGTCGCCGGCAGGAGATGGGAGACAGATCCAATGAAGCAATATGTCTCTTAATGTCAGCAGTAGTGGTGTCCGGGCTCAGATTCGTAACAAAAATGGCCTTTGGCCATTGTGGCCTTTGTGGCCGTTGAGCTACAGATATAGTGGATGTTTTCATAACTCCAAACGAGGCGGGTTTCTTCTTTCTTTCACCCTCAGTCACCGCTGTAGAAGAGGCTGTCACAGGCATCACACTGACACGCTCCGACGTGTCTACGTCAGCTGGCGGCGAAGTCGAAGATGAAAGAATTTTGGAGAGGGGTTGTTCGGAGAACGCAGGTTGCTTGGAGGTCACAGACGGGTCAACGGTCACATGCGCTGGGGCTTTCACAGGTGCCTTCACTGCCACGGCGGCCGTGCGGCGCGTCAGCTCCTCACGCAGGAAGCGGACCTCTGCACGAAGGGAGGCGACCACGCGAGCTTGTTGTTCAACACCGCGGGAATGATCCTTACGGAGCCGCTCGTTGTCTTCGCGTAGTTGGGATACCTCGTCGCTGAGGAACGAGATTCCCTCCAATGCGTCGAGGAGGAGGCGGCGCAGCCCGGCGAGTTCGTCAAGTCGTCACCCGGAGGGGTACACGTGGAGAGGGAACCGGTTTGAGAACTGCAATGCTCACCGCTGCACCCCGACGAGTTGCTTTCGCTAGGCTTACCAGAAGCACGGCTCAGATCACATAAATTGCAGCAAAATGAGCGCGATCCAGACTTCAGGAGTTGCAGCTCTTCATCAGGCCAGGTTACACATTTCGCATGAACGCGTTTAGAGCAACTTTCACAGCGGAAAAACTGCTGCTTACCGAAAAACGGGCAGGAGCATAGCAAGCATGCATCCCGACTGGGCGCCATGGTAATAATACTAGTAACAATAATAATAATAATAATAATAATAATAATAATAATAATAATAATAATAATAATAATATCTGAGGTGTTACGTGTCAAACCCACGATGTTGTCATGGGGTCATAACGTTGACGAAGGAAGCAGTCGGAGTCCAAGATGAAACTCTCTATTTGCTCGAACTTGGCCGGGAAACGCAAACTCCGCGCAATACACGCTGTAGACTGATAGCGGCGAGCAGAGCGTCGACCGTCGATCATCTGAGCCACGGCAAGGCGCGTCGGCATTTATATGCGGCATGGAACATTCGGGCCTTATCGTTGGTGGCCGCGTTAGTTCGAGAATAAACTCAGCTGTTCGCGTTTGCGTGCTCAAGCCTAACAGATGATCCTAAAATAATCTCGAATGTTCCCTACATTCTGGCGCGATTTGCGCAAGGCAGCAGCTACATGTGCAATGGGCCGATAACAGAAAATATAGAAAGAAAGGAGCGTGTGTGGCAGTATAATTATGATGCACGCCGTATTGGAGGACTCCAGAAATTTGGACCATCTGATGTTCTTTAACGTGAACTGACATCCCACAGTACATGGGGCTCTAGAATTTCGCCTCAATCGAAATTCGAACGCTGCAGCCAACCCTTTATCCTCGATGAACGCTGTTGCACGAGTGTCACAAGGACCAGCAAGACGGCCACACGTATGCAAAAAAGCGCATACGTAAGCGGTAACATTGGTGAACATCTAGATTTTCATTGTAATAGCCGTTGCTGCGTACCGCAATTCGAAAAAAAAAAGTGGGAATCATGGCCAAGTCAAGAGAGAAGACCGGAAGGAAAAACATAGCAGCTGTTTTCATAAGGCAGCTTAATGACAAGCGCGTCAGCGCGCCTTCTATTTTACTTTCGCAAAGGCAACTTCGATCAGCTGCATGCTCGCTAATTTAGGTTATTGCACGTTAACGTAAGTTTGGCCACTTTGGCGGCTTTGTAACTCTCAACTCACAAAAATAATGGAACATGCTTTTACAGATTAAACTAGAACATGTGCTAGGATATAATTCTGCGAACCTTAAACAAAATCAAACGCGGCTTTTTTATTAATGGATTTTCAAAGTAATGTATTTTTAGACAGATGCCCTAATTTCAGCACTTCTTTTGTTTGTGTTTGACGCTGTTCTCGACCATTTTAATTTGCACAATTATTATTCTAATTTGTAGCAACGCTCTGGGTTTTGGGTTTTTGAGAATTCTGACTATCATAGACGCAGAGCAAACAAAATATGAAGTTAGAGCAACATTGAAAAATGTCCCATTTTCGCGATTTTAATTTCTTATAACAGGGCCACCAACACAGCTAAAGCAACAGCATGCTACAAACACACGTTATTCATATATGTAAAGAATAATTTTGAAACGCATAGCCACAATGGTTATTTTGTAGAATCTTGTGAAAATAGCAATTTCGCGCTATTCGCAGAAAGAAATTCTGGCTGAGTGGACACTTCCAAATTTTTTTAACCCAGGGTAAATCTTTTTTTTCGTGAAAGTAAGATTGGTGTAGTCACCCTGGTTACGGCGCAGCAAAGTGCATTTTGGCCAGCGAAATTAAAGGGCGTCGGCGTCGTTACTGCACTGCGTTACTGCGGCGTTATGCACCGGCGTCGTTACCTGAACACACCCCGTAGCCGTTAAGCCAGACTCGGAACAGAAAACGAGGCATATATTCCCTATGCCAAACCTGCGGAAACTTCGGGGCATGTCTTGATTGAATCTCAAGATATGGCCGGTGGAGTCTGAGACTTCAAGAGTTCGACATTACCGTCGTTTACAAGCCCAAACGAAAGCACTCTGACGCCGACTGCTTGTCTCGTGACTCCGTCGACCCACCGCCGCAGGACGACCAGGATGATGACGGCGTCTTGGGAAGCTTAAGTGCCGACGACTTCGCTGAATGACATCGAGCCGGACCGCAACTCGGGGGGGGGGGGGGGGGGGGCCTTGTGGAATACCTGGAGGACAGGACCATCGTTGTTCCGAAGGTATTCAAGCGAAGACTGGCGCCGTTTTTCTTGCGAACGCTGTTCTCCTAAAGAAGAACTTCTCGCCACCTCGGGCCAACTGCCTTCTCGTGGTGCCTTCAGCGTTGCGATTAGAAGTCCTCCAGGCCCTGCACGACGACCCGATGGCTGGACACCTCGGTGTTACCCGCATGCTCGCGAGAATTCAGGAAAAGTACTACTGGCCACGCCTTACCGCCGTCGTCGCTCGTTACGTGAGGACATGCCGGGACTGACGCAAGACACTGCCGACAAGACCAGCGGGATTTCCTCAGCCAATCAATCCCCCTCGTAAACCCTTCCAGCAGATCGGGATGAGCTTGCTGGGGTCATTTCCGGCGTCGACGTCCGACAACATGTGGATCTTTGTAGCCACGGACTACCTACCCGCTACGCCGAAACCAGGGCCCTGCCTAAAGGATGTTCCGCCGAGGTAGCTGTAGATGCTTCGATATTAGAGGGTACAGAAAAACTTAGCCAGGAGCCATCGTGCCCTTTGATAGAACGTGTTCTCTACTTCTTCTTCTTCTTCTTGGCGTTTTCTGGCTGGCAGCGTTTATTTATCATTTTCTACATCCTGCCCCGCCCCAGATGTAGTAGGCATTTCCAGGTGATGCAGAGCATGAGCGGGTCTTTTAAGCACTTTTCCGTCTTGTGTCTTGATGGTGTAAGCTCGCACCAGTCCATCACGACCGGGGTGCATTTCCAATATTCGACCTAGCTGCCAAAAACACCGATTCTTCTTGTCGTCTTGTACGACAATGTCTACAGTTATACTTCGGTTAGATCCTTGCGGATACCGATGCAGAGACCGCAATTCCAGGAGATACTCCTTTCTCCATCTTTGCCACAGATGATTCAACAGCCTCTGACGATACTCGAGCTTCCGGATAACACCATTCCTAGTAGTCTGCGGCCAGGTTGAAGTTTCACATGGGCCAGGTTCCGGATGAGCCAGGATTGAACTCCCGATGAGAAATTGAGCCGGGCACACCAGTGACGGTTCCCCTGCCTGCGTGTACGTATATGTCAGAGGACGAGAGCTGACCACAGCTTCGACTTCTAGAAGTAATGTTATCAACTCTTCGCTTTCTAGACTGCTTTTCCCGAGAACTTTTCGGAGAGCTGATTTGATCGATCGTTTGAGCCTTTCCCACCAGCCACCCCACCACGGGGCGTTGGGCACAAGGGATTTCCACGATATTCGATGGTTGGCGAGAAATGTAGCAAACGGGGATCCACTTGTAAGTTTCCCTATGTCACGCAGCTCTTTGCTTGACTTCTTGAACATCAATGCGTTGTCAGAGTAAACTGTTCGAGGCATTCCCTCTACGAGCAAGAAACCTCCTCAAGGCAAGAACGAAACTGTCGGATGAGAGGCAGTATACCAGTTCGAGATGTACCGCTCTTGTTGTTGCGCAGGTAGAGGTAAATAGCACAATGTAAACCTTCGTACACTGGGCCTCTCTCTTGTTGGATGTCACATACTACGGGCCTGCAAAATCGACTCCGACAACTTCAAACGGGTGAGACATAGTAGCTCGATCTTCTGGCAGTGGGACATGTTTCATATTCATGTTGCTTTGGCCTTATACACCATGTGTCATTGATCATTTGTCCTTTTAAATGCGAAGCATTTCTTAGCGAACCTCAGGCACTTTGAGCGTTTCTATCTACGTATCTATCTATCTATCTATCTATCTAGCCGCCTACGTCTGGGTGCTCTCATGATCGCCTCCTTAACTTGGTGTAGACCAAAATTTGCATGGGAGGGTAAGAGGATTTGACGAATATGAGCGCCGGGTCATGACATGAATAACGTTAAAATCCTGTCGTGTACGTCATCAAACCCTTTCCACTAGACACGTGTGGCACATACCCGTTTACCACGGGCCGCTGTGTACGGGTATGCGTCACAGGTGATTGACAGTTTATATGTACCCAGGAACGGGCGAACAGACATTGGTAACAAATTCTTGAGCATTAGGGAAAACCAACATCGGCAGCGTGGACTGAACGAATGGAAAGAATGAAAAACCGGATCCCAGCAGGAATCGAACCTAAGCATTCTGCGTGGCAATCGGTTATTCTACCACTGAGCCACGCCAGGTGCATAAACTGGTTTGGAAAAACAGCCTACGCAGGCGTAATATCGGTGCAACGTCAATTGTGGTTGTGGTGCTGGCTATCTAATTTTACAAGAAAGCAATAAACACTACATGATATTCTTACGATGTGTACTCCTACGATACAGGCGTCACATCAGATTAGCGTCTGTAGTTCCAATGTTGGCTCCGCTTTTATAGCAGTCTAATAAACATTACGTTTGTATTTCTATGATTCAGCAAGCTATATTAAAACATTGTTCGACCCCGGAGGAATACATTAACGAAAGTAAATATGATATCCACATCACCGCACCGTAAAGTGCGCTTCGTCCACCGGAACGACGCAGTGCCCTATTCATTTCTTACGAAGCTGGGCGATGGCCCCATGCTGACCGAGGATGATGCCAGATTGATTTACAGCCGCTTTGTAGACCAGGCTACGTAGGCCACACACGCCCAGGTAGTGTACGAATACGACAAACACCATCCACTTTTGTTGGTCTACGTAGCACTATCCAGGCCTACCAGCCTCGACGGCCTATACCTCACCAACGCGAAGGGTGGCTTCATGTTCCGACATGTCGCCGGCTCTGTCGACAGACAATTTGTCGACGAAATGACCAAGGCATCCACGAATCCCAACAGCTCTACTAAACCACATACTTCACTACACATAGGCCCCTCGTCACCATGATCACGACCAGATCCTATAACAAGTCATGAACAGCTGCTGGTGCTCACTCATCACGGTGATGATGCCCTTGTTCAAGAACTGTCAAGAACTTCTTGCACGCATGCACACAGGTTCGTGAAACGTGCATGCGTTCTCGGGACACGTATAAGCACTACATATAAGCTTACCGCTTCTGGTGTTGGTAATAACCACGTTGCGATTGGCAGCTTTACCTAACCGTAAGCAACTGGTTATATAACACATATGCGGCTCTTCAACATGTATGTGTGCGCATAAAATTTATACAAATATTTAGCGTCATTTTGTAACGTGTCGCTCAGTAAAAAAAGCTACGCCACAGTCACCTTCCCGCCGCCTGCTTCGCATAACATCGACTCCCACGGTACGTGAGATCTGCCAAATTTTTTGTTAAAGACACGTCATCACGTATAGTTTTATCGCTTTTAAAAACACTATGTGATTAGCGCTGTCGAAATGTGAGCCTATCTGTATTCCCGTTTTCTTCGAATAAAATCAGTTGTCAGTAGGCGTTCGTCCATGTCACTTCTTGTGCTCGTCTCTTTTGCGCCTGATTCCTTTCGTTAAAAATGTTCCACATTCATGGGCTTCGTTCGGAATCGTTTGCAGAGGTAACAGTTGTGGATCAATTTCTTTGTCTCCTCACGTGCATGAATAATCCAGAACCGCTAACGAAGTATTGTCAGTGTAGCTGATACACCGCCATGTAAAACACGGCAATGCGCTTCCAAATTACTAGTCCCGTGAAGTCATGGTTCTGAGGCAAAATCATTGGATGTCATTGGACCCCGGCATAAAACACGAAAGTGTTTTATGCCGGGGTCCACCAAGACTTCAGTGACGTATTTCCGTCACGGAAATGACGTCGAAAAAATATACACAATCAGATGGCAAAGAAAAAAAGCTACCGTCAACGGGCATCGAACCCACGACCGCTCGGTCCGCAGCGACAGGTGCCGGGCACGCTACCCATTGCGCCACGGTCTTTTTTTTTTGCTTTATTTCCTGTTATTAGACATGTACATCAAACAATAAGGACATGAAAGAAAGACAAAAGTTGTGTCCGTCCTGCTGGACAGACACAAGTTTAAAATTCCTTGAGCGCTGTCAAGGGTTCTACCCTCGACAACCACTCAGGTACAAACTCCTGAGCTTTCTGGAGTTCCACAAACTTGGTCATACACTCACGAAAATGCATCCGTGCGGGCCGTGCATCTGGATCGCAATAAAATCCCGCCATACGAGCCCGCCATAAGCAGTGAAGGCCAGTTAACATTATTAGGTCTAACGGCAATCCATGATCATCACCTATTGGGAGAAACCTGATACCATATGGATTTAACGGGAATTCCTTCTTGATTGTCCTCTGTAATACATCGCAAAAGTACACGCGCTCCCAACAATGTAAGAAAACATGGTCAATAGTTTCTGGCTTATTACAGATAAGGCAGTCTGAGCCCCAAGGTAAGAAAAAACCACGCTCCTCAAGGAATACCTTGACATGCAATGTGCCTGTGTGAAGCTTAAAAAAGAAGGACTTCGTGGAAGGCGCCACTTGCATTCTTTCAACCCTTTTTAGCACGTCCTGCCCTTGGCCTCTACTGTGTATGGCCCTGTACAGAGGGACGGGTAAAATTGCATCACACACATCTTTGTACAGCTTTTTACGTGTCACTGAGAACAGATACTCATTAGAAAATCTGACAAAAAGCGAACACTTAGAATTACCTCCTTGAGATACCCGCAGACTGCGCCATTCATGTGATCTGTACCAACTACATATCCAGGTAGAGCCCTCCTCAGCCTCAGTTGGCACACCGTGCGCAGGAAAGGGTCACTCACATTACGGAAAAAGAAGAACCTGTTTATGATTTGCCGAATGAAAAGATGTGGCAGTCCCAGACCTCCTTTCTTTACTCGTCTAAACAGATTGGTTCGACTGCATCGTTCCCAACTAGAGGCCCACACGAAAACTGCGAAAACACGATGAAATTTCTGTATATTTGCCCGTGAACAATGCAATACCTGCATCACGTACCGCAGTTTCGACGCAAAGAATAAATTGCAAACCGTAGCTCTTGAGAAAGTTGATAGGTGATTACCCTTCGACCTATTCGCTTTCAACTGAATTACTCTTGCCTGTTCTTGCCAATAGTTATCATTGTCTTTGTAGTATTCGAGCGGTACACCTAGATATTTGGCAGGTGTTGTCCCCCACTTAACATTGGCGAAAAATTCTGGTCTAGACGACCACACTCCGTGCCAAAAACCCAAGCACTTTCCCCAGTTTACCAGACTACCAGTTGCATTGCCGAAACTCTTTACGACAGTGATAACCTGTGCAACACTTTCTTTGTCGGTGCAACAAACTGCGACATCGTCCGCGTATGCCAGAATTTTGACTTCTGATGCCTGCAACCTAAAGCCGTGAATGCTGCTGTTTTCACTTATTGCCAAGCACAGAGATTCTATGTAAATGCTGAACAATAGGGGACTAAGCGGGCAGCCCTGACGGACGGATCGCTTAATGTTAATGGGGGCACCCAATGACTTGTTAACTACTAAACGTGTCGTGCAGTTGCGGTATGAACACTACCAGGCACTTTTCGCTGCTAGACCCGTTGACGTGGAGGTATTTAAAAAGGCGTTCCTTAGTAGAATGCCGCAGTTGTCCAAAGACACCAAAGCATTATTAGAACTTCCTATATCACAAAATGGAAGTAGAAAGGGCCATAGATAAGCCCATTGCGCCACGGTCACAGACTCTGGAGACTTTACGAACGCGCCTTTTATATCTACCATTCTCCCGGTCGGCGGGGTGGTGTTGACCTCTGGGAGTGGTAAGGTAAAGTAATTCGTAATTGTTGTGGCCCCCGCGACTAGCACCTGCAACGCGTTTACGCGTCCGTCCCATTCGGCGCGTTTTCAATAGAAGTTGAATTTTGTCAATGATTTAACACTCCGCGAGGTGGCGACCTTTGCCCAAGCGTCGTAAAAGCGTCAGCGTCGGCGTCGCTCATAGCAACACGCTAATCCACACCAAACATAGCTCTGCGACGCGCGCCTGCCTCACCATGGCTGTAACACTGCGTTCCCCGCTCACGCGCTCGCGCCGAGAAAAATCGCGGCCGGGCTACCGGGGCGGCGCGACGCGCTTTGCGTTTCCCTCTAGTGCGGCCCTGGTGTTCAATCACATTTTAACCTTGGAAATTCGCGCTTTTTTTATCGTAGGAGGACGGAATGAGTACACACACAAACACAGAGCGAGGAAAATGCCTTGAAATAAAACAGTTGTTAGTCTGCGCTCTGTGTTTGTGTGTGTACTCAGTCCGTCCTCCTACGATAAAAAAAGCGCGAATTTCCAAGATGCAACACCAACTAGCCCCTGTAGCTGCTCTAATCACATTTTAACATGCCGCGGGATGGCGACCAAGTTTTGCGTCCAATATGCGACGCTCTTCTGGCTATCACACCTCGTTCTCTGATTACGCTTTCACCGTTAACTACCACAGCTACCACAAGGGTTTGTTTAATCATTTAACATGGACGTTAGTCGTCGGGATAGAGATGTACCACCAATCATCAAAGTCGGTGCATCCACGTTAAACGGTGCTATAGCTGCCATACATCAATATACATTGTGCAAACTCTCTCATATCAATGTACAGTAAACATTCAGTTACTTCTGTAAGGGCACGCTTTACTTTCGTGTTATTCCGATTCCTACGACGGAGGGATCAACCATCTTTTTCTTGAACTGACAGTTGCACTCTCTGGAGGCGTCCACGAGGATGAAGTTGCCCTTCTGTATCCAAAAATGGATGCAGGTCATGAAGAATAGACCGTCTTGAGATCTCGAGTACGTTGGACAGTTGCCCCATTTTTTTAGAGAAAGCTTCTCACTGAGCTTTTATTATCCAGAACTTCTCGGCCAAATTCAGCTCTGGTGTGCGCCGTGTTCTTTCCACAAATCATGAAGCAGCACAAATCTGTTAACTAACGCCGTAAGACGAAGAAGCCTGGTCAAGCTGCTGTACTTCTTGACGTTTATGACATCTTCAAATGGCTTTCATGTGTGTAGAAGTTGTTCTGTGTGCGGAACTTCTTGTTCGTTATCATTTTCTGGAACGCCAACCGGATTGGGTTCGACCGGCCAAGTGGTTTCGGGCTCAATCAACTATTCTGGGCCGTTCCACCAGTTGAGGCATTCCCGAAGCGCTGCTGCTGATAATCCCCGTGTAAGATAATCGGAAGGGTTCTCCTCTCCAGGACAATAATGCCAATAATTACACGGATTGCGCTCCGTCTTGTCTGTCGTCTCTACCTTTTCTGTGCTTTTTATTGCGCTATTCAGTCAGTTAAAAATAATACCATTGATGTCTGTCAGTACAGTCAGCTATATCAGCTTAGAAGAACTTGTTGGTGGGCGAGTTGGTGCATCTTAATACAAAAGGGATAACTGCGCTACCTCACACACGTAACAACCATAGACACACACAGGCGCAGTACTTGCAACTGAATTTTATTACACACATTCCTCCTACAAGTACACTTCGCAGAATTCGATACCGAGCATGCGCTTTTCCGAAAGGTGTCATCACAAAACTCCTATCAACCATAAGAACTCATCTTAACAGCGCTCATCGATGAATCTCATTTCTGTGCTATGTAAGAACACCGATGACTCACTGACGCATTCATTTCCCTTCTTCCTAATGTGGTATGCTTCGCAAATTTCCCTTGCTCTATTATCTCGGCAGCGGCTCAATATCTTCACGTCTTTCAGCATCGGTTCGCACTTGCACTCAGCGCAGTGGGTGGGTAGGTGTCCGTTTGTATTGTTTTTGACTGACAATTCATGTTCACGCATGCGCACGTTCACACATCTTCCGGTCTGTCCTACATAACTTTTTCCACATGACAAGGGGATTTCATAGACAACGCCAACATTGCACTCTGCATATGAATTTGCGTGCTTTTTCCCGCATCCTTGTAACCTGCTATGGCGGTCGCCTATGCGCGCGCACAACCCTTTAAGCTTCTTAGGAGCCGAAAACACGACTTGAACTCCATGTCGCTTCCCAACCTTCTTTAGGTGGTGCGACGTTTTGTGCACATAGGGCACAACTACGCACCTCCTATCGACCTTCGTCCTTTGAGAAGGAACATCTGAGTTTTCGGCCTTGATTTTCTACAGCACTGCCTCCGCTACTGCAGTTAGCACATGTTGCGGGAAACCAGCCTCTTGCAACCTAACCATCTGTGCTGCAAAGCTTTGCTGTACGGAGTGTATGCATGACTTCTTCAAGGCCGACACGACACACTGGGACGCTATGGCCCGCTTCACTGTTTTGGAATGACTGGAATCATAGGGCAACAAACTCTTTTGTGACCTCGGATTATATTTCCAGCAAACATGGTCGTCAAAGAAGGTTAGAGCGATGTCTAAAAATTGAATTTGGTCAGCCACTCAGTATCAGCCACTCTGTTTCTCACAAAAGGGCTGAGTTTATCTTGCAGTGCACGAATCCAGCTCAGTGCAATTGTAGAGTCTGACCACATGATATTTGAGAACTGTACGGTGTCCCATGACTTCCTGAGGTATCTTAGTATTCTCGCTCCTACAATTCCACCTATTAGTTCCAACTTTGGCATTGTCAAGGATTTTACGGGTGCCACTCGAGACTTTGCCACGATGATCTTCGTACCACAACGGTCATTGAGGTCCACTGTTCTAAGGTATGCGCATGCTCCATAAGCCCTTGGACTAGCGTCAACGAAGATATGGACTTCCGTCATGATGATTTCTGCTTTCGGGTGACTCATGACGTAGCGTGGTATCTTACTATAGGCGTAGCTGAGCAACTTCAGAACACCATGCATTCTTTCCATGCCTTCTCTAATTCTGTACGCAACTTGGAATCCCAGGGTGTCCGTAACAAATATAGCTTCTGGAATAAGATTTTCGCAGTTACCGTGAAAGGCGAAAGAATACCGAGAGGGTCGAATATTCTGGAAGCTGTTCTTAAGATGATCCGCTTCGTGTTCTGCTTCCCCAAAAGCAGGAACTGCGTGAGAGACTTCGAAGAACATGGCAAATAATCATCTTCGGTGTTCCAGAGCATACCTACAACCATTGCTAAAGTACTGTCAAATCCTTCCAGACACTCTTCGTTATTCGAGAAAACTTCCTGGAGTTGAGTGTCGTTTGTCTTCCACTTCCGAAGGTTCATCGCAGCGTCTTCCAAGATCGACCCTTGTCTTGTTGTACACGTCTAAGCCTTCGTCGAAACTGTCGGCTTCTATCAGCAAGTCGTCCACGTAGAAACTCTGCTTCAGTGTTCGGGCCAATGTTGTTTTCTCTCCGCCCACTTTGTCCAGGTGGTGATGTATTGTTGCCATCAGCAGGAAAGGCTTGATGTCGATCCAAATGGTACACGTACCATTCGCCATTGAACTATGCTGTCGTTTACACAACGGGACACGTTCTCAAACACAAGAAACCGAAAGGCATCTCCATCCGTTTCCTGCATTTCTATCTGCAAGAAAGCTTTCTCGATGTCGGCGTGGATGGCTATCGAGTAGCATCGAAAACGAAGCAACACTTAAAGCAGATCAGGATTCAGGTTGGTTCCTTCATTCAAACAGTCGTTGAGTGACATGTATCCTTTGACATGCAAACACGCGTCGAACACTACTCGCAATTTCGTGGTCAGCGAGTCTTCTCGTACAACCTCGCGATGCGGCATATAGTACACGGTATTATCAGTGTTTCCGTCCGGCACCACATCAGCATGTCCCATTTGCAAGTATTGACGTATTGTCGTGTCATATTTCTCTGTCAACCCACCATGCTGAGTCTTTTGACGAGCTTGAAAAGCCGGTTGATTGCTGCGTCACTATTGTCGCCTAGGAGATGCTTGCGATCCTCTTTCCATGGTAGTGCCACCGAGTACCGGCCGCCAGACTTCCCTAAAGGTCTCCTTAAACTGTAGAAGGTTCCGGTCGGAAACACATTCGCTGGAGTCACTAATGCTCATAGACTCCAGTCGCCAGAAGGACTGTAGGATTTCTGCTGTCGATTCCTCTTATGCTGCATCAACACGCAAGACGCTGACAAGGAGATGAGTTCCAGAGTCTAAAAGGGTCTCGTGGCTAACAGGCCCCTGTACTGCCCAGCCAAATATTGTCTCCATTGCTACTAGACCTGGAACGTCTGTACTTCGGACAACTTCACCGGTGATTTTTTTTTATATTGAAATGATGGAATAGGAGAGGTTGGTGCCATTATAGTGGCACCGGCTACTCCTTCTCGCTTAGAATACAGAATATGTAGTAACAAGATTAATAAGGGCACAAAATGCAATACAGTAGAACACAGGAAAATACGCACAGCCGAACATCACATGGCAGTTCATAAACCTCTAAAACGTCTAATAGGTTCATATGTACAAAATACGCACAGCCGAACATCACATGGCAGTTCATATACGTCTAATAGGTTCATATGTACACAAGTGTTGTATGACAAGTTCACCGGTGATTACTTGCCACATATAGTCCGAACCTATTAGCAAACCCATTCCGGAGTCTGTTGCATCCTTAGGCCAGTAGTCGTTCGCGAGCAACTTTCCTTGTCCTCTTAATTCTTGAATGAATGTGTTGTTGGCTGACGGCACAGTCACATCATGGCAACTGGCAGGGACGACTACAGCTTCTATGCGAATGTCAGCCTTGTTGTATCTGTTTCAAAGCTGTATTTCAACCACGTTCCGCTTTTCTGGTGCTGAAGAGCAAGTGCTTCCGAAGGTATTCAGTGCCAAGCGTGTCTGTCTGACCACCTTCAGGCTAAGCTTACGAGCCACTTCTTCTTTATTGAAACTTCTTTGGCTTCCTCCATCCAGAGTATCTCGAACGCATTGCCTCCTGTCGTTGTTGGCCGATTCAGTGCGGAATGTCTGTAGGTACACCGCGTTGTCCTTAGGTGGTTCGCCAGTGGGCGATTCGTTATTGCAGTACGAAAGAGCGTTCGAAGAAACACACACCGTGGCGCTTTCTGAGGGGCCTGTGGTCGTCGAAACCCTCCGGTAATTGGGGTCGCACATACTTGAGGCGTGTCTTCCGTGGCACGAACTGCAGGTGAGCTTGACGCGGCAATCCTTCGTTCTTGATCTTTTGACGTGCAGCGAAAGCACCGATTATCTTTTGTCAGCTGCTCTTTCTTGACCGCCAGGGGGATATCCGCGTTGCAGCTCCGCGTCGCATGCTGATCAGTACGGCAGAAGAAGCATTTGAACCTTGCGCTTGACGTGGCGTTCAAAACTGATGCTGCCGAGATGCCACTATGCCTTCGGTCCAAGCGATTGTCCAAAGAAGGTCCCTGACGTGGCAGTGCGTGCTGTTCTCTGCTTTCGAGCTCCGTCCGCATAAACAGTAAAAGGTCGTTCAGTTCGGCATCTGAGGCAGTGGGCGCATCTGCTGGTGCACCCGACGAAGAGACTTGAGCAGCACGTACGCCAGATGACTGTGTCAAGGCGCGGTGTCGTTCTCCTCGAGTGAAGGAGAGACTGATGTCACGTGATAGAGCCTGCCGCAAGATGTCGATGAGCACAGCTGAACATGCCGGAGAAGGCACGTTCAGGGCTCCAAGGCAGCGAATATTCAGTTGCGTGGCATCATACAATCTTCAAAAACCGCGGATGTCGTTGGTTGATGTCACGTTCGGGAGATTCTTAAGTGCAGTCAGATGGTGCTGAATAATTGTTGTTTTGTCGCCGAATCGTTCCTTCAACATAGACAGCGTCCGCATGACATGATTCGGTCGTGGGCAAGCCCGCGGTTGCTGCTCCGTCACCGGATAGGAAACTCTTCAGGTAACAGAATTTAGTGGAAGGCATCAGGCCGTTGTTGAGATGAACAACGTGTTCAAATTGCTCCCAAAAGCCTGTCCACTGTGAGATGCCACCGACTGTGAGATGTCACTGTGAGATGTCACCAGTAGAATGTCACTCAACTTCGTCGAGAACATTCTACTGCGCCACGGCTCTCCAGAAGGCCTTATCGCCGACAGGGCTACGGCTTTTACAGCAGACCCAACTCAAGCTATATTGAATTACAGCCAGTGAAGCCAGCGCCGCACCACAGCCTACCACCCACAGACCAATGGCCTCACCGAGGCTCTAAATAGGACCATCGCGGACATGCTGGCCATGTATGTTCACGTCGAACACTAGACATGGGACGCCATTCCCCCGTACATAACATTCGCTTACAACACGGCAGTGCAATAAACAACGCTCATGACGCCGTTCAAGCTAGTATACGGAAGGAGCTTCTCGACGACGATTGACGTCACGCAGCGGATCATCAGTGACGAGGACAAGCTGGACGTTGCGCTCTACCTTCAGCGCGCCGAAGAAGCTCGACAGCTTGCCCGCCTACGCATCAAGAATCGGCACACGACCGACAGCCGCCGTTACAAGCTCTGGCGACGCTTCGTGGAATAGCAGCCCGGCGACCGTGTCTGGGTTTGGACACCTATACGCCAACGTGGACTCAGCTAAAAACTTCTTCGGCGATACTCCGGCCCATTCAAGTTGCTTCGACGTCTCGGCGCTCTGGACAATGATGTCATCGTGGGCGGCATTACGAACCATCAGCGGCGCCGCTCACGATCTGAAGTCGCCCAAGTCGCGCGCCTTACACCATTTTTATACAGGTTAGCCAACCTGAGGACTCTGCTTTTTGCTTTCTTAATTATTGTTCATTCTTTGTGTATGCATATTTTCCCCTTTCGTGTTCTGTTATGTTTTAAGCATCGGTGCGATGCTATCTAAGAGGGGGTAATGCCACGCGCGCTCCTTTTAGTATCTCTCTGTAACCGGTTTGCTACACAGTATACAACCACTGCCTTTCGCGAACCACGCACGATTGTATGAGAACCTTCCAGATTGTTTTAGAATCTTCTGATAGGGTGGAGCGCGTAAACGCGAACAGTTGAGCTTATTCTGGAACTAGCACGGCCACCAGCTATAAGACTCGAACGTTCGATGCCGCATGTATAAATACCGACGCGCCTAAACCACAGATCAGATTACTCGACGACGGACGACTGCTCACGCCGCTATCGGTTTAGTGTCAATTGCTTGCACCTTGCCTTCTCATTTCCCGGGCACAGGTACGCCCACGTGAAGATTTTCATCTTGAACACGCCGACTGCCGCCTTAGTCACCGTCACAGCGACGTGACAATATCCACACGGGGATATGTTTAGGCGCTAATCTACACTCAGCGCTAGGTTTCAGCGGCGCCATTGGCCAGATCAGTAAAAACGGGTTGGATAAATGGCGACGGAAAGTAGGGATACTGGATACCAACGAAATAGCATGAATAAAGTATACTTTACCCGAAAACGTTGAGTGTTACGCTGTGATTGTGGAAGGTTTTCTTAGTGCACACAGATACGAACAAAGTACAAAAGCGCCGGATATGCTAGAAATAAATTCCAAATGTTCGACCACGTTCGTTTGGTGCATTCAGTTGTCGGGATCCGTGTACACTTGCGTCCTTCTTCGCCCTTGCAACCTGCATGGCCAAAACGCTTTCGTTTTGCATAAGAGCTAGGATTCTACCGGCAAGCACAAGGCCTGTCCTCTTCCTTGGTCCCTGTGCTTTCAGCGCTACGGCTTCATTGAATGTACGGGACAAACTATACCGAAAGTCTGCATTATTTTATTTTATACATATCTCTTTATGGTGATGATCGTCTTAGCTGACATAGGTATAGACGAACAGCTTTGATGTTGAGTCGGAAGATATCAGCTGAACCGTTGGAGTGACATTTCAAGGATCAAGAGCAAAAAGCTTGTCAATAAAAAAATTACACCATCTCCAAACGGAACCATGTGTGGATGCGAAGCAGCGGGGAGATGTTTAGCTTGAACAGGAGATGGTGTATTTTAAATGCGAAGCATTTCTTAGCGAACCTTTGGCACTTTGCGTGTTTCTATCTATCTATCTATCTATCTATCTATCTATCTATCTATCTATCTATCTATCTATCTATCTATCTATCTATCTATCTATCTATCTATCTATCTATCTATCTATCTATCTATCTATCTATCTATCTATCTATCTATCTATCTATCTATCTATCTATCTATCTATCTATCTATCTATCTATCTATCTATCTATATAGCCGCCTACGTCTGGGTGCTCTCATCATCGCCTCCTTAACTTGGTGTAGACCAAAATTGACATGGGAGGGTCAGAGTATTTGACGAATATGACTGTCTGGTCATATTCCTATGATTCAGCAGGCTGTATTAAAGCATTGCTGGACCGCTGAAGAACACAATAACGAGAGTTACGTATGATATTCACATCATCCTACCGTAAAGTGCGATCATGAAGGTGAGGTCTCGCTCAAGCCGCGTTTGTGCGGCTTTTTTCCCTCATCCCCCTCCATTTACCACTGTGTTGTACATGTGTGTCACTGGAAATCAATAAATAAAATCAAAGTGCACTTAGTCCGCCAGAATGACGCAGTGTCCTCTTCATTTCTCACGCGGGGCGATGGCCTCAGGCTGGCCGAGAATGGTGCCAGATTGATTGACAGCCGCTTTGTACACTAGGCTACGTAGGCCACATCAGGGGCGTAGGCAGAAATTTTTTCGGGGGGGGGGGGGGTGCACCACCATGATCTCAAGTGGGGGCCGAGCTGGCAGATGTGGTAGAGTGCCATTTTGTGCTCTGTGTTCCATGGCAAAAAAAGAACTTCGGGGGGAGGGCACCGGCCCGGTGTGCCCCCCCCCCCCCTCTACGCCACTAGGCCACATACGCCCGGGTAGTCCACGAATATAACAAGCGCCATCCACTGATGTTGGTCTACTTAGCAGTATCCAGGCTTACCAGCCTCGACGGCCTGTAGGCACACTGCGCTTCTAACGGGATGGATGGATGAATGGATGCTATGAGCGTCCCCTTTATAACGGGGCGGTGACAAGTGTGCCACCAGGCTCGACAGAAAAAAAAAAAACTTTACTCTTTTTTTTCTTAGCGTTGGCCTAGTGTCTTTACTTCAATTAAAACTATTTTACTCCAGAAGCAAAAAAAAACGTAAGTTTTCAGCTCCGTTCTCTGCCCTTTACGGCAGAATGTCCTTATTTTTTTTAATATTTATTTTTGTCCTTTCTCTCTACTTTTCTGCCACCAATACTCTAACCGTCTCTTACTTATTTCAATCGCGGGTGTGTTCAGCTTTCCATTGCCTCTAAAACCCAAGGCGTCATGTAGGCTCGTGCCCAAACGTACACCTGGGCAGATGTCTCCACATTCAATCAGAACATGCTCCGCCGTTTCCTGATCTTCCCCGCAGCACGTGCATTGTTCTTCTTCTTTACTGAATCTCGCTTTATAACTACCCGTTCTAAGGTAACCCGATCTCGCTTCAAACAGTCAAGCGCTTCCCATTGAATTGTCGTAAAATGCCTCCCTCCTTATTTCATTTTTGCCATTTCGGTAGTTACTCAAAGCCGGTTTTTTATCCATAGCTCCCATCAGCCTGCTCTCGGCTGATGGGAACGCCTCTAGCGGCGGCGCGCGCGTCCGTGGGATGATAGAACCTTTCGAACGGCGCGGCCGGTGGCAGTATTCATGCCAGCTCCTTCGTGTTTTTAGGCAGCTTTGCGAAGCGTTTTTTCTTTGGTGGTCGTTACATGGCTCAGCGTCGCAGCAACAAGGTCTGTTGTGTTGTGGGCTGTCACAATACCTACAGCAGTTCACCTGGAAGAAAGTTTTACCGCTTTCCGAAGACTCACGAGGAGAAGGAGAGACGCCAACGTTGGATACGACTTGTTCGCCGTGACAAGTAAGACTTTTTGACATTTTATTCGGTGCAGGCTGTTACGTTTATTCCATGGGAGAGACGTCTATGGAATGAAACATTGTTTCAGACCTGCCTTAACTGTGACACACCCATTAATCATGGTCTCAATATGGCGATATATTTTTTTTTCATGCTGAATCGGTATCACGAAGACATTGTTTATTTCTAGTTCTGATTTCACGCGCAGCGTTGACGGAACAGACTGCGAGCCCACAGAAAATAAGAGACTTTGCAGCAGGCTTTTCGTGCCCATTGCTAAGGCCTGTGAACAGGAGCACTCAGCCTACCTCCCAACGATTTTTCCATCCCCTCACAAGGGGCTGGAACAGGTCGCTCATGTGAACCTCACGAAAGGTGCGGTAACGTTTATGCGTGTTTTGCATGTTGTTTAGGCTTGACAGCCATGTCTATTCCTTTCGTCCTAGACACATTCGGTGCACAGTTTGTATCTTTAGCGCTGGTGTACCTGCTTAACGCTTATCATGCTCGTATGTTGTTTTTCTTAACTTTAAATAACACATTCGTTCTAAAATCAGTTTTCTGTATCTCTGCAGGTGCACGGCGACTGCCGCAGCGTGCTTGCACCAGCCGGCTATGCCTGCTCTGCAGTCGCAGGTCGCGTCAGTGACCCATCTGTTTCGAAAGAGCTTCAAAACAAGAAAACATAATGAAATAAAACGAGACCATTGAATACAAGTGCTTGCTTACTGTCAGCTTCATGGCCTTCGACGGAGCGTTGATGCCCGTTTATGACCAACACGGAGCTGTCACCACGCTTCCGTCAGTCAGAGACAAGTCCTTTAACGTTATGTGCATGACCTGCCTCGTACAGAAGCTTGCCTCTATCAATGTTTTCTCCCCTGAAAAATTTCTCCAAACCTTCGATGCTCTGAAAACCAGCCCCCAGTTGCAGACGAACGCACGCAGATGACACCATGCTTGCACAAGCAGCCGCGCATGCGGTCTGGGCATGGGTCTGGGAGGAAACGCTATCACCCCAGGGACGCGGAAACGGCCGCGTTGGCGCTGAACGCCGCCGCGCTGGTGGAGCCGCCTATGCCCATACCTCACCAACGCGAAGGGTGACTTCAGGTTCCGACATGTCACCGGCTCTATCGACAAACAATTTCTCGACGAAGTGACCGAGGCATCCACGATTTTCAACATCTGTACTATACCTCATACTTCACTACACATGAACTCCTCGTCACCGCGATCACGACCGGATCCGATAACAAGTCATGACCAGCTGCTGGTGCTCACATATCACGGTGATGGTGACCTTGTTCAAGAACTGTCAAGAACCTCCTCCACACATGCACACGGGTTCGTGAAACGTGCGTCCGTTCTCCATCATAAGGGACAAGTATAAACACTGCCTATCAGCTTACCGCTTCTGCTGTTCGTAATAGACATGTGGCCGTTGGCAGCGTTACCCAACTGTAAACAACTGGTTATATAACACATATGCGGCTCTTCAACAAATATGTGTGCGTACAAAATTTATACAAATCGTTAGCGTCATTTTGTATCATTTCGCTGCGTAAAAAAAATTACGCCGCAGTCAACTTCCCGTCGCATGCTTCGCATGACATCGGCTCCTACGGTACGTGGGATCTGCTGAATGTTTCATTTCTTGCGTTCTAGAGCCTGTGCTTTCCTCAGGCGTAGAATCAGCACTGTCTTCCAGACTCCATCCAGCTCCTGCTGCTTGGAACTGCTGACGTCCGAGGTATTCGACTCCCGCAAATTCGCGAGATCATGTGCGTCTGCCTCTCTGCAGTTCATGCCATTGGTGTCGTCGTGGGATTCTTCAGTGAGGTAAGGAGAGCACGAGCGCCCCGCGTCTAGAGCCACAGAAGCAGAGGCGGCCATCGGCCGCTCGTGCCACGTCAAGACGCCGAAGGCGTCGCTGTTGCCTACTCGTCGTAGGAGGAAGGAGAGCACGAGCGGAATGTCCAACCGATACGGAATGTCCAACGAGACGGAATATCCAACGAGACTGAATGTCCAACGAGTCTGAATGTCCAACCGAGACGGAATGGCCAACGAGACTGAATGTCCACCGAGTCTGAATGTCAAACCGAGACGGAATGTCCAACGAGACGAATGTTCGATTTAGAAGAGAAGAACTTGTCCTAGTTCGAAATTTGTCAGAAAACTGATTCATTGCGTTAAGATAGCCGAAAGGAATATCGCATTTTCTTTGTGTTTTGTAAATGTTCACTGTGGCGCCGGGCATCGTATTTATTGTTTAAACAGCGCGAAAAGACGAAGACACGAGAAGGAGGACTACACAGGACAGGCGCTGACTAACAACTATTGGGTTTATTAAGCAGAAAGGAATAAATACACGTAATCCGACTGCGCGCGCATCATCGCATTACAGATAATTGTCACTTCTTTCAAGCAGGCTAAATTCGCAGTCATGAAGACAGATAGATGGGGTGTAAATGCAAACATCATGGTTGTACCTAACGTGAAAAGCTTCTATGATTTCACGAGACCTTTGGTCAACGTGCCTGAAGTTGACATGCGTGCGATTAAAAAAAAACAGAATTTACAGCCACAAGAACGACAATGAGCAGACAAATGTGAAGTAGGCGTGCCTTTTAAAGTGTTATTGTGCCCGCGTAGTCTCTCGTTAAGGCAGGCACCCGTCTGTCCAATATATTTCTTTCCACAAGTTAGCGGGATATCATACACTACACCACATGCACATGATACAAAACGGGTGCGATGATTGACGGAGCACAAATTTCTCCGTGACTGGCCATTCTTCTTCCTGTCTATCGCGGCACATGCTTTTCCAACCTTACCACGAGCAGAAAAAACAACATTTATGTCATAGCCCTTAGCAATCTTTTTGAGCCTATGCGAGAGCTCATGGACATATGGGCACATGGCAACATTCTTCGGCTTTTTGGTGGCGTTGGTGCGCTGACCCGTTCGAGAGGCGGACAGTTTTAATGATTTTAGCAACCTCAGCGAAATGGACGATACGGTTGAGACAGGAAAGCCAGCATCCTATTCTTGTTCCCCTATTCATTTTCTTTACTGCATTTATGGTAACTTCAACTTTTGTTTCATTTATTTTTCTTTCCTATGTTTAGTTTTCATATGTATATTTCATATGTTATTTTATTTCGTTTGATTACATAGTTTGTGTGCGTTTAGTCCCTGGGAGTGTCAACCAGCGCTACTCGTAGCAAAGGCGGCGAGTGTGGAACACTTTTTGCCAGAGGGCGTCACGAGGCAAGTGATCTTTACATGAGGTGGTAGCTCACCAATAAACCCTCACATGCTGCATCACGTCTGCCGGAACGAAGCCCTCGCTATGAAAGTGCGAAATAAGGGGAATTGTTCGAGGGGCTCCATTCTTTGTTAAAAAAACCAACAGCACTTAAGCCAAACAGAAGCAAAGCAGAGGAACATTATTTGTTGTTTGTAACTCTACTGTAATGATACTATAACCCAAATTGAAAGCAATAAAATGGACGAAAGAACACCCTTTCCGTCAGTGGGATCCAAACTCGCAGCCTTACAAATACGGCTGCGAGTTGCGCTGGCTAACACTCCGAGGGATGAAACGCGCATAAATACCCAACGGTGTGGAGGAGGGAGTGCCCTTCGTCGTGGCTCATTTTTTAGAGCATCAGACGCGTAATTTGAAAGTGTGCGTTTGGAACCCACCGACGAAAAGGGTGGCACCACTAAATAAATGCTAGTATAGAGCGCTCAACAGAAGGCTGGTGTAGCAAAGTATGCGAACTCGTTGCCCACAATATTATGGCTACTTTGTCGGCTTACATGTAATCTATTACGTACAATTTCGGTTCCTCTGACTGGCGACTCATTTTAATTTTCCGACCGAGACCGAATGTCCAACGAGACGGAATGTCCAACGAGACGAAATGTCCAACCGAGACGGAATGTCCAACGAACCTGAATGTCCACTCTTGGATATTCCGTCTCGCTGTACATTGCGTCTCGTTTAACATTCAGGCCGCAAGCGGCCTAGAGCCACAGAAGCAGAGCGTAGGATAGAAAAGAGTGGGGGAGGGACGCGCATGCGCTGGCGCGTCACGTAGGGGGAGAGGCTGCGCCGCGGCTGCACCGCGGGGGAGGACAGAAGGGAAGGCGACCGAACGCCTGCGTAAAGGTGGAGAGTGGGAGAGAGGGTTTGTGCATGCGCAGTAAGGGTGGTCACGCCGCACACCGGATTGAACTCCGCCATAAGCTGCATCGCATCTAAAAACTGCACCGACGAAGGGGACACGGGACTGAGAGTAAAGACGACCTACCCTTTCCGTCTTTCTTCTCAGTCCCCGTCTCCTTTGTCGGTGTATTTTTCATCGACAATTTTTCCGCTCTTCATCCTTGAATAGAAATGCTTGTTCATTTATGTTTTAAAGCTTATACAGAACTATGGTGCATAGTGGCGCACGGGTCACCGCCCAATTATAAAAGGAACGCTCAAAGCATCCATATAACCATCCAGGGTTGCAGACACAGAAAGAAACATCGATGGGAACAACGTAAAGACTGCCGCCGTTGATCAGTTGGTAAAGGATTGCACGCGTAATGCGCATGTTGTCACTTCTACCGTCATATGCAGCAGGTTTTTTTATGTGCCTTTTAAATTATTAAATGCGAAGGAGGAGGAGGTAAAACTTTATTTGACCAAGGGATTTGGGCACGTACGTCCCAGGGTCCCCGCACGACCCCACTGCGCTATGCGTTCATGAGTTCATGCAGTTCCATGACGTGGGCGGCCCGGTCAGTGGCGATCTGCTGCTTGGCCGGGTCCGTCGAGCGCAGCAGGGTCTCCCATTCCTCCCATGTGGTCAGTGGCTCCGGGCCCCGCGGGGAGGGTCCGCCGGGCATTCCATGAGAATGTGGGTAAGGGTAGCGTGGGGATGAGTGCATTGAGCACAGGACGGGGCGTACGCTCCCGGGTAAATGCGGGAAAAGAAATAGGGGGAGGGAAGGGTGCGGGTCTGAAGGCGGCGCCATAATATTTGGTGAAAATTTTTTAGGGATCGGTGGGGTGGGGGGTATGGCTGGCGTTCAGCGCGGTATGACTGGGTAATTTCGTTGAAGGAATGCATGCGCTCCCTAGAAGAGCCCGACTCCGATTCCGCCGCCGCCCGGTTGATGAGACCTCGGGCGTGGTCATTGGCGGCTTCGTTGCCGGGATTCCCAGAGTGCGCAGGCACGCAGATCAGCTCCACATGGCGGGCCTGGTTTTTGGTGGGCGAGCTGAGAATTTGGAAAGCGGTCTCGTGGACTTGTCCTCGCGCGAAATTTAGGATCGCGGTTTTCGAGTCGGAAAGAACGTACCGGGCGTCAGTCTGTGTGAGGGCAAGCGCGATCGCCGCTTCTTCCGAGGATTCCGGTGTGGACGCAGGAGGAAGGTGGAGAGTTGCGATGGTCGGAGTGTGCGATCAACGACTGCAACTGCCGCGTCGTCGCCCGTGCAAGCTGCATCCACCCATACGGCGTCCTCTTCAGAACCGTAGTATTTGTGGAGAGCTTTTGCACGTGCCTTGCGGCGGGCCGAATGGTAGGTAACGTGGGTGTTTCTTGGGAGAGGTTTTACTATGAGCTGTGTGTGTATGGGGCAGGGGATTGGTATAAGTGTGGGGTCGGCTGCTGGTATGTGAATATTGAGGGTGTCAAGTATGTAGCGTCCGGTGAAAGAGTCGAAGCCTTTCTTGGCCAACTTTCGGCTCTTTAAGCGTTTCTATCTACATATCTGTCTATCTATGTATCTAGCCGCCTACGTCTGGGTGCTCTCATGATCGCCTCCTTATGTTGGTGTAGACCATAATTCGCATGCGAGGGTAAGATGATTTGACAAATATGACTATCTGGTCATGACATGCATAACGTGAAAATCCTGTCGCGTACGTCGTCAAACCCTTTCCTCGAGAGACGTGTGACGCATACCCATTTACCACGGGCCGCGGAGCACGGGTGTGCGCCACATGTGGTTGACAGTTTATATCTACCCAGGAATGGTGAGAACAGACATTGGTAATTTAAATGCGAGAGCGTTAAGGAAAACCGGGACATCGACAGCGTTGACCCAACGAATGGAAATTATAAAAATTAGGATCCCAGCAGGGATCGAACCCAAGCATTCTGCGTGGCAATCAGGTCTTCTACCACAGAGCCACGCCAGGTGTGGAAACTGCCTTGGAAAAACACCCTAATGTCGGTGCAACATCAATTGTGGTTGTGGTGCTGGCTATCTAATTTTACAAGAAAGCAATAAACATTGCATATGTACTCCTACGATAGAGGCGTCATATCAGATTAACGTCTGTGGTTCCAGGGTTGGCTCCGCTTTTATAGCAGTCTAATAACCATTACCTTTGTATTCCTATGATTCAGCAAGCTATACTAGCATTGCGTGACCCCGGAGGAATACATTAACAAAAGTTACTTATGATATTAACATGATTGCACCATAAAATGCACTTAGTTGCGATAATACTGACGTATGTACTCTAACGTGAAGGCTGACGTTATGTCGCACTATAAGTTACCCTTTAAACGCAAGCGTTGTCAACGTGCCTGGTAAGCCCGCTATGTGCACACATCTGCTACACTGACAAAAACACTTCGATTCATCTCGTAACACTTGGCTCAAAGGCATCAAACACAGCATAAAAGTACTCGCTGACTGCTTCGCATGAAACCGATTCCCACAATACATGGGAACTGCCGAATTCTTTTTCCGTAATCTGATACTTCCTGTGTTTCAATTCAATCTGCCGAAATAGTGCGCTTTATGCGTTTCTTGGCTTCAGTATATGTTAGCTTCATGTCGTTGCGTTTAACAAACAAATTGGCCCATCGAATTGAGACCATAGAAGGGGGGGCATCATGTACAGATACTATGAATACTCATCATATTGCCCAATCAGCAATACATAAAAAAAGAGTAACATCAACATTGATCTCTATACATATGCAATTTACACTACATAATATATATAAACAAAATACGAGTAGATGTAAATGACAGATAAACATTACAAGCTGCATACACGACTACATGCACAATGTACAAGTACATATGTTTGTTGCATGAATGATGCTACTGACAAATTGAACATATTATAGGATTTTTTCAATGTCTCACTCAAACTGAGACAGTGACTCAGTGTTAGTGACGAGAGGCGCTATCATATTTCATTCACGGATGGCAACAGGAAAAAAAGGAATATTTAAACACATCACTGTTGCATTTGTACAGTACTAATGTGTTTGTATGTTTGTGCCTGGTAGCTCGAGTTTGTCAGTAGGAAATATAATTTGAAATGTCTACTTTATAATAATTATGTAGGAGATGATAAAAATATTGTAAACGTGCCTGTTTCGCTCGTGCTTCTAGTGTAAGAAGTCCAGAATTATCTAGAAGGTTAGTGGGCGAGTCATCACGTTTAAATTTGTCGTGGATGAATCGTATGGCCTTCCTTTGTACTGTTCGTCCGGGTATGAGGAAACCATACGGTATTTCCGTATTCGAGGATTAGCCTGACAAATGTTTTGTAAGCTAAGATTTTTGTTGACAAGGGTGCCAGTTGAAGTGATCTGCGAAGAAAAAATAATTTTTGCATGGCAGATGAAGTAATGTGATTAATATGCTCGTCCCACCTTAAGTCTGACGTTATCGTTAAACCTAGATGTTTGTGTACTCTGGCCAAAGCTGTGCCATTTATAGTGTAGCAAAAGTTTGAAGGGTCCCTTTTCCTCGTTATCCTCATGCAAGCTGATTTTTTTACGTTGATTGTCATCTGCCAGTCTGAGCACCATTCGGCAATAGTATTAAGTGATTTGTTGAGCGAGTAGTGATCTTGGTCATTTTTAATTTCTCTATAAATGATACAGTCATCCGCGAATAACTTTATTTTACAGTTTATAGTAGTAGTTATATCATTAATATACACGAGAAACAACAAGGGTCCGAGCACGGAACCCTGGGGCACTCCTGATGTAAATGGTACTCTATTTGACGCGATATGTTCGAAAATAACAAATTGAGACCTATTAAACAAAAATCCACGCATCCAAGCAAGAATTTCTCCGTTTCCAATAATGTTTTCCAGTTTAGTTATTAGCTTGTTGTGAGAAACGCAGGCAAAGGCTTTAGAAAAATCGAGTAGAATTATGTCCGTTTGGCTATGATTGTCAATACCTAGCACGACATCGTGTACGACTTCGGTTAACTGCGTTATGGTGGCTAAACCCCTGCGAAAACCGTGCTGTTTAAAGGACAGGATGCCTTCGTTTTCAAAAAAAAGTGTCAAATGTTTTAAAATAACATGTTCGAGTAGTTTGCATGCCATGCTCGTTAACGATATTGTTCGGAAATTTGATTCATTGGATTTGTCTCCCGATTTGTAGGTGGGAATAATTTTAGCTATTTTCCAATCTTCGGGTAGTTTTGATGTTGAAAGAGATTTACGGAAAATACAGCGGAGGTATCTGCTGCACCACTGTGCGTACCTTTTAAAACATTGGTTGGGTATATTGTCCGGGCCACACGCTTTTTTAGTATCTAGGCCAAGAAGAAGATTAAGAACACCAGCGTCTGGGATAACGAGTGGCTCGATAGTAGAAACAGTCCGTGGAACTAAGTCCAGCATGACGTCATTATCTTTCGTGAAGACCGAATGAAAGTATTGGTTATATCTATTGGCTTTATCAGCTTTTTCAAGTGATGATAGTTGAGTTGTGAGTGTGTTTTTTCGGCGAAAGTGGTTCCAGAATCTGTGTGGGTTATCTTTTACAAAGCTTGGCAGTACAGTGTTGAAGTAATGGTGTTTCGGTTCTTTCGAGTTTTGTTTGAAATTTTTTGCTGCAAGCGTTAGCCTATGCACGTTAAATGGGTTATTACCTGCTGCCTTGTTAGCTTTTCGTAATTTGAGTTGGCGTTTTGCGTGTATTACTTTACGAGTAATCCACGGGTTATTTTTCAATATCTTTTTTAATTTAACGGGAATAAAATTTGTTACACAATGTGACTATGTCTTTAAAATGCAACCAGACAGCATTTACATCAGTCAAGGAATCTAAAGCCACTGTCGAAAACCCTTGGAATTCATGAGCTAAATAAGCTTGTATGTGGGCGTCATCAGCTTTATCGAAATTCATTATAGTTTGGGCTGCTGTTTCCACTGATATTTAGTAAGCTAGAGGTAAAATACACATCGGAATGTCGTGATGGGATATTCCTTCTATTACTTCCACCTTCACTTGTTCTAAGAGAAAGTTGCCACTTAGCAAGATTAGGTCGAGTACACTCCGAGACTGACTGTGCACCCTTGTAGGGCATTCATCAAATTGGCGAAGGTTAAAATTGAACATCATATCGAGAAGGGCTTCTGAAGCCTTTGATGTGTACTGCATGGTCGACCAATTAAGGTCGGGAAGGTTGAAGTCACCCATGAGGATAACGCGGCAATTTCGAGCTTGTTGCTGCAAATATTGTATTGCAATTATGCGTTCGTGTCCACATAAGGGGCTTCGATAGATACAGCCAACAACTAAACTTGTACCTTTAGTGGTAATCTTACAAAAAACTGCCTCAGCACCAGTCACCTCTGGAAGAATGACCAGTGGGATTGATTTTTTTTATTGCTAACGCCACGCCTCCACCACGTGATTGCCTATCTTTCCGAACGAGTACGTAGTTTGGGGGAGTAGCTTCATGATTCGAGACAGGCGGTGATAACCATGTTTCGGGGATGCCACTATATCTGGTTCACGATCGAGCAATAAGTTTTCAAAAGGCTGTACTTTATTCAATACACTTCGAGCGTTTTAGTTTAACAACGTTATTTTTTCTTGCGCTGGTTCTGGCGCGTTTCCGGGCGGTTCTCTTCCTTTTTTCTTTGTTCCACATTCGCGTCCTTTTTTTTGTGCCATTTTGTCGTGCTTCCTTATTTCTGCTCGGTCACCCTTTTCGTCATCCCAGATGTAACGCGGTTGTTAATGAACAGCTTGTTGTACGCTAACGAGACCTTGTCTTTACTTTCGCGGTTTTGCTTGGCACTGTCCCAGAGGTTTTTCTGGTCTCTCTAAGCTTTTGCGAGAAATCTTCCCCTATCGAGTAGTCCGCGTTCTTTAGTTTGAAGCCGTTTTTGAGTCATCATCATCATCATCATCAGCCTGTCTACGCCCACTGCAGGGCAAAGGCCTCTCCCATGTTCCGCCAATCAACCCGGTCCTGTGCTTTCTGCTGCCACGTAATACCTGCAAACTTCTTAATCTCATCTACCCACCTAATTTTCTGTCTCCCCCTCACGCGTTTGCCATCTCTTGGAATCCAGTCAGTTACCCTTAATGACCACCGGTTATCCTGCCGACGTGCTACGTGCCCGGCCCATATCCATTTCTTCTTCTTGATTTCAACTATGATGTCCTTAACCCCCGTTTGTTCCCTGACCCACTCTGCTCTCTTCCTGTCTCTTAAGGTTACACCTATCATTTTCCTTTCCATCGCTCGCTGCGTCGTCCACAATTTAAGTTGAACCCTCTTTGTAAGTCTCCAGGTTTCTGCTCCGTAGGTAAGTACCGGTAAGATGCAGCTGTTATATACCTTCCTCTTGAGGGATAGTGGTAGATTACCATTCATGATTTGATAATGCTTGCCGAATGAGCCCCAACCCATCCTTATTCTTCTAGTTATTTCACTCTCATGGTTCGGCTCCGCGGTTACTACCTGTCCTAAGTAGACGTACTCCTTTACAACTTCCAGTGTCTCGCCACCTATCGCAAAGCGCTGTTCTCTGCCAAGATTATTCCACATTACTTTAGTTTTATGCATATTAATTTTCAGACCTACTCTTCTACTTTCCGTATCCAGTTCAGTAATCATGAGCTGCAATTCGTCTCCCGCGTTACTCATCAAATGCAATGTCATCAGCGAATCGTTTTTGAGTATGGCTCTTTTATTTCTTCCGTCAAGTAACTTGAGAATGACTGGCCTCGTCTTGCTTCGTCCTCCTCTTCCTAAGCGATGTATGCGCTCAATGGCCATAGGTTCGAGTTCAAGGATTTTTGTGATTATTCCCTCATTTACGGCCTCTCTAAGAGTTTCGCTTGTTTCATCTTCCACTTCTGGTATACCATAAACTATAAAGTTTGATCTCCTGCTCCGGTTTTCTAGGTCGTCTGTTCTTGCTTCAAGACTCTTAATTACCTTATTCATTTAAGCCATTTCTTCATGGCATGCAATGACTTCAACTTCAAGTTTTGTAATGACGTCAAGCTTGCTATCTATATCCGCCAGACGCTTTTCTTTGGTATCTTTAATGTCTGAAGCGATTTCGGTAAGTTGTTTGGCGATTTCCTTGAGTTCAGGGCCGGGGTTGCTTTCAATATCTCCGCCCATCCACAACAGCTTCTTAAAGGACGTCATACACAATTCATATACAGCACTACACTGCCATGGGCACGGCAATATTAACAAGAAACGGTCACTTGAGCGGATGCATTTTCCAAACCGCTTTCTCGCGTGCAAAATGTAGACGAAGGGGCGATCTGTGAGCCGCATGTCGACGCTACCACCGTACCTGTATAAGCCAATTATTCCGTTAACGCTCAGCTTAACATCACTCGAACCACGTTGTCTGACATGGACCGTGTTTATACTTGAATCTTACTTATACATCCTAAAATGAAGGCACATAATGATAAAGCCGCCATTAAGAACCCTCGCGCTCATCAGGTAGAGCCAGCCCTTCAAGCGCAATTCCTCCTGAAATTCCCCAGCCAGCTATTCCTTCCTTTCTCACGGAATAATGTTACGGGACTCCCTCCTATACGCAAATATCGCGTGCAAGAATCGCCAGAAATTTCGAAATACACAATATACGTAACAAAGCGTATTTCTTCGAAATACTTTCAAAATTGCACTTTGTACATGCGCTCATATTTGGTAATAAATATGATATTGTCACGTGGTCGTGACGTCGACGAAGGCAGCACTCAGCAAGTCGAGATGAAACTCTTTATTAGGCCGAACTTGTGGCCGAGAAACTGAAAAGCTGCAGCAATACACTGATAGCGGCGGACAGAGCGTCGACCGTCGATCAACAGACAAGCGGTCAAGCGCGTCGGCTTTTATACAGGCGCTATCGAACTTTCCAGCGATATCGCTGGTGGTTGCGCAATCTCTAGAATGAGCTCGAGCGTTCGCGTCTTGCGCGCAATCTTAACAAAATCATCTACAACAATCGAGAAGCTTCTCGAAGAATGAGGCGCGGTTTGCGCTGAGCGTTGCCGACAGCCTTTGTGGGCGAATGCAGCAAAAGTGATAAGAAACGTACGTGGCAATATAATATTGCGCATGTATTACTCCTACGATTATTTTGCTGCTAACGTGCGGGAAGCGCTCACTTAATGTGGCGTTGAGACTGTATACTTGACGCCGCTGTGGCAGTGTTTAAGGGCATAGGGTAACCCTTATACTTCTCATGTATTTTTTGGCTTCTTGTGGTGCACTCTTTTAGTCAACTGATAGAGATAGCGACCACTTGTTTCTATCATTTTATTCAGTGCCTAGTGTTTCATCCACTGAAATAAAATTGTTTTATTATACTAAAAAGGCAATTATCAACTTTTTTTTATTCACTATATAATCTTGGACAAATTTTTTATATTTTGTTCCCATAAAAAATGATTTCTTCCACAGCCTCAGCTTTAGTTCAGCACGCTGCCATTTAACCGTTGAGTATTGTTACATTTGGCCCTAGAATTATTTGTGACAGACGGCGTTTTGCGAGCACCTGTCTGCCGGAATGCTGTCTCCACCCCGTATCGGCGCTTAGACGTAGGCACAGAACGCCGCGTCTTCCTGGAGGGGGCTTATGTCGAGCGAGCCGGGTATGTCGCCGTGGATGGATTCCCAGCAAAACGACGTTGTAATTCGGAGACCCCTTTTTGGCTCGGTGTTTTCAACGTCAGATGGCACCTCCGGAGTGATTTTCACCAAACCACTGCATTCTTTTAGCCGAGCGCAGACATGAAAGTTTCCGCGTGCTGGAGTGGACTGTCTCCCTGACACACTCGGGGCCTTAAAAGCCGAATACTTTTGTGATTGAGTCAGTTCAGTAGAGTGATTTGATTCACTCCTATTCTCTCTCTTGATGTCTCTCTCACTTATAATCATGTAAATAAACCTACGTTCCTTCTTGTAAGAACGCACCTCCTCAAAGGAAATCATCACCTATGGGGATGGGCGGCGGGAGCCAGCAACCTTATGAAAACCGCCGAACCCCACTCCTTACAGTATGCGCACGAAAAAGTCAGCGCATTATTACATTCAAAGCATTTCTTTTCGCGCCAAAGGCACCTTGATCGTTGTTCCTATCTATCGAGCCGCCGAAGTCTGGGCGCCCTTGTGGTCGCCTCCTTAACTCGCTGTGTACCAAAATTGGAATAAGAGGACATGAGTGTGTGATGGACACGATTGACAGATTATGACACGAATAACGGGACATGCATGTCGCGTACGTCATGAAACCCTTTTCTACAATCACGTGTGACGCATAGTCACATACCGCGGCCCATGGAATGCAGGTATGCCGCACAAGTGAATCACTGTCTACATCAACACAGGAACGGCGAAGATAAACATTGGAAATCTTGACGCGATAGCGTGAAGGATTCATATCGCAGAAAATCCGTTGGCGGCGTAAGTGGCAACGTTGATGAAAGAAAATCCTGATGGACACAAACTATAAAAACCACTGTTCCAGCCGGAACCGAACCCACGTATCCTTCGTGGCAATGAAGCATTCTGCATCAGAGCCCTGTGCTTGAAACTGCTTTGCAAAAGACCGTGTACAGGCGTCATGTCGGGGCCACGTTATTTGTGGTTTGCAGTGTTGCCTATACGCTTTTATATCAATGCAATTAACATTAGTGGTACTCGCTGTTGGGCTAGTTGGTGCATGTCTGGAATCAATAGTCAACTTCGCGCCGAAATCACGACCACACAGAAACAAGAAGGAACACATAGACAGGACGGGCGCTCACCCACAACTGTTTAATCATTGGCTAATAAATCTACTCTTCGCTAACGCATGCGCAACGTGCTTGTGCCTTCGTCAACTTAATCACGCTATCGAACGCTTTCTAGGTACCGCACTTCCAATTTATACAGGCTCATTCAAGTTTCACTTACACAGTTTCTACCCTCTTTTTTAATGAAAAACGCCTCCGAAATTTCCCATGCTGCCTTGTTTTTGCTTCTTCCCAAGATCCGTACCTCCGCAAAGCCTGGCGTGATGTCACATGCGCGCTTAAATGAGCACCGTTCTTATTTCTAACAGCAAGTGCGTGCTCCCTCGCTCCATCATTGACGTAGTGCCCCGTCTGGCCAACATAGTTTTACGCATGTTAAATAAATTATGACGGCCGGTGCTCATTTAAGCGCGCACGTGACATCATGTGGATGCACGCCACGCTTCACGGAGATACGGATCTTGGGAAGAAGCAAACACAAGGCAGCATGGAAAATTTTGGAGGCGTTTTAAATAAATAGGAAGGGTAGGGACTGTATAAGTGAAACTTCATAAAGCCTGTATGAATTGGAAGTGCGGTATCTAGAAAGCGTTCGATGGCGTCATTAAGTAGACGAAGGCACAAGCATGTTGCGCATGCGCTAGCGAAGAGTACCTTTATTAGCCAAGGAATAAACAGTTGTGGGGGAGCGCCCGTCCTGTCAATGTGTTCCTTCGTGTTTTTGTGTGGTCGTGATTTCGGTGCCAAGTTGAATATTCATTCCGGCAATAAATATTACATATGTGCTCCTATGTCTCGGGAATACACCAATGACTGCTACTTATGGTAGGCACGAAATTGCACCGTAGCGTGCACATCGTTTCGATAAAACTGACGTCTGTACTGTAGCGTGAGTACCGACATTACATCAGAACAAAAGGTACCCTGTAGGCGTCAGTGTACTTGACGTGCCTCGTAAGCCCACGATATGCGCACGACTAAAGTACGCAAAGACGGCGATACATCTGGTGGCTCAAACAAACAAGCAGAGCAAATGCAGCTCCTCGCTGCTCACTGATTCGCATCAAGTCTGCTCCCACAGATCTTCGGGAATTTGTTCTGCCATATTGTGCATCGACATGACAAAAGGTGTCGTCAGAAAACAGAGCTGCAAGCAAATAACTTAAATTTCACGTTTTTAACTAGTCTGCCAACGTTTTCTGACTTACTAATCCGGTCTTGGCTAACAAGTTAAACATTGTTGCCAGAGTGGTTTTTCTTCAACCTCAGAAGACAGAAACTTCATACTTTTTGTCGGTTTACGATGGAAGAAAGCTGCAAAAGCAGCGTCCACGGAAATGGGCATATCGCTGGTCGCATTCCTTTCAGATCGTTTTTTTAGGATCATAAAAATTCCGAAGGATGAAGTGTGATCCATGAAAATGCCGAAAATAACTTTCTTTTATATTTAGGTAAAATAATATTAGTGGGGGTTTAACGTCCCAAGACCACGATATGATTACGAGAGACGCCGTAGTGGAGGGCTCCGGAAAGTTTTACAACCTGAGGTTCTTTAACGAACACCTAAATCTAAGTACACTGGACTCAAGCATTTCCACCTCCATCGAAAATGCGGCCGTCGCGGCCGGGATTCGATCCCGCGACCTCCTGGTCAACAGTCGAGCACCATACCCAAAAGACCACCGTGGCGGATCACGAAATCGAAATGGGGCGACGTGAAATGACAAGTGATTAGATAAAATAAAAAGCATTTTTTTTTAGAATTTTAGCTTGCCCTGTCTCCTCGAGGTGCTGGGATGCTGACCTGAAAGGCGCGTGTTAAATCCAGGCCGCGGCCGTCAGACTTGGATCGAGGTGAAATGCTAGAGGCCGTGTACTGTGCAATGTCAGTTGACGTTACAGAACCCACTGTTGTTGACATTCCTGGAACCCTCCTCTACGACGTGCCTTATAATCATATTGGACAAGTGGACTTGCCAAGCCAGCCGTGACGAAAATAGCTCCACTGGTAGAAACGCTCGCTCCAGCGACATTCCTTGTTCAACGATTTCTCGCCACTTCAAGCCTCCACATCCCCTGGAAAATCTGTCTGGTGTAAATTCACAATCGTCTTGACACGAAACTCCATTTGACTAGTATGATGCAACCGTATTTATGAAAACTGCATTCCTCCGTTTCTGCGGTCTCCTGTATTTTTATTGCCTGGGTTTTTTTTTTAATCAGAAATGTGCTGATGCTTCTCTTGCGCAATACCTTATGGCACCTAAGCATTAAAAATTATTGCAACGAACTAATAACGGGGGTTGTGTGCAGCTAAATAATTTTAACGCGATAGGGTTAAAGAGCTCGTTTCGCAGAAAATCCGGTGGCAGCATCGGCGTCATTGATTGTGAGCGAAACATTATGATCTTGTCCGTGACCGAAAAATCAAGAAAGATTAAAATAAAATAAGTAATAAATACGTTCGGGTTCGAGTGAAAATCGAACCCAGGCCGTTTGCGTGGCAAGCTGCTGATCTACCAGAGAGCCACACTATTTATTTAAATGCTTCAGAAAAAACAATATATGAACGTCATGTAGGGGAAGGAGTCTCCTAAACGCACATAATACTGCGTGGCAGAAGCGTAGAATCGCGCCACGCGTCAAAACATGCGAATTGCGCAACGAGTGGGTGTTTAAAGGGCCACCCATTGGAAAACGCCCAGACATATTTAATTATCATCAGCTGCAAAAGCATCAACAAAGTGAGCAGCTGTGTAGGTTCGCGTGTTGCCTTACGGATGCGTACTGGGCCGTTCTCTGCTTAGCAAAAGGAATAATTATGGTGTAGTTGGCACTAAGCAACTGTACTAGCAGTCGCCATTCTAGGATACTTTGAAACGACCAATGCTACGCACACATTCGTTCGTTTCCTTACGGCACGGTTGAGAACAGAAGCGACGCTAGCAATTGAGAAGTTGATGCAAACGGGGCCCGATTGAGCTAGAGCGTTCCACTCTTCAAGGTGAAGCTCAAGCATCCTCCAAGTTTTTGTATATTCTGTGTCACGTGCGTTTCAGATTACATTAGATTTTGTTCCCTCTGCAGTAAAGTAGCGCTCCTGCGGGCGGGCGAATATTTAACTGTTTGTTGGTACCTACAAGTAATTTGCTCTTTGCATTCATCATAAAGCGTACCTGCACTGGAATTAAGCTTCGAATTGACTTCGCTTCATCGTTCTCTGATCGGCCTAAATGCATGCGATGAACACTTGCTTTTGATGAGAAAAATGTTTAATGGATGTTGAAATATTATATTATGTTAACGTCGTCCTGTGTATTGCATAGTTAAGGCATCCTCAGCGGTTGTTCTGTGAAGTGTTCAAGCAAACAATTGCTCGTCTTTTAATAAAATTGAAGCAAACGCGTTATTTGAAGGCTAACAAAACAGCCTGCGCAAAAAGGAAAAGATGGAGTGTCTCGGACGACGCGAAAGCGACGGCCGCGAAACGTACGTTCGTTATTTTTTCGCCGGCCTTCGACGATGCCAGAGCATTTGGCCCAGCGGCGTTCCTTTTGAGGTTGTCGGCAACGCCCTAAAGCACGCGCCAATTGTTCATTGCACGTCGCTCAGGTCCTTAGCTCGACAAAGGCAACCCAGATAACATACTCGCAGTACTGCTGTTACTGTGTTTTTTTTGTCCTCAGGCGTGGGTATGGAACGAGCCAGGTTTCCTTGGTCTCGCCCGAAGCGGTGCTCGTTGTCCACCTACCACAACGGTCTCGCACACACGGAGAGCGAGATCGACGGGGAGACACCACGAAGCTGTGACGTCAGCCTTCCGAGGCGGCCAGCGCCCCGTCGGCGCCACGGCACGTGCTAGTGGTCATACAAAGGGGAAACAAAAACAAGGGCGTCTCCTCAGGCTGTGTGGCGGTGGCCTGCTTTGTGCTAGGCGACGGACATCTCAACGAGAAGCAGGGGTTGGGCGAGGACAACCGCAGTGGCCCCTCGCAGTGTCGCTGGGGACGCTATATAACGAGCATTCGCTCGCGGGTTTCCGGTAGTTGGAAATTCACTTCGACGCGCTAACACCATGAACAGCCTCGTAAGTCGGGACAGGGTAGCAACGACAAAATGGACGCGTATGCAACTCCGCTCGTGCATAATCACCCCTAGTTGTGATGCTACGAAAGTTCTAGGTTTGACTCGTACTATTCTTAATTCAGAAAAGTCTCGTGGGAAGGAGCTGACCCAAAAAATTGAAAAAAGGTGTTCAGTTATTGTAACACGCATAATAATTGAGCAGGAGCGTACCACTCTTATTCATGTGGGAGTTAGTGCATGCCAAGTACTGGACCAGGCAGGCCAGTCCTAGCCTGGTGAGGAAGCGCATTACCGGCTGAATGTCACCGGCGTGAGGGACATTAAGGGCAGGTGACAAGGGAATAACGTCGCCGCAGAAAGCACAGCACCGTGTTGATTGGAGAAACACGGGAGATGTATTTGCCCTGCAGTGGGCGTATGATAACGTTGATGTACTAATCTTAGTCCATTTAACTAGGTCGCTTATCGCCAAGTACTGCGATCGAGGTAGCTGACAATGACCCTTAACTTATGCTCAGAAACTGCGAATTTTCAGTCATACCGTGCGAACGTACGTCAAACTACAAAAAGGCTTAAAGCGCTAATAACAGAGACCACGAAGCTGTGACGTTATGTAACGCCAACACGTAATATATACACGTTCTCGCTACTGCATGGGTATTTAAGAAAGTGCACGTTGGGAAATAGCAAGAAATTTCTTACGACGTCACGTCCGGGGATCACTATTTTTATGACGTGTCGGCCGATACACTGAAATTTTATTTCCTTGGCGTAACTCACCTAAATAAGTATACTTTTGACCGCATCGTTTACAATGTAAGTACAATTTAGCATACCTTGAGAAAGACGTTTAAAATTGTTACAGAAATTAGCTTTTGTTATCAAAAAAAGGATGACTCCCGCAATAGTTACGCGCTAGGCATTCGAGAACCGTAACGCGCCCCACAGATAACGCAATATTGTTTTACTTGATAATATCTGCGGTTTAACGTCCAAAAACCACGATATGATTATCAAGGACGCCGTAGTGGCCCGCGACCTTCGGGTCAGCAGTCGAGAGTCATAACCACTAGAACATCGTGGCGGGCCAATAACCGTTTTACTTAATGATTGGGGCTAACATCGCATAGATATTAGCCGCAGCTGTGGATTCTATGGCATATCCATCAGTGTCCACCGCCAGGATAATCGTGCTCCATGTAAAGGAGCACGATTACTTTGCTTCTCTTTAGTTATGCTGCAGGTAGTTCTGAAAAAGCATTCAACGCCAAACCACCGAGCAGAATTAAATTAGCTGGTGTTTATTGTTGTGTAGTTGACCAAAATTTGATGTATTTTGTGACTATGTATAGAGCGCTGAGTGCGCGTAAATGCTGCCGAAATGTATTGCGGTCATGCTGTCGCTTGTTTTCTACGTGACCGCAGCATCGAAAGTAGATATGAAAAGACGCTATGGCTCCAAATTATGCGTCACCTAATCTGCTGTAAACAGACCAATTGAATGTTTTCTCGGTTACAGACCGTTGTCGCCTTCTTCGGCCTTGTGGCCGCCGCCTGCGCCGGCTTCGTCGGCGGCTATGGCGGATACGGCCATGGCTATGGCTATGGACACGGCCTTGGATATGGCCACGCTGTTGCTGTCGCACCAGTTGCCGCTGTCCACAAGACCGTTGTTGCTCCCAGCTACAGCGCCGGAGCTCACTACGGCTCCGTTCACGCTGTGGGCCACGGCTATGGACATGGTTACGGCTATGGCGGCTACGGTCACGGATACGGCCTGGGATACGGCCACGGTCTCGGATACGGCCACGGCCTCGGATACGGTGTGGCTCTCAAGGGTGTTGCCGTCGGTGTTGGCTATGGTCATGGATATGGCCACGGCTACGGATATCATGGTTAAGAATTATTTACATAACTGGTAAGACTTCAAAAGTGCATTATTTCTATCAATCCCGCGTTCCACGTGGTGTGTACACAGCACGGTAGAATTATAGCTGAGGTGTCATACAAACAAGCCTACAAATGCAACTTGTGGAAAAGCCTTTATTGGTTTTCATTTCTATAGTATGACTTCATTATCATATGTGTAGCCCTCTGAGGATAGAGTAAGAAAGTGAAAAGGAGGGCTCAAGACGTTAATAAAGAAGGCAGTCTATCAAATAATGGTCAGCGATAACACGCTCTAAGACCCATGACGTCAAGCTTTAAGATGTCTTTATCATGATTTTCATGACTTGCATGCTTTTTTCTGCAAATCAATTTTTTGCAGAGATGAGATTACTATGCAGGTAAAAAATGTAAATAATTTACCTACAGCAGCAGGTATCTTGTAGGCATACCGTTGATTTTGTTCATAAGGTTGCTGTTCATAAGGCCTAGTGAGCTTACATAGTAGCGAGTGCAGATAAGTTTAGGATATCCTATAATTTATGCATCTTACCTATCATTATAGAAGCCGTAAAATCGCATATCATGTTGTATGGAAAAGTGTGAACACCACGGATATGAAATGGCCTAAAAATGTGGCGCACAACTGTAGAACAGGCAACAGTTTCATGAAAATTAAATGTTTTGAACGTACTTCCCACTCGTTGTGGCATTCTTAGGTACGTGCTTGACACATTTTCTCCAAACACTTAAAATTTCGAAGTATCCATGCGTGCGTTGTTATGCTTTTCCTTCCAGGAGACTGGGAAGTAGGATCTTCAAATTGGCACCAGGCGCCTCGTGGGACAAGTGTCATTGTGCAAAAGAATCTAATAAAGTTATACGTGCTAAGAAATTGTGCTCTATTCCTCGAACCACGTTTCTATCACTGGCTTTGCCAACCAATATCGGTTTTCACAAGATAATTATTGATAGTCTTACACCGCCTATGCACATTGTTAAAGACGCTTGTTTTGCTTAACGTACATGTAGTAGTAATTATTTTTCTTTAATGCGAAGCATTTCTTCGCGAATCAGAGGCACTTTCACGGTTTCTGTCTCTCTATCTATAGGGTGTTTCAGATAAGACGCACCAAGTATCAAAAATTAAGCATAGGCGCTACGTGTCTCCAATTAGCGCAGTAATGTTTTGAGCCATATAGAGCACGTCAGAACATTTTTTCGAATCCGCAAAGCTCGGTAATTGACAAAGATTGTTTAATGAAGTTTTTAAATAGCAACTCTAGACAGAAAGTTTCAATACAAAAGTTTTTTTCTTATTGACATGATGTAAGGAGATGTTGGCGCACAAATAAGGCGCCGGCTACTCCTTAGCTCTTGCAGTACATGGGTTCATAAACATAAATTCCCGCAGCCCAACCGCACTATCCGTATCTATACTGATCAGGGTGGTATCCCTTCAGATTCTGAGTGCGCTAATACATTCAACGCCGCTTTTTCGTCCGTTTTCACAGCTGAACCAGACGCCCTTCTACCTTAGTGTTCTACCCCTACCATGTCAATAATCCGGCTATAAAATTCTCGGCCGAAGGCGTCGCATCACTGATTGAAAAGCTAAAGGTTTCTTCGTCCGCAGGTGTTGATGACGTCACTTCTAAGCTGCTAAAAAGCACTAAGCATATTTCTGCCGCACTCTTAACCTTGTTCTCGCAGTCTCTATAAATCAGGCACTCTACCAAACCGAATGGAAGATGGGCAAGGTCGTTCCCGTCTACAAGTCAGGTAACAGAGTTTCACCATAAACTACCGGGCCATCTCCATAACCAGCATACCGTGTAAAATCATGGAACATATCATTTACACTAACATCATGATCTTCCTCGACAATTCCAACAGTTTTTTTTTATTCTTCACAGCATGGTTTTCGCAAGGGACGGTCCTGCGAAACACAGCTCGTTCTTTTTCTTCATGATCTGCATTTAAACATGGACTCTAACATACAGGTAGACGCAATATTCCTTGACCATGCTAAAGCCTTCGACAAGGTACCACATCAGCGCTTGCTGTTAAAACTTTCCCATTTCCAGATGTCATACAATGGAATAAAGAATTCCTTACCAATCGGTCTCAGTGTTTGCGCATCAATAACACAGCTTCTAGCCCCGTCCCTGTATCCTCCGGCGTCCCCCAGGGCTCCGTGCTGGGTCCCCTATTGTTCCTGATATATATCAATGATCTACGTTTGGAAGTTACTTGCTCTATTCGTATGTTCGCAGACGATTGCGTTATTTACCAGTCAATAAGAATTACCTCCGACGAGGCCGTTCCGCATAGCAGTTTAACTAAAATCCTGAAATGGTGCGATCGCTGGCTTATGGTCCTGAATCCCAGTAAATGTAAAGCAATTTCCTTCACCCTCTCGCGATGACCTCTCCTCTACCGGTACAAAATTGCTAGCACTCCTATTGAGCCTGTTAGTACCTTCAAACATCTCGGTGTAACTATCTCCAAAGACCTCAATTGGTTTCCGTATGTGTCTAACGTCATCTCATCCAGTAACAAAACCATGGGCTTTCTCAGAAGTCATTTACGAAGCTCTCCTCACGTTAAACTTATCGCCTACAAGTCTTTAATTCGTCCAAAACTTGAGCACGCGTCCGCAATCTGGAATCCTCATCAATCTTGTCTCATAGACTCATTAGAAATGGTGCAGAGCCGCGCCATCAGGTTCATTAACTCATTATATTCATATAACGTTAGTGTTTCCTCATTACAGGCGGAAACTGGCCTGCCCGCCCTTTCCTGCCATCGTCGCACTGCCAGCCTATCCCTGTTTCACAAAATGTACCACAGTTCACTCAATCAGCCACCTTACATCTCAACGTCTGCTCGCATATCTCTTCGTACAGGTCATTGCTAAAGTGTTGCTTCATCCTCAAACCCGTACCCTCACATTCTCGTCTTATTTTTTCCCACGCACCATTGTAGACTGCAACGGCCTTCCCCACGGCCATCGTTGCCACCGCCAACCCAGATGCTTTCATTGATGCTGCAAAAGTGCACTTCTCATTCTGAATGGTCATGTATCGTGCACCCTTACTGTACACCCACCCCTTATGTATTGCCCCCACTTGGGGCCTTTAAAGAAATAAAGTGAAAGTGAAAATGAATGTACATAGGGTTCAAATTTCGAATCACAAATAACCCGTAGTACATACAATATACAACTTAGCGTAACAGTCAAAACACAACATAACCGTCAAAACAACATATTAAACAATCACATATATGTGTACACACGGTAACGTTAAAAAAAAATGAACAGCAACTGTTGCATAACATAACCAAGACAAAAATAGTCAACACGCACATAAATATACACTCTGCCGTTAATAAAAAACAAAGCTTAAATGCGCTAGTAATGGCCAAGAACGCCACACACTTCAAGTAAAATTTTCAGTGCTTTTAAAGCACACTTCTGTAAACCTCTTGTTGGCCACGGGCCTAAAAGTTTCCTTAAACTTAGTGGTCGTAGCGCTTGTTCAGAAACATAAAATTTTTCTATCTATGGTAAAGTAACTGCCCTGCTTAATTTTTTTCCAGCCTTTCTTAAAGCACGCAAATTTTTAAAAATACCACGTGACTTCCTATTAACACGCGGCGCTTTTAGTGCCCTCATATGTAATTATCAAGGGCTGCTCCTCGCACGGCATCGATTGAACTGCAATGGACGATACCGTGCAAAGGAGCATACCGTTTGAACAACAACAACAAAAATTGTTGAACGAGAAAGTGGCAGCCGCGGAGCAAATGTTACATAAGACCATACGCAGCATTTGATGCAGCATGGGCATTTTTTTCTTTTTCTTTTCGCACCTATGAAGAAACACATCTGAAGGGGCGAGGGTGAAAGCGTGATGAAGGACCGACATAAAAGATTCACGCACACGTGGATATAATAATATCTGGGGTTTAACGTCCCAAAACCAAGATATGATTATGAGAGACGCCGTAGTGAAGGGCTCCAGAAATTTCGACCACCTGGGGTTCTTTAACGTGCACCTAAATCTAAGTACACGGGCCTCAAACATTTTCGCCTTCATCGAAAATGCAGCCGCCGCGGCCGGGATTCGATCCCGCGACCATCGGACGCACACGTGGAGGCCGCTCTTTCGTAGATTTGTTTTTCTTTAGACGGTACGCCCCTTCATCATTTAGCGTCCATCGCAGTCACCTAAATAGACAAGCCAACCTGAAGGTTGCGCGCGCGACGCCGGCGCCGGATGCTCCCCTGGTGGGCCACCGAAAACATTGAAAGTCGTAGGCTCGCCCGCGGAAGCCAGTGCGCGGTGCCGGGCGCTCGTTTTCGGCGGAGCGCGTGCTGCAGGTGATTGCGTTTCCAAGTTGCAAAGAAAGCCACGCCATTCCACAAATCGGTACGCACCATTCTTATGCCGCGCAGTGCCGCATCAGCCTTGAGAAGATTATATATAATCACTGAACTGTGAAACTGCATATTCAAGGGAAATGCACAGGCTAAACAAGCGCCAAGTTGTACGCAGATTCAAATCGTCATTTATTTTGCGGGCCTTATTTTATTGTCGTGCGGCAGACCGAATGGCCCTTACGCATACAGCAATAAAGTTTATTCTACTCCTCCCATATCGTCACGCCCATTCACTACCTTCAGGAAGAGCGCACTAGCTGGAATACCAGCTGATGTGAAAACCCGTTATGATAGTGCGCGTACCGCGAAATATTTACCACTGTGATCGAGACTGTGTGTCAGCATTGGTTCTCTCCGATAATCCTACTTGCGGCCTGCGAGCCCGTGAGGCAGCCGCGTGACATGAAGCGGCTCTGCATTGTAGATTCATCACATAAATGCACAAATGGCGATTGTATTTTAGATGCGAAACATCTTATGACGGGGGCTTTGTCCGTCCCTCCCTCCCGCGTCCCGCGGCGTCCACCCCCCACTGCGCATGTGCGTCTCGTCCCCCTCTCTCTTCACTCATACGCTCCCCCTCTCCCTCCTCTAGGAATCCTCTACTCTACGGAGCTTGAGAAGCGTGCGAACTTGAGCTTGTTTGTACACATTCATAGTAAAAAACAGCGCGAAAACACAAGGACGAGATAGATCAAACGGGACCAGCGCTGACTACCAACAAATGCGTTTATTTTTGCGGTGCAAATATATACGCTTTTTGAACAGGGAAAGGATGGAGGGAAGGGACAGGATTTTCCTAGCACATGCGCACCTGCCGGGCTTGTCAACGAAGCGTGGAACGCTCAACTGCGAAGATAGTTAATCTCTTTGTCAGTTAGTGCGATAGAAGGAGCGCTGATAGAAGAGTGACATGCCTCATGGATGGCGAAGGCTTCATATATTTTGCGGGCCTGATTATAACTGTACTGGCGTGCGATGCGCGTCTGGTGAAAGATTGGGGTGCATCCACACGCGGCACAATGTATTGCTAGATTGCTACCTGTTTTCGTTGTAATGTTGTTGGAATGTTCACGAAGGCGATCGTTCACACAGCGGCTAGTCTGACCAATGTAGTTGATGCCACAGGATGTGGGAACCTCGTAGATAACACCCACACTGCACGGGACGACTCTCCTGCACAGTGAACCGAGTTTCAAAGGTGCCCACTTCTCGACGTGCTTCCCCGAGTTCTCATTCACCAAGGAGCTCCCCGCTAACAGTCAATTGCGATTTCTCAACCTTACGTTGCACCTCGGCGCATTGCACACTTGCTGGAAGTATGCGCCCCGCTCAGGGAAGGGCCTTCTTCCATTCACGTCACACCATTCCAAGCTCGTCAAGCGTGTCATTCCACTGTCTGCAATGAAAAACGCCCTAATTAGGTCTTGCTCCCATCAAGTTGCAACAAGCTTCTCTCAACAAGTCCAGCGATTGACGACGGCAGGCTTTCCTGAACAGATTTTATCTGGTTTAGCGGAAGTCATCTTAAGAGACCTGCGGCGAGGTTCGACTACACTACAGCAATTTGACCAAGGAGCGAAATTTGCGGTGATACCCTATCTACATGGAGTGTCCCACCGCATCAAAAAAGCTGCTGCACGCGCCAGTGTCAACGTCGTTTATTCGGCACCTTTGAAACTCGGTTCACTGTGCAGGAGAGTGAACAACTCGAGCCCTGCAAGCCAGGCGTGCAAGAAGAAGCATGTCACCTGCTTCGTCCCGTGCAGTGTGGGTGTTATCTACGAGGTTCCCACATCCTGCGGCAGCAACTACATTGGTCAGACTAGCCGCTGTGTAAACGATCGCCTTCGTGAACATTCCAACAACATTAGAACAAAACAGGTAGCAATCTAGCAATCCATTGCGCCGCGTGTGGATGCACCCCAATCTTTCACCAGACGCGCATCGTGCGCCGGTACAGTGATAATCGCGCCCGCGAAATATATGAAGCCTTCGCCATCCATGAGGCAGGTCACTCTTCTATCAGCGCCCCTTCTATCGCCCTAACTGACAAAGAGATTAACTATCTTCGCAGTTGAGTGTTCCACGGTACGTTGACAAGCCCGGAAGGTGCGCATGTGCTAGGAAAATCCTCTCCTTTCCCTGATCAAAAAGCGTACATATTTGCACCGCAAAAATAAACGCATTTGTTGGTAGTCAGCGCTGGTCCTGTGCCATCTGTCTCGTCCTTGTGTTTTCGCGCTCTTTTTTACTATGTCTACGGAGCGACGCGCTCGTCCCCTCCCCCTCTCTCTCCTCTCCTACGATCCGCCATTTCTCTCTCCTCTGGGAATCCTCTACTCTACGGAGCGGTGCACACGACAGGAGGTGCGACAGCTCCATACTCCGCTGGGAGCGCCACGGTAGTTCCGCGGTATAAAATGATGGAGAGCGCGCGCCTCATTCTCTCCTGCGCAACGCCGCAAAGAGCGCCAGCGTCGACACTGGCGCCGACGCTGGCTCCCCGCTGCTTCGCATCCACACATGGTTCTCTTTAGCGGGAGATGGTGTAATTGTTTTCATCATTACCAACTGGATTAGTTTATTCTAATAGGCCTTCGAAAGCCCTTGTATCATTTATTATAGGCAGCACGCAGGTTACTGAGGCAGCACGCAGGTTACCAACGACCTTCGACGTTTTCAGCAGCCCACCAGGGGAGCATCAGGCGCTGGCATCGCGCGCGCAAACTTTAGGTTGGCTCGTCTATTGGCCTCGAGGCCCACCACTGGAAACGCCGGCGCCACCGTCGGCGTGACGTGCTTGGCAGGATCACGTGGTCTCAGCGGCCGCGTCGGCTGCCTGTGGCGCACTGCCGCGTGCTTTGAAAACGAGTTTCAAGTCCCACATGCGCTGCGGTCCGTTCAAATTCGGAAATTTTCTCTCATTTTCTACTCAATTGAAACCGTTGTAATAGAGTGGCTGCCTCCGAAGGCGACAAACATGGGGCTCTACCGCTCGGTGCCGAAGTGCCGCGCTTACGCAAAGGAGCCCAGTGTCAGCCTGCACTGGTAACCGCGGGACAAGAAACAGCGTGAAGCATGGGTTGTAAAGCTAAGAACCGGCAAGTAGCCATCCGCTACGAGTCTTGCGTGCAACGAGCACTTCCGCGACGAAGACTTTTGTTACTGCGTCGGGCCTGCGGTGCTCGGTGAGTAGCAGACAGCGCGCACTGAGACGATGGCTCGCGCACGCTTCCCACCGGCAAATGATGCTTATCTGCCACAGGATGGTAAAAGAAAGCGCTACCTTTTACCACGTGCGATGCCATCTCAGAACCCTCCAATGCGACCTCTTGATCGTTGGCCCCGTGCTCAGCGTCCACAAAATCGGCTGCAGATGCGCAGTCATTGTTTAGATACGTTGAATTAAAAAACGCACAGGGTCCCTTATGCATTCGTTAAAGATGACTAGAAGGCGAAAGCCATCTTCTTGTCAGTCGATGTACTGATTCTCCCGCGCCCCCCTCCAAAAGCGTTCTGCACCTAACGCTGTTTTGCACGGCCTCCGTGACCGATCACGGAGGCAATGCAAAGCGACCATGACGTGTGAATACGTCATCACGTGACGTCATATTATGTGACGTCATAATGACGCTACACATTTTGGCGATCTGTGACGTCATGAAGACGTCATATGGTGACACCATCACGTGACGATTATTTTTTGCATCACTCGTGTTGACGCCGTCGACGTGGGACGCCAACAGGCAACCTTCCCATTTGATGAGGCATGCATTGCTTCATAAGCTACATAAATTTTGCATTGCCTCCGTGATCGGCCCACCGACCAACCCCATGTATTTTCTTGGAGACATTTATTTACGTGGGAAAGATGCCACCCTGTTGGCGTTAGACACGACAGTGCTGCCAAAATTGCTGGGGTACACGCCAAATAATTACTATCCTGTTTTGCGGCTGCTGGTTGCTGCCATACCTTCTATTTTATTCACCGCTATTTCAAGTTCACGTGGGTCCTAGTTCACAGCCGACGTTTGCAGAACAAGCCCGGCAAACGTTACTGTATTTTCTTTCTTTTCCTAGGCGCCGCATGCTACTACATGCTCGGTCTCGTAGACTGGTTCTCCTTCCGCCAGTAATCTCGAAGTGGTGAAGCTTTGGTCTATGAATATATTGATGACAGAGAGCGGCAAGTTCACTGGAATGCAAACGGAACGATAATTAAGGAGCATTAAAAAAAGGCGCCGCATTTGCTCACGTTTTGTGTGAGCACCAAACGAAACGAATGCGCTGAATAAAGAAACAGAAGCAGCGGCATTTGCCTGCTGAGATACGCAGTGCGAGACAACTTGTCAAATGGCACTGAAACGTACACGAATTTAGACCGAAAAAAAAAAAACACTGAATCGTCGGGACGGCAGATCACAAAGTTGCCATGCGCACCGAAGCCGCAGTTGTAAGGAAATTGTTTTTGAACTACTCTGATAGCGTCCGTGCAACAGTAGTTGTTTGTTTACTCACAAATTGTCATATTTTGCGGCCTAATGTTCACAGCGCGGTGCCAAAACGCGCTCGTAGCAAAAGCGAAACCATCAGTACGAACATACATGCAGACGCTCATACATGAAGAGGCACCGTCAGTCGTCGCGAACCCGTGCGATCGCTGGCTTGAGGCTTCTTTCTGTTATGCTTCGTTTGGTTATACAGACAGTCTACTGTAACGAGATATTCCACATAGTTTGCACTCAGCGAGTGACTACCTTTCACGCAAGAAGCCGATTCAAGTCTCTCAAACGCGGTGACAGCGTGAAGCGGGTGCTCGGTTTTCTGCCAAGAGACAGCGACTGTAGAGTATCTTGTGCTTTCAGTTCGTCGAAAATGATTATTTTGACAGTAAAGAACACAGTTCATTTCGAAAGTGCTTACAGAAATGCCCTGGAGGGCTTCCGCGAGGTGTTTTTGTAGAGCGCCGACAGCAAAACCAATGGGGAGAGCGCCGGCGGTATCCTGCCTAGCACGCAATCGAGGCGCGTCCGATAGAGGGCAACTCCGTAACTCCTCGAGGCCAATAGCAAAATATTCCGAAAACTATAAATCCAGGTAGCGATGTGACACAATGATCAATAAACTTCCGATCCATAGTGCAGGCCCCCTGACGGATGAATCACTGCGCTTTTATAAGTTACAATCTAGAGCTTACAATGCATATCGCGGCGCTTTAGCCTTTAAAATGGCTTGCTTTAAAATGGCCATCAATGTAAGCTTTATTTTTAGAAGCACGGAAGCTTGGGCGAGTTTGTAAGACATCATGGCACAACTTCAAAGCGCTAAAAAACAGGGACAAACGAAAAAGAGTGGACACGACGAGCGCTATCGTGTCGACGTCGTGTCCACTCTTTTTCGTTTGTCCCTGTTTTTTAGCGCTTTGAAGTTGTGCCATGGTGGTAAGCTTTATGTGAGAGGGAAATGGAGAAAAAGCAAATATAAAATAGTTTCAACAGTCATGTAACTCATAAGTTATAAGTTGCTTGCGTTTTAGGTTCTCGTAAACGTCACCGTGATTAGTGTATACATAGAGTGTACTATAACAGTGGAGCGCTCGGAACGGGCTTCGAAAAGTGGAGCCAATACTGGGTAAAGCCACTTGTGGTGCTGCGATCGGTAGTCTGCAGTCTGTCGTCGTTTAAGAGTTGCGCGCGGCTCCGCCGAAGTGGTGCAGGGCTAGAATGGCCGTTTCCCACTCAAAAGGCCCGGGTTCGAATCGCAGGTGTAGATAGTGGGTTTTTATTCATAGTGTCATTTTTTACAGCTCTATTGGTTTTCCTTTACTTTTTAGAACTAGCTTCAGTTGCTACGTGTTGCTTCAAATAGTAATGGAAAATGTGAAGTACAATAGAAGAAATTTGATAGTGAGGATGGTTAGATAGATGGATGCATGCGCTGTGAGCGACCCCTTTATAACGGGGTGGTGACAAGTGTGCGACCAGGCTTGATTGGAAAAGAGCGTTTCCCTTTTCGCTTGTTTTTCCAAATGTTGGCCTAGTCCGTACTTCAATTAAATCTATCTGACTAGAGGAAAGAAAGACGTAAATTCTCAGCCCACTTCTCTGCTGTTTACGGCAGAATGTCCTTATTTTTTTAGTTTTTTTTTAATATATATTTTTGTCCTTTCTCTCTAATTTTGTGCCACCGATACTCTAACCGTCTCTTACTTATTTCAATCGCGGGTGTGTTCAGCTTCCCATTGTTGTCCCTAAAACCCAAGGCTGGTAGCGAAGCTTCCATAGAAGCCCATACGTTCAGAAAATGGCGGCTCATCCGCTGCTCATGGGGCTTAGCGCCATCTGTGTAAGGAGGGAACACTTCCGGCGGAACAAAGAATAAAGCGGATGTGACGCATATCCAGTAAAGTGACGTCATTTTGTTGGCACTAGTGCGAAATTTGACGTAAAAATATTTTTCTTAGGCCCCTGATCGCTAAGGACTCGCGCTACGGCTAGCTGGCAAGCCCTTGGCGAGTGCGCTTGAAGCCAATACTAGCTAAACTAATATGGACCCGTGATTAAACGGCGGTAAGTGTACCGCCGTTCAATTCGCCTTGGGTTTACCAGGAAACCTTATTCTTGGACCTTTTATTCTGCGTTCGTGCCATCTTTCTTCCACAGCGTGAATAAAGTAGGCAACAGTGTACCTCTGATGTCTGCAGCGTTGCTTATTTGCTTCGCACATGTGCAGTGGACTTAAACAGCGCATTGCATGTGTGCTTCAGTTCTAACGAGAAGAAATGGCGCCTGGTCACGCCAAAATAAAGATATTTCAGTTTCATTCAATGGTCACAATAACGCAAGTTTATCACACCCTACACAATGCGCAAAAAAAAAAATGTCGTAATAAGTATAAAAAGTGCGTACACTACATGCACTATGTTTTTCCTTACGTTCCGATAAATTAACCTTACGTGTAACGTATCAAGACACGCGAATTGTAGCGCGACATATAACTTAGCGATCTGCTCACCGATAGCAGGAAATAAAGTAGGCACTGTTTGTTCAAGAAGGAAACCGGGCAGCAAGAATACTGATCCATGAAAATCCAGCAAGCACACTACTCCGAAATGTTGCCCCGGTGTCTTATCTAGAAGAGAGGGCTCGCCAGGCATACGCGTGTTGCTATTGCATCCTTGGAACACCACATCGTTTCCGCGAGTACCGAGGAAAGCGTTCGGCGTGAAATGTTAGCCGCGTCGTGCCGTTGCCCGTTGAACACCGCAGCCAACACGTTCACCAACGATGAAACGCACCTCGCAACTTCGCGCACACCAAAATGAAATTCTCACCACAATTATTCACAGAACGCATGCAAGTACGAAACACCATAACACGTGAGTGGGCGTGTGTCGCAGACGAACTTACGAGCGCGCCTTTCCATGCACCGCAAGGGCCGCACTGAATAACAATGACGTGCGCCTCTCTTCAGGGGACGCTAAGAAAAAGGTTTTTCGTAATAATGAAACACTGTCATACATTCTTAGCACATTTAGCCTTCATAATATTGTTCGGAAAATAAATGTAATTTGTAAGACATCAAGATTGCTTTACCCTTGAATAAAACTTGGTTTTTCGCTATTAATGTTTGTTCCCTCCAAACATAGTCGCGCTTCAATCGCAGCTCCCATAACTCCCCTTGCTGGTGTCGTTCGCAATAGGTTCTGAACCGCTTTTCGCCCGAAGCTACGCGACCTATTTGGATCGACCTTGCCAAGGCTTCATGCAGGCTCGTGCCCAAACGTACACACCCGGGTGGATATCTCCACATTCAATCAGAACATGTTCCGCCGTTTCCTTAGCGTAGTTTCCTTAGCGTAGTTATTTGCAGCGCCACCGCCCGGGATTCGACAAAAACGTAAAGTATGGCCTCCGAGATTTTTGCGAATAAGGGATTCGAAACGAGATTTCACATTTTACGTTACTTTTTGTAGCTAAACGTAGCAACAGAAGCTAGTTTTAAAAAACAAACGAAAACCGATACAGCTAATAAAGCTGACACTGAGAATGAAAGCCCGCCATCTACAGCTGCGATTCGAGCCCGAGCCTTTTGAGTGGGAAACGGGCATTCTAGCCCTGCACCTTTTCGGTGAAGCCGCGCGTAACTCTTAAACGACGACACATTGCAGACTACCGATCGCAGCGCCACAAGGCGCATTGACCTTGTTTGGGCATCACTTTCTGTGTATTGGTGTTGCGGCCATTCGAGCACTCCCCTGTTCTAGTAAACTCTATACTCGATCTCACCACTACCGTTCAGCACTACCAAGGCTACGGAGTGTAAGCAAGGCACACGCTTGCGCAGCAAAACATAGTTCCAGATATAATTACTTTACAATTGGGAGGGTTGAGACATATGCACTTGTTTCGCATGTGTTACGTGACATCGATGCGTGATATTTTTAACACGAAAGTGTTTTATGCCGGGGTCCACCACGGCTCCACTGACGCATTGCCGTCACGGATATAACGTTGTAAAATATATGGACTAACCTATGGCAAAGAAAAAAAACTAGAAGAAAAAGTTCTGTCCACAGGAGTCCAACTTACAACCCCTCGATCCCCAGCGCGAAACGATTCCGCCACAAACGGCACGTTCTTCGTCTTACTAACGGCGTGCTATTTATATCCACCATTTTCCGGTGGCAGTACTCAGAGATCGGTGGTACATCAGTGTGGTTTCGTGATCACTAGCGAGATGGCGCGAAGGGCTCGAAGGGCGTGCCTTAAAGGTCGTTGCCCCATGCGTTGAGATGAGCGTGCGCCTCTACAGGGCGTGGTCGCTCATGCGCGCGCTTAACTTGTACGTCTTGCGCTCTCACCGCAAGTTTGCGTTTAAGTTATAGAGAGCACGAAGGTCACTTTGCTCACTGCAGCGGCCGCTTTTCCGAAAGGAGCGCGCTGCTCACAAACAAATAAGTTACATCTGTGACAGTTCGCACTCATCCTGTGTATACTTGTGCGTTCGTTTCGTGCGCCCTCTTTTGTATTTGACCAGCGCGCTTTAACTGTCGAGCTGTGACAGTTGTTAGTTCGCGCTCATTCATGTGTATGTTCGTTCCGTGCGTCCTTTCTGCTTGAGCTGCGCGTTCCAAGTTTCGAGCTGCTTGCCGTTCTTCGCGTGACATTACAACTTGTTGCTATAGCCTTCATTCCTTCACACTCGGGGCGAAACAATGTACAACAAACGCTCAACTACATCTGTGAAGACACGTTTTACTTTCATATTATACCGATTCCTATGACAGAGGGATCAGCTGTGTTTTTTTTTTATTCTTCTTCGCATTTATGTCGTGTGCCTTTAATTGCTGTATCAGTAACCGCTGGTAACTGTGCTTACAAATCAACATGGCAGTGCTCATGCAGACGCGAACGCCCGCTTCGATCCCAACTTGCGCTTGTTATTCGCCCACTTTGCTGGCAGCAACAAATAAATAGTGAATTGAGCCATCGCTTTGTGCCATCTGACTCTGAGGACCAAACATCAGGTACATTCCGTCGTTATTTGCGAGATCGCCTGTTTGTTCAGCTACGCTTACTAAGCCTAACGCGCCGAGAATTTGATAATGATTCTTGGAATTCACGCAATATAGTCACGGTTACATTGCTGGTGAAGCATCAGCACATTAATCTAAACCAAATACATGCGTCAGTTTGTAACTTACTGGTCATACAGCGCACGATGACGAGTTCATAATCTCGAAGCGGAGGGCACCATCTGCGATGGTGCTTTAGCATCTGTTCGTTTACTGCCTTAAAGGGGCACTAAAGAGAAACAATGAATCGATTTAGATCGATAAATTGTGCTCTGTGAACTCTAATGTCGTTCATTTCGCCATCATAGCTTTATTAATGAACGAGAAAATCAAGTTCAAAGTTTCATTTTTAAATTTCGCGCTGAAATCTCCCCGCGTGACGTCACGGATTTCAAAGTGTACTTGTCGTATTTTGGCGCCATTGGCTCAACAAAATTATCCCAAACTTGGTATGTTAGATCTATGGCCCCCTCAGAGGACAATGTACTTCATTTTTACCGATTAGGACCTACGTAGTACCTAGTAGGAGCCGTCAGAACATGTGACGTCACGGTGAATGGTGCGAAGACTTCAAGGTGGCGTCGCCACCCACAGTTTGTTTTTGCGTGTTTTCTCGCTTACTAAGCGTTTTCTCGCAGCATGCGGGGTGTTTTTTTTTTTTTTTTTGTCAATCGTGCAAGAGCACTTTACTAATATGGGAAAAATCGCTTTGCTCTTTAGTGTCCCTTAAAGGCGGTTTCACATGACACAAAACAGAGCGATATTCAGGGTGCGAATTCGCTCGCAACGAAAAAAAAAGGCGCTCGCCGCTGACCGCCGCAGCGGTCAGCGGCGAGCGACCAACATGTTGATAAGTCTTCGCTCTGTTCGCAGCGGCGGAGCGATTTTTCAGTCGAGACCCGTAGAAGTTGCACCGAGCCGTCTGAGCCGCCGAAACTGCGCCAACGAGTTGGTTTTGGTTATCGCCGTTGTTGCGTATTCTCAAGTGAATTTAGTGAAAACGACAAAACAGGAGTGTCTGCGCTACAGGTGATGAAAAGTGAAGAATATCATAACGCACAGATTGTTGCATTACATTCCATAATTATGCAGTGTCTGCCACAAACAGCGGCATTAAGCAGCTCTGCGCGCCGTGCCAGTCGCAGAGCGAAATCGCAGAGCATTCGCAGTCCATGTGAAACGTAACCGCCATTAGCGGCAGTTGCGACCAGAGCGAATCGAGCGAACCAAGCGATTTTCTTCGCTGCAATCGCGGCATGTGAAACAGCCTTTACGCTTTTGAGTAGACGTCAGGCAGACGCCGAGCAGACGACGCGACGCGGACGAATACATGTGGAGGGGTTAATCGCCCTTTCTATTGGCTAAGGACCCCTGTAGCCTTCACCAACGCCTCCTCTAGAAAGATGGCTGCCGCGTGGGCCAAAAACCTACTGCCCTTCCCTGTCCCTCGTTCATCGTTTCTAATGGAGGCGGTAGCTAGCGATTCTTGCGGTGGCCGCTTGCAACACACGTGCGCGCATGCAGACACCACCACTCCCGAAACCACGCCACCTCAGCCCCATTAAAAAAAAATGGCCATGCCTGCGCTGAAACCGCAGCACAGTCACAGCGAAAGCTGGAAGAGCGGCATTTCTAGAGCCCGTTGTAAGCTCTCTTGGGCCTACAATACAAGTACACTAGAAAGGTACCCACTAGGCCATAAATCACAACTTTTGGGAAATTGGGAAGCACCTACTAAGCCATTATTCGTCATTCTGCGGAGAAGCGAGGCACCAGCTACACGTCTGTAAGGCATTATGTGCACTTTGTTGACGCGACGACTGATGACGATGAAGAATTATGGCTCAGCCCTTTGTAATGGGTTGGAAGCTTTAAACGGCCCACCAGTTATGTAATTTGCATTGGGTGACGCCCGCTTGCTATTTCCCTCTCCCGTCATGCTGTATAACATACGTTGACGTGGGAGAGAGACGGGGAGGGGCGAAGAACTTTACTGAGACCCCGAGGAAATGGATCATGTGCTCATGGGCTTCCTTGGCAACCAATCCAAGTGCACCTTGCGAGAACCCACTACGTTATAAAAGCATTGTAATTTTACTGAGAACCCGAGGAAATGGATCTGCGCTTATAGGCTTCCTTGGCAACCAATACAAGTGCACTTGCGAGGAACCCACTACGCGCTAAATCATTCTAATTTTTGAGAAGTAGGGCAGCAGGCACTGTGCCATTTTTCTTCATTTTACGGAGATCCGTGGTACCTGCTAAACGCATGTAATCATTATGCGCACTTTGTTGATGCTGTGCCTGATGACGACGAAGAATTATGGCGAGATCTTTGTCATGGGTTGGAAGCATTTCACAACCTCTCGTTTGCGCAATTCGCATGTGTGACGCCTCGTTACAGAATTCGCGTTGTGCGACGCTTGGTGCTTATTTTACTCTTCTACCACGCTATATCGCCCCGCCACGGTGCTCTAGTGGTTATGGCGCTCGACTGCTGGCCCGAAGGTCGCGGGATCGAATCCCGGCCGCGGCGGCTGCATTTTCGATGGAGGCGAAAATGTTTGAGGCCCGTGTCCTTAGATTTAGGTGCACGTTAAAGAACCCCAGGTGGTCGAAATTTCCGGAGCTCTCCACTACGGCGTTTCTCATAATCATATCTTGGTTTTGGGACGTTAAACCCCAGATATTATTATTATTATACCACGCTATATTGCATATGCTGTGATTCCTTCCCGACATGAAGCCTGTATAGGACCTTTTTGCAAAGCAGTTGCAAGCACCGGCATGGCTCAAAGGTTGAATACTGGGCTCCCACGCAGAGGCCCCAGGTTCGAACCTCGTTCCATCCTGGAATTTTTTTCTTATTTCGTTTTTGTTTCTTATTTCGATCGATACTGGTTACGGACACCGGCGGCGGCGGCGGACAACTACGGCGCCAAAAACGGCCGCTGAAATGGTCTCATAACAGCTTTCGCTGTAAAATATGAGGGTATTACGTGGCGTCATCTCTCATCAAGCGACCACAACTCAAGGCAGGGCGGCTACAATGGGTTAGCGAGCGACGCTGCGGGCACCTTTCTGGAGGAGGCGCTGCCTTCCCAGTGCTGAAGGGAGCTTCTGAGATGGAGTATAGTATATAGGTGCGGAGGGAACAAACACTAATAGCGAAAAACCAAGTTTTGTTCAAGGGAGAAACAATCGTTATGTTTTACAATTGACATTTACTTCCCCTACAATATCATGTAGCTGCAATGTACTAAGAATTGATGACAGTGTTTACAATTATTACGAAAAATGTTTTATTGCGATAGCAATTATATGGACAGTCTCGGCGGGTTTTTGCCGTCGCCGTTGTCGTCACCGTCGCCGTCATGACCTTCCGGTACGAAGTCCAAATCGACAAAATCCCCCCGCGCATCGTATGTTCTACCGCAGCTAAAAGCACGCGAGCGGGGCGACGAACGCGGCCGAAGCAGAGATGATCAAACGAGCCGTAACGTTTCCTTCGCTTGAAGGGTACATGCGATAACATCACCGCGCTCGAGAGGCCGGCCGTCGAAGCAGACAGGAAACGCCCCAGCCATCTGTAGCGAGCATGAAAAAAGACGCGAAGACGCGGGGGGGGGGCGTCGCGCGAGGAGTATTGGATACAAAACAGTTAGCTGCCAGCCTCACTTCGGGTAACGCTACAATTTTCTGCTATCGCATTCATTGCTTCGCCTTTGCGGTCAAACTGTGACTTTCTTTTCTAAGCGCCCTCTGAGAGAGGTGCACGCCGTTACTATTCAGTGCAGCTGCAGCTCTTGCGGTGCATGGAAAGGCGGGCTCGTAAAGTTATTCTACGACTACACGCCCCCTCACGTGTTTTGGTGTTCCGCACTTACATGCGTTCTCTTAATTATTTCGTGAGAATTTCATTTCTGCTGTGCGCCGAGTTGTGAGGTGCGTTTCATAGTTGGTCATGTGTTGAGTACAGCGTCCAACGGGCAACGGGACGATGCGGATTACATTTAACGCCGAGCGCCTGCCCCGGTACCCGCGGAAGCAATGTACTGTTCAAGGATGCAATAGCAACACACGTACGCCTGGCGACGCATGTATTCAAGATAAGAAACCGGAGCAATTGTTTGGAGTACTGTTCTCGCTGGATTTTTGTGAATCTGTATTCCTGAGACCCGGTTTCCTTCATGAACACGCAGTGCCTACTATTACGCCTGTTATCGGTGAGCAGATTGCTAGGCTATTTATGGCCCACGATTCGCATGCCTGTATACGTTACACGTAACGATAATTTATCGGAGCACAAGGCAAGACATAGTGCACATAGTGTCAACGCACTTCTTGTACTTACAATCACACTTGGTGTTCATTGTGCGCAGTGTAATGAAATCGCGCTATTGTCACCATTGAATAAAATAGAAATGTCAATATCTTGGTGTGACTAGGCGTCATTCCTTCTTGTTAGAACTGAAGCACACAAGCAACGTGCACTTCAAGGAACCTGCGTATGTGCGAAGCTAATAAGGAACGCTTCAAATGTAAAATGTACGCTGCTGCTTGCTTTAATCTATCTGCGGAAGATGCCACGAACGCCGAAAAGTTTGAAGAAGTGTCCTAGTAAAACCAAGGCGAAATTAAACGGCAGTATCCTTAAACGCCGCTGTATTGTCATGAGTCGATGTTAGTTAAGCTGGCGTTGACTTGAAAAGCGCACTCGTCAAGGACTCGTCGGCTCGCCTTAGCTCGAGACCTTAGAGATCAGGGGCATACGAAAACTATTTTAGATGAAATTTCGCGCTAGTGCCAACAAAATAACGCCACTTTTTTACTAGATATTGCGTCACATCCGCTATAGATATTGTTTCATCGGAAGTGTTCCCTCCTCACACAGGTGGCGCTAAGCCCCTTGAGCAGCTGATGAGCCGCCATTTTCTGAACTTATGGGCTTCTGTATGGAAGCTTCGCTACCAGTTACATTTACCTTGAACAGGCTGCTCGCACGCCCTCCACAGTTGTGGACGCGGCTGTAGAGCGTGTACTGCTTGTGCTTTGACTTTTCTTGTACTAGGCACAAGTTCACCCGAATAAAGTGTCGTCTTTAATAGTCCGAGCGCCGTATTCTTTACAGTCACGACAACGTGACGTCTGGCGGAGGTGCTGTTCGTTCATATTCCGGACGCCCCACCAAGCGGTGAACCCAGCCCCAGTCGCGAAGAAGACGTCGACGCCAACCCCGACCAGCGAGCTTGCCGCAAGGCACAAGGTCTACCACTAGAGTACGGGCCTCTACCCAAAAAGAGCCGGAAGACCAAGACCATGACCACTACCATGTCCACAACGCTGCAAGGTGCGGCAACGACGGCAGTGGCTGCCATCGTTGTCTCTATATGACAACAATGCGGCAACAATGAGAGCCACTGTGCCACCGCCCACGACAGTCGTGCTACAAGATATGTGACTCCGAGCTTCTGCCTCGCAATATTACGTGCGTTAAAGGGGTCATGACACGGTCGCCCAAAGATTTGTGGTTTTCAGCGAAAACTAGAAGTAGCGCGTCTATTATGCCTATAGAGATGTCAAAAGGCGGCCGTAAAAGAATATTGCAGTGCAAAACAATTCCTAGAAGTCGCTGGCTGTGACCCCGCCCACCGCCGGCGACCGCCATTTTGCCATGGAGCGTGTGACGTCATGTGCTGCACGGAACAGAGCCGTCGTCTTCTACCAAAGTTTCAGCCGCTGCAAAACGTTCAATTTCAGTGCCAACCCTATTGAAAAACCTATTAGCACTGTCCCAGTGCCATACATGATTATTGCACCAGTGTGGCGCTGCGTACTAGGACGCTGGCATGCTGCACGAGGCACGCTGGACGCTGGCGCGCGGCACACTGGGACACCCGTTACGGGCCGAAATCGAGCTTTTAAATTGTTTTTAAAAACTGTGGTTATGCCCAGATCATAATTAGGGCTGAAACACGTGCACTGCGACAAAAAAAAAACATCGAAAAAGAAAACTGAGCGAGCGGGAGTCGAACCCACTACATCGACTCACCGTACATCCCGAGTCCGGCACGTTACCGCTACGCCACACCTCGAAGACGAGCGTTGGTCTCTTTTTTCGTCATGTTACAACTACTTCCGGTAGCCAGTATTTTCATTTTTCTCGTTTAGAAACACAGATTTCAGTCTCTTCGTGCTCGCGAGAACCTAACAGAAGAAGTTAATTTGTTTGTTATAACGTCTATCTGGCACGTTTTGCCGCAAAAAAATATTAGCGTAACAGCAGAGCTGTTGCGGCTATCGCCCTGACACGCTAAGCAGTTAGTCATATTATGTATAAAACAATGTTTATCTGAACTGCACACTGAACACTTCAGTTTTCGTCACCAGTTTGAACAAATTCTGTCTTCTGTTTACGTTCCGCGTAATATACATCAGCAGTTGTTCACCCTGGTCGAACAAACCGTTAGGCTTAGAGCTGTACTACGTGCGCCACGATCGCTGTGAGGAAAGTGGCTATTCAATTACGAAGAACCTAATAACCGTTCAATGGTAGTTTCGATCATACCTGACTGAAGCGAGCCCCTATTTGTGCCTTCGATTACACAAATCAGAAGCTAAAAACGCTGAGATTGAGCGTTACATTGGCTCACTGTTGCGGTGACGTACGACCATGGTGCGGCTTTCAGCGGTACGAGCCCATATGGAAGGACTGACTGGTACAGTAGGTTCATGGTATTATCAGACTAATACTAATGTTATGTTGTGTTGCGAATGATAAGTCCTTTCGATGCAGTCATATGAACTACATCCACGACACTCGATCACACACTTCAGAAAAAGCGCGCGCGCTCCACAGATGATTGCTTTAGCGTATACGTACGTCCGTCGCTTAACTAAAGCTAAAGCTAGATATGTATAGGAAACAGAATAGAATAATATTGGGTCATTCCACGCCAAACGTCCCAAACATTGCGCTCGACCCTCTCCAATTGAATTGTAAAAAATTGTGGACGTTCATATCAGTGCACTATTTGCCCTCGGAAAGTATTTTTTGGAAAAAAATGTTTTCTTGTCTGTTACAGTGATTTGAATTTTGCCGTAGTGGGTGAAACACAGGTTGCGAAAAAAATACTCTAAAAAATAAAATACTTTACGGAACGCCTTAAATATCTGTTGTTTACTTGAAAGGAATCGCACTATCTTATTATCGCCCTTGCGCCGCTACTTTGTCTCACGTTTGTGCTTTGTGTGAAGCAATGCTGCAATTCTGCGCCCATTTTGATTATTTTTTAAACATTCTACGAATATTGCAGACAAAATAGGACAATATCACGTGGCTGGATAGTTTGGCAGTAAGCGTGTCCTGAAGGTATTGAAGTCCTGACCGAGTAGTTTCGAGTGGAAGGGCGCAAATTGAAAATGTGTGAAATGCCCCACGTTCAGGCACATGTAGGTGGTGATATGCAGTCCAAGTAAAAAGCACCCTTGGTCTCGTTGGAGAGTAAACAAAGGAGTATTTTTTGTGACATTTTAATAGAGTTTTTTTTGTTTTAGGCGAGAA